>NC_135766.1:20921257-21361257 GCF_052425735.1 Oculina patagonica
CGTAGAATTCCGGTTATAAGCCCTGGGCTTATACAACTTCGTAAGGGTTTTTGGGTGGGCTTATAAGCGCAGGGGCTTATATTCGGGAGGGCTTATAAGCGGAAGGAAAAAAAACTTTTCGAAAAGAGCCTCGGGAGTGTTGATCGAAATACGATTTAAAGTTAAAAACGCACAAAAAAGCAACATTTAGCCCTGTTCAGTACTGTCATCCGGTAGAGGGGGGCTTATATCCAGGGGGGGGGCTTATACCCAGATGTAATTTTTTGTTTCCAGGTTGATGGGCCTATAACCGAGGGGGCTTAGAAGCGGGGGGACTTATAACCGGAATTTTACGGTAGCTGTTTTGGAGGAAGTGGGATAATAGGAGGGAGGGGGAAGGTGAAGGTTGGGAGGGGGCTGGTGCAGTCTCAAGGGAGATGAACCGCTACAAATGAGCAGACGCGATAAGATACAAGATATATAATTTTATCATTTTGAAGTCATCATTTTGTAAACTTTTCCTGTCGCCATTTTGGAAGGGGGGGGGGGGGGGGAGCCTGAGTTAAGAACGGTTTCAAGACATTGAAGTTTTCAATGAATTAAGTCGGAGGTAGGACATTTACATACATTTCCTAAATTAAATATGAATGATGTTGTCACGACGTGAAAAGCAATCAGCAATCAATGGAGTGGTGGTCAGCGGATATTAAAGGCGCATGAGACCGCATGTTGACCATAATACTGCTTTATAGCTATGTTCGTTCGGAATTCGTGGAGTAGCTTTACGTTTGTTTGCTTCCTTTAGAAGACCGAACACGAACCTGCCAAATTGACTGTTCTAATTCTACGCGAATTCTTGGCCCGCTTTTATTGTTACTCTGATATTAACGATTTACCGCAGACGTGCCTTAATTGTTCCCATCCTTGAATGTATGCTGACGATACCAGCATTACTTATGCAGACAAGGATGTAAAGGAGATTATAAATGATTGTCTTAACAAAGATTTAAAACCTGTTAATACATGGTTGTTTTCTAATAAGCTTAGACTGAACCTGACTAAGACCGAATTCTAAGTAATAACTTCAACGTCAAGCTGTATTATACGCGCGGATGTCAGTTTTGCTCATTGCTCGTGTTATATGTTAAGTCATCGAATTTGGTGTATATATGACGCTTTTTGGATATTTTGTTAACGGGATTTGTATTTAAAGCTGTCTGTTTCTTAAGGAGGCTCATAACGGTTTCCAGCGCACTTTTCCAGCTCTTTATATCGGCTTTGATGGGTCAGTACTACAAATCTTTGACATCTTTATCAGTTGCTGCTTCAATCATAATATCAAACAAATGTGCAATCATTGCTGAACAAGTTTTGGTCATTTTCATTTCATCACCGGTAACCATAGCAACAGTAGAAACTGTTTTCGAAAATTTAAGATTGCTCTGAACCCCATGTACAGATTTAAAAAAAAAAAACCTTTGCCTTGCATATTGTATCTTAACATGCTGATCATTATTCCATCATAAAAAATGGGGTCACGGAGCTCGTTTTTGAGTAATAAGCACTTAAAGCGAAAATTAAGGGTGTTTTAACAGGTTGTGTCGTTGTTATGGTAACTTGTTATGTCAAGAAAATAATCATATCTTGTTCACCAGTGATTGGGTAACCGTTTAATACCAAAACTGTTGTATCAACTGAAAAAGAGTTGTAGTATTGACTTGTATAAGTTGAGGTGCTAAAATATGCAGGAAACTGTTTTCAGCCACCAAGTGCGGGGAAAGTTAGTACGTGCAGACAACATTAAAAAAATACAAAGCATGAATTATTCCTTCACAAGAAACCACTAGTACTGGAACAGAAAACGAGGCATTTTAATGTAGGTAATGTACGCGTACTAAAATTAACGCGAATTTAGGAAAAAGTTCTGGTCAAATGCTTATAGTAAAAAAGTTAACATACATAAAATTAACGCGAATTTTTGAAATTCGCGTAAATAACATTTATCGTAAATTTTCTATAATAAGGTAGTTACTTTCGAGTAAGACACTCCTTGTCGCCCCCATTTTTTTTTTTTTTTTTTTGCAGCGCCGTGTTAGGATCTAGATAAATTTCTTTTGCAGGGCTAAAAACGTCTCGGGCTTTCAGAAAAGAGCCTTGTCGTCTCCAATTGACGGGGCGTTGCGTGACGCTCCATTCATGCAAATAAAGCCGGGTTTACACGGGCAATTTGAGACTCGCACACCATTCGCCACCCCTGGACTCCCTGCTTTCCGCTAGTTCTCAACAAGGAGTGTCTTACTCGAAAGAAACTACCTTATTATAGAAAATTAACGATAAATGTTATTTACGCGAATTTCAAAAATTCGCGTTAATTTTATGTATGTTAACTTTTTTACTATAAGCATTTGACCAGAACTTTTCCTTGATTCGCGTTAACTTTAGTACGCGTACATTTTGTTCGCGTTCTAGTGGTTTCTAGTGAAAACGAATTGAATTAAAAGAATAATTCATGCTTTATTTTGGTTTTAATGTTGTCTGCATGTACTAACTTTCCCGCACTTGGTGGCTAAAAACAGTTTCCTGCATTTTTCTGCACCTCAACTTTGACAAGTCAATACTACAACTCTTTTTAAGTTGATATTTTAGTGAAATTTACCAAAATTGTGCGAGACTTTTCGCCACCCCTCCTTCCCTAGTTGTCAGCAAGGACTTCAAAGAAACTAATCATTAATGCTGCGCTAGTAAAAACGAAACAACAATGACAACAACTTTCGCTTTGAAATCGACATCACTGATCAATCAAATAAAAAGGCGGAATGCTTTGTAATTATTTGATACAGCCATGCACTTCCTTGCGCGCTTTTCTCGGTCGGGCACAAGACGTATCCGGGCCTGAACGCTTAAGTAGGTATGATAAGTGAGGTAGTCAACAGTTAATTTATCGAGAAATTCAGCCGTTTTGAAACCGTTTTTCTCTGCCGGAAGCTTCCAAAAGTGAAGTCAAGGAAAGGCTAAAAACGATAACTACCAAATTATAAAATTACATAACTTTATCTCCTCGCATGTTTATTTCTAGTGGCTCATACACCACTTTCATAATGGCGGCCAATTTATTTATTCTTTTATATGTATGTTAATTAGCCCTACTGGCCTCGTCAGCATGTGAAAAATTCAATAGAATTTTTACTCTAAAACGAGGCCAGTAGGGCTAATTAACATACATATAAAAGAATAAATAAATTGGCCGCCATTATGAAAGTGGTGTATCTCCTGCACGACCTCGACCAACCCCCACACCACCCCCCCCCCCCCCCTCACCCTGCGCCGACAAGACCTTAACACAAGAGTCAGTAAAATTTGTGTGTACAGACATCAAACAACTTTTTCTTTTATTTCTCTTCGACCTTGCAGTGGTCCAACAATCATCCTTGATAATCTCGACCCGGGAACGTGACGTTCATTGGTCAAGTGACATTTAATGGTCGCTTTTGGGACGTTTCTCGACCCAGGCCTTGATTCCTGGGACCTCCAGAACACGCTTGTAATGCTCCACCAATAGCGGGAATTTATGCAGTTGTTCAGGAACAGTTGGCTCGCCACGCGTGAAGATGTTCATGAGGTCGAAGAAATCGATGTCAGGGTAACTCAGCTGCAAGGGATAAAATGATAAGAACTTGTAAAACCAAATTGAGTGCAAGGATGCTAGTACGGCAGAAGGGCAATTTTCATTGGCCAAATGCAGAGCTAGTCTTCTTCAGGGTCAGGACCCATTAAGATTACGTGGGATTTTATGGAACTGTTCTCTGTGCTAAGTCCCATATATGAGCTATATCTATACTAGGTATGTGCCGCTGTGAAGGGTATGAGAAACTAATCAGTGGTACGAAGAATTAAGTCCAGAATAGTAATAGAACTTGACTCGGAAGAGAAAGAAGCTTCCCTAGACGTGAATAAAATCATTGTGACAATGTTCAGTTGTTGACAGATGGATTTCCATTAAAAACACTTTTAGTGATGCAGTTCTAAAAAGAAGCAAGTCTGGGATAGGGTAGGGATTTTTGGTATCTCGTCTAGTATAGGGTTGCAAAACCAGCTGAAGATGGTCTGGTATAGGGTAAGGGTTTCAGAGTCCCAGCGGCACACCCCCACCCAAAATATACAGAAACTAAAATTCACGTTCAGTCCCGCCTAAAGTTGCTTTATACAACCGGGCCCAGTAATTTGAATTTTGAGTATACAGGGGCAGTTATCGTATAACTGATAAATGTTAAACAATTCGAGGAAGATTTTCTACAAATGAACAAAATTGTTGAGTTTTATTTGTATTTTAAATTTCTCACCTTGTCACCTACAAAGAAGCCCTTGCCTTCATTTCTGTCTTTTAGAATGGTTTCAAATTTCTGGAGTCGTGTCGGAAGAGTGTTTTCTAACATGTCTTTCGTTAATTCTTCCTTTGAAAAATAAATGAAAATAAGGAATGGAAGATGGGAGTACGGACAGCAAGGACAGACGGACAGACACAAGCACGCACGCACGCACGGAGGGAGAGACGGACGGACCAAAAAACAAATATCAAAAATATCAAATGAATCACACAAATAAAAAAAATAAATCCCACTCATCTAACTAACCAAAGTGAGATCTTATGTGTAAAAGTACCTTTTTAGCTTCATCTCTCTCAAAATGAATCTTCCCCAAACCGCTTTTAAGATCTGCAATCCCATCTGTAATCATGTCAGCTAATGCTTCGTCAAAACTATCTGTTGGGCTTAAACCTATGACAACAGAAACACGTCAGTTCAGTTACAGACAAACAAGTGAAATTTGGCCCATAATAATTAACAACAATAATAATGCGGTCTGCATCTGCGGTCTGCAGTCTGCATTTTCACCATTCTCGTTCCCAGAGCCTTCCGTTTCTTTTGGTCACGTGGTCGGCGAAACGAAGGGCTCTGGTAACACTGACTACCGGATGTCGTAAAATCCACGACATCCGGTAGCGCATGCCCACTGCATAAATGTTCGTCTGCGCCTGCTCAGTAAAAGAAAGGGGGAAGGCTGGGGCTGACTGAGACGAGAAGAAAGCGAATTTGAAAGAAGGTACGACATTTGAGTTTGGCGTTCGAAAGAGCTGTACAGCAATCCTTGCTACAATTGTCGGAGGACATCAAGAAACAAGGAATGGAACAGGAACAGGAAGACGGCAGATAGAAAAGTTAGAATCCAGAGCAATTGGAGTCATAGTGTTTAAACACGGAGTCGAGGATATCATCAGCTGATAACATTCCGACGGTTGATGATACTGTGAAATTTATTTATGGCCATGCGGAGGTATTGTAGAAAAGTCAGATCTAAAAAAGCGGCTGAGCGATGAAGTATCATTCTATTGAGCGGCGGTAAGAAATATCACATTGAATTTCAAAGTCTTCAATGTATTCATGAACTCCATTTAGTGTGTATATCTTGTATAAGCTAAGTTGATAGTGAAAATGTTTGCAATATTTTTAATGCAATAAAAAGTACAACCGAGTTATATAGATAGATAGATAGATAGATAGATAGATAGATAGATAGATAGATAGATAGATACTTTATTAACGTGAAATAATCTTAGCTTTACGGCTAGTTTACAGTTATTTCACGAAATTAAAAACTAAAATCTAAATTAATTAAAATATATACAATATAAAAATGCTAGCTACTATAGATAATATAATTATATAATTATTACACCTTACAAAATATGTACTTGTCATTTGTTCATAAACAAAGGTCTGCTTCGTGAATACGTTATTCCAACAAACTCCCAGTGTTATTCGGTCTTTTTCCGGTAACATTTTCAAACTTGCCCGCTACATCTTCAATTGTTTCGATGACCGGAAGTATAACGAAAATTGCGTAGAAGCGTTTCAAATTTTTACCTAATTACGCATGCAGTTTTTATCAGCCAATCAAAAAAATCATATTTTTTACCGTTACCAGGGCCACTACGTCATGTCATTTTAAAAAATACGCGTGGCCCTGGGGAAGAGGATGCATTTTCACCCGACCGTTTTTAACTACTGCCAAGTGTCACCCTTGTTAAATAAGTCTAACTTTGTAGTATGTCACCTAGGAAACAAGTGGCCCCTGATCCTAACAAGACTAACAATAATAATGATGATGATGATGATGATCAACTTGACCAAAATTAAAGTAAGCGACACTTAGCAGTAATTGTTTAGTTTATAATTTATGATGTTAAATTATCTATAATTGTGATTGAATTTTATGAAACTGATTTTAGGAATTCTAATGTTCATCGATTTTTTTAACAACAGCCAAGTATCACCCTCATTAAATAAAGCCTATCTTTTTAGTATGTCAACTAAGAAACTAGTGGCCCTCGATCCTAAAATAACATAAATATAATTTATATAAAAAAATGATATAACCTTTAATGTGTGGTTTCCAGAAAATATCTATACTCCCCCCCCCCCACCCACAGAAGGGATTGGAAATTCCGGGAGGAGGGGGGGTCACAAAGACTCAAAACTTTAAAGCAATGTATGAAGCTAAATTGGAATTTCCAGAGGGGTGGGGGGGGGGGTCATAGGGCAATATTTTTTCATGGGGGGGGGGGGGATATTTTCTGGAACCACACAATAACAATATAATTATCATTGAATAATAAGTTGCTAGTTAAAATTAATCTGCAGAAATACATTTAATTTAGACTAAAATGTTCCACTTCATCATAGCTCGTTAAAGTGGTACTATGATCAAAATTTTACCTTCCCTTTTCTCTTCGGTTTTTCAAAGTACTTACATTAAATAGTAACCTTGCCAAATTTTAAGTTCAAATTCGAATTGGAAGACCACTTATTTCACGCGTACACTTCGGCTTTGGCTTGCCGCCATTACTAGATTCAAAAATGTCCGAGGACCAAATAGAGATCTGGAACTAGTTGGGGCGAGAGCATGCTGACGTCATATGCGCATCAACAAAATGGCTTCTTCGAAGGCTGGAGTGACCGATCTGGAAAAACATTGGTTTTCTTTTTAATCTGTAGTGATGTAGAAGCCGTATCTACTGCGCAAATGTTTTTTAAACATACTTCAAGGCATCTCCAGGTCACTTTTGCACAACATAGTGGCAGAAAACATTTCAAGAGGCGAAATTTCGTGACATCTTAACTCGCCCGAACCACGCAAGATGAATAATAGATCGTCTGATAACTTTGAGGGAAACTTGTACTCTTGGAAATGCTTTATAGATATTTTTCCCTGCAACCATTGTGAGGTTAACTTCTTCAACTATCCAAGGGAAGTGAATAGAATAGAACGCTTCGAATTATCTACAGTGAGTTTACTGTATTCGCTCCTTTTTAGAAGCAAAACATTGGGTGAGTGGCGTTTCTGTTGCTCAAGCTCTCGTGTTCTAGAATAGTCATTTTTAAATTTATTGTAAATACTTCATGTCAAAAAGGTAATTTTTGGGCAAATCGGCCTGTATGTTCCTGAATTATATCCTGTATTGTACAAATAAACTTAAATAAATTCGCACGAGGCGGTACATTATGTGAAAGTACATACAGAGGATGCAAAGCTTAGCAATATCTTTTTACTGATTATATGTACTGAAAATGTTTCCATTGTAGTCCTCTGTATACACTGTAGTCTTAATAAACTCACCAGCACGTCTTCAGTGTTGGTCACTTGTTTATTTCTGTCATGCAATATAAAACACTACAGTAGGACTGTACTTCATTGTGCACTTATAGTATTCATTAACATTTTTTGAGAAGTAATCTCAGGATAGAACAGTGTTAGCCTGTCTCAGAGACATACATGCTATCCGGATTTTACTCAGTATATCTTTATTATATTTAAGTACAACAGGGGCCATGAGCTATAATTATGACCTGTGCCAATCACTCATGCTGTGTGCAACAGAGCACCGTTGAAATCCTAGCTACTCTTTATTTTGAGTTTGCAATATATTTATTTTTGGCATGCTCTTTTTGTTCATAAGTTGAGAATGTAGTAGCCAACAATAAATCATGTGAATGTGCCAGAGAACCCCTGAGCTGCTGATCCATCATAATTTCTAACACAAGTACAGTCAAATCTGTACCATAAATAAAAATGTTGTATTGATTGAGGTGAGGTGGCCTAAGTGTAAGTTGTCGGACTCCGGATCAAGCGGTTCAGGTGTGGACTCTTACTGGTGTCATTGTGCTGTGTTCTTGGGCAAGACTACTCTCATGGTGCCTCCTCTTCAAGTGTAGAATGGGAACTGGCAAATTGATGGTGTGACGAGGGCATGCAAGTCTAGTTGCTTGGTGGGCAACTAGACTTGCATGCAGACCTTGCCTTTTTGTAACAAGAGGGCAATTTTGAGGTCACACAGGACCCTTGCAACCATTATATATGTATTTATTTAAAGAGTATACACGAACTGCGAAGCCGACAACAAATACAGTCAAACCTGTACCATAAATAAAAATGTTGCATAGCAATGGGGTAGTTGTTTTGATTTAGAGGGGTGGTGAATGGTCCTTCAAAAACTGCGGGTCTCGCAAAATTTTAGCGAAATTTCAGGGGTCTCGCCGTCTCGAATTTTTCTTTGACGCCTTCTCGGAGTCTCGATTTCTTTTACAAGGCTAAAAAGGTCTCGGGCTTGCAGAAAAGATATCAGTCCCGCCGTCTCGCAAAGTCTCGCATTAACCATTCGACACCCCTATTTAGGTGCGGTGACCTAATGGTCAGTGCACAAGACTCTTAATCAAGCTGTTCAGGTGTGAGCCCAGACCAGTGTCATTACATGTATGTCCTACTTAAACCAAGATATGCTTTGGCCTGATGGGCAAGCAGGCTTGCATGCAGACTTTGCCTTTTTGCATCAAGGGAGCAATTTATTTAGGGTGGTATACGGAGCTGGCTTGTTTACAGTCACGTTAAGTTGACACAAGATTAGTCCCAAAATTGAACTTTCAATTACATACACATACTGCAGATGCACAATGTACTGCCAGTGATATTCTCTAGAAAGAGCCACTGTCATATTGCATATGCATAAAAAAAATATTTGCATAAAAAAATATTTTCTTGAGTAGATGCCAGACCCCGACTCAACGCAGGCTTCATTTAAATGCCGGTTCAAAACTGGAAACGTTTGATCAAGGTCCCAGTGTTTGTTTGAGGTCCAGGTGTTCCTGTTTATGAACTTAAAACTTTATACCCTTAATATTATTTTACTTGTTCCCATGTTGTGCATATATTGTTTGAGTTATTTTTATCATCAAAAAATCACGGGGCCAAGAGGAAAACAAATGGGTGAAATGAATAAGAAAAACTACTCCTACCCAGTTTTGCTGCTACTTGTGGGACAGTTTCATAACATAATCAGTAAAATAGAGTGAAGGACTCTATACAGCATTCAAATGGTTTTCTTATTTTAAGAAACAGGAATACTGAATGCTGGCTGAAGCTGGATGTCTGAAGTGTTATTACCCATTAAAACACTTAGTTTTAAAAAGGTTTATTACCTGTATTGTTATGTAGTCAAGGAAGGTAAAACTGTATAAAACCCAAGGAACTAAATCCATTGATCACCTGCACCATCTTGTTGACTTTAATTTTTCTGTATAAATTTTACATTATTTCATGTTTATAAAGCTTTTTTCGGAATAAACAGCTGAGATAGATTTTATGCCCATGGCGTGTATGATAGATTACAAGAATGAAAACAACAGTAAAGATCATTTCAATCCTTCGCAAACGGCAATAGCAACCTATATGTATATATATGCAGAGCTCTCTATTAATTCAAACATTGCAGACATTTTATCCTAACTATTCAATGTCGTTCTCATCATACCATGTATTCAAACGAACGTAGTCCATGAATCGCCGTTCCTCTTCGTTCTTCGAGGCTTCTTCGATTGGACAAGAAGACGGCAGCTTCGTTGTAGGCATACAGCGCCAAAACCTCATCGATCGAATGAAGTATTTGCATACAAACATTGCCCTTTAGACCGACGTCAAACGGCTTTAAATTCTCATTATAAGAAACGATACCGCTAAATTGCAATGTCTCTTCGTTGCGGCTCTCTTGGGTTTCGCCACCGGGCAAACTAGACGAAGAATTTGTCGAAGAAATATCTTTTATAACCCTGTTAATTCTCAGTATATTCTCTCTTGGAACACTCGAAGCTCGAAGCGACGATGCGCATATGACGTCACGGACCAACTCATGCGTAAATCCGCTTTTCAGTACAGTCGCTGGCTCACTTTAGACGTCCGAGTAATGGCGGACGGGTTTTCCACGATTTTCGGCAAGCTATTTCAAGGCTTATATTGCTCGCAACTTCCTAAATTCAAGCGCGCTAGTTAAATATAGACTTATTGAACAAATTGACTTTAGAAAAAGACGAAAAGAAAAACAAAAATTTTGGTCATAGTAGCACTTTAAAAATAGCTGTGAATGCATGGCCATGCACTGAGACAAGTCAACCAACTATGTGTATGGCTGTGTGGCAACTTTTGCACTAAAATCACACATCCATGCATTAAATGTCTGCAAGTTTAATTAATTGATGCCCTTTAAAAGGAGATCAAAAATTGTATACCGTAAAATTCCAGTAATAATTAGCCCTGGGCTTATACAACTTCATCAGGGGTTTTGGGTGGGCTTATAAATGGAGGGGCTAAAATATCCAGGTGCAGCTTAAAAAAGGAAAAAAAAATTACAAAGCGAGCCACGGGAGCGTTGATGGAAATATGTTTTTTTTTTAGTTCAGTAAAAGTCATAATAAAATCAAGCAGCAATTAGCCAGTGTTCAATAGTGTTCAATCTAGTCGGTCCCAAGGGAGTACACTTTAGAGAGAGTTCACTATATGGTGTACAGAGCAGACATGTAAAATCAGCGGGTCGGTAAGACGTTTTGTGCCTTTAAATATTTTTGCTTTTTTACAAATGGTCAATCACAATTATAATGCTAAACAAGGGACAATTTTTGTGTGTGTGTTTTTCTCAGAAGCAGCCAATCACTGCTGAGTAGCAGTGTCTCAGGTATTGCGGTTCCAGAACATATCCATACTCCCCCCACAGAAGGGATTGGAAATTCCGGGTACTGAGGAGGAGGGTCACAAAGACCCAAAACTTTTAAACAACGTATGAAGCTAAATTGGAATTTCCAGAAGGGTGGGGGTCATAGGGAAAATCCCTTCCGTGGGGGGTATGGATATTTTCTGGAACCACACATTTTGTATACCTTTTTTTCATTTTTGAACAGCATTTAAAGTATTTACAAGTAAAGTTACAAATATTATCACATCATATTGACACTTTTAGTTTAAAATTATATTGTCACAACTAAAAGTATAGATAAGGTGGGTTACAATGACATATTGAACATGTTTTGTTCAGAACTTGCTATTGGTTGGTGAAACAATTTAAAAGCAGAATTTTGTTTAACTGGTTAGCAAATTTAAATAACAAAAACAATGTTTGTAAGCATATATCTTCCAAAATCAATATTATATACCTGCTTGTTTGCATATATACTTCGTAATTGCAGAAGACTGTCCGAGGACTTTTCCTTCAGGAGTAACAATAAATGGCACTTGACCGAGTGGAGGCCTGCCAGCTAAAACAAATGACATTAATAGACTCAACAAAAGGAACGTTTAAGGCTAACAATATGATTAAGTTTTAAAAGCAACACATTTTCGATTTTTAGTCGTGATTTTGCCTAATACCGATAGCAAGTCATTCACATATCTGCCAACTCTCCAGATTTTTCCAGGAGTCTCCCGGTCGGATTTTCAGAGAGTGTTTATACATTGTCTTACAGTGATATCCTTAAAATGCAAAGATTTCTGGACGTCTCCAGATATTTGTACTCTAGGGGTTGGCAGGTATGCATTCATTGGAAACATGTACAGTTGAGCCACCTGGGAGCATTTCTGATGAACACCTCACCCCCCCCCCCATACCCCCACCCCAACCCTGCTCAGTCACAAACGCTCGCTACCACCCAACTGCTGAACAGATTAGAAAATGCCGACAGACAGCTGATTGATCGAGGTCACGAGCTTTCTTGCCTCTAGCTCTCAGAGGCGGCTGTATTCGCAGGCTAGGGCTTTCTAGATTATATCGCGTAGGTCTTCTTTTAACTACTTTAACAGATCTCATGATAAAAGCAATTTTACTACACGAATCATCGGGATGCCAACAAAATCGACAAAATCAAATCCGAATATTTAATTTACGCGATGAGCACTGCTTCGAGTTTGGAAAATAACATGTATAATAAATCTACTGAGTGAAAAACAAAGGTAGCACATCAAAATCGTCGACTTTTTGCGAAAGAGGCTAAGAAACCGATTTTTATGAGATAGGTGCATGCCAGACTAAATCATCATTTTCTACTCACATGCCTTCTCCTTCTGCCACTCTTCACGATCCCCAGCGACCGAAAAACGAATATCTTCGAATTCTACATTCGCAGCAGCGAAGGCAAGTCGACAAACTTCGCCTGCACCACGAACATCGAAATAATAAAGTTGATAACCCGGCATTTTCTCTGATTTAAGTCGCTATGAACGGAGGCAGAGAATCAGTGACCGCTTAGAACCGGATCAGAACGGTTACTGAACGTCACACAACGCACTCTTGTACTTTTGGGTACCACATAATTATGCTGACGCAATGTTTGCCACGTTGTAAATGACAAGTCATCTACACGAGCTATTTTCATATGTGACAACATTTTTTTGTCACACTCTGTTTGTCACATAACAGCTATTAAACTCACCAGCTTGGCAACAAATATATTTTTCACATAAAAATTGACCAATTTTTCTCATCTACACGAGCAAATAAAAGTTGTCTAATAAAAATTGCTCATATAAACCCGGCTTCACTGCAAATAACAGTCATAACAGCTACCCTTGCAAGGAGTGCGTTGTGTGACGTTCCAGTAACTCTTTCAATATTCTCGGAATATTCCCGGGGTATCGAACTCAATCGAACACCAATCGTTCGATTGGGTTCGGTAATCGAACATAACCGAACTCACAATAACATTTGGTCAATCGAACTCAATCGAACGTTCGATTACCGAACAGTGAACAATCGAACTCAATCGAACGTTCGATTACCGAACAACCAACAAACGAACTCAATCGAACGTTCGACTACCGAACAGTGAACAAACGAACTCAATCGAACGTTCGATTACCGAACAACCAACAATCGAACTCAATCGAACGTTCGATTACCGAACTCCTGTTTGTTTATATACTGCGTCAAGAACCCGAAGCGATTTCCAGGAGACCCGGGAGCGGGACTGCGTACATCGAAATTACATGTACTGTAGAAGGTTATCGAGAATGTCCTTTTGGCGTTGATGTGGGAGAAGAGTTTCGAATTTTTAAGAAGATCGGTTCCAAAGGACGAGCGTTTAAAATGACTAACACTTGATTTCAAGAGCCACGGCTGGGGCAGTCGAACAACGTACTCGTCCAAAAAAGTTTTTGCTTATTACGATGATTTCGATCTTAGGAAAAAAATTGTTTTACTTGTTCACTTGTTATTTTTGTCATCCATGTTAAAAGTAAGCACTTCCTACAATACTGGAAATTGCTCTTCTCCTAGCTTAATTAACTTATTTAAGTACACGACCCCACCAGCTCTGCTGCATTCATTCATTCATTCGTTCATTCATTCATTCATCCATTCATTCACTCCTGTCAACGTCGCTTTTGGCCACCCTCGAGGGCTTGGACAGACTGATGGCGGCAGCGTTTTGGCTTCTAATAATAATTCTTCGCTTATTGATCACAACTGCCTGTGTTGCAGTGAATGAAATCAGTGCAACTTCTGTTTGAGTGTAACGGTGAAAAGCAGGGCAGAAACCATATCCTTCCTTCTAATACAGAAATGTAAACAATAGTGCATTTCAATTATTTTACCGTCGTTTTGTTCTCTTCTAGCTACCAAATATATTTTACTAAAAATTGACATTCAGTTCGATATTTGGATGTTTTTATATTTATTCCATTCAATAAAAGTTGATTTTGATTAGTCCTGCGTGATTTACTTATCAAGAGAAAAGGCGTGTTTAAAACACGAAATGACGAAATGGCGAAATGGCGAAATGGCGAAATGACGAAATGGCGAAATGACGAAATGATACTGAAGATAAAAGCTAAAGTTATACGATATTACCGTTCTACTGGAATTTTCATATGTTGTCGAATTTATCCTTGTAGATAAGTCCCGAAAAATAAAAGAAACTGCAATCACAAATTCTCCGTCACGTAGACCCGTCACGAACATCTGGGTAATTTGGATTCCAGTCTCTCCCTGTTAACAGGGCGCTGTTTGATATGCCTAGGACATTCTTGATCGAGATGTCGGCGTTTCGTTTACACATTGGAAGAAAATGATTTGTTTATCTCGTATTTGCCACCGAGTCTCGGCTAAGAAGTAATGCTTTGAGCTCCAACATTTACAAGAAATGGATTAACAAAACCGAACCTACTTCGCGATAAAGTTTATACACGATATCAGTGGCAAACGTTCTTTGTACAGAAACGGAGTAACGTTCGATGTCTATATCAGTCCTTCGGTACAATGTAAGCTCTGTAGTGCAGTGCGGATACTGATAGGCAACTTGGCAAGTACTAAATGAAAAAAATATCCTGGTTTGCTGCGACCTTTCAGCAATACGTTCAATTTGGCCTTGTGATAAGTGACAAGTATTCATTATATTCCTGGGCAAGAAGATTGAAATGTTCCCTTGAAATAATTCAGTCTAGACATGTAAACAGAACTGCCTTGAAGTTCAAAGGGAAACCAAACTATATTATTTACGTGTATTTATCTTATCATTTTGCAAATTTCGTCATTTCGCCATTTCGCCATTTCGCCATTTCGCCGTTTCGCCATTTCGCCATTTCGTGTTTTAAACACGCCCCAAGAGAAAGATTTCGAACAAATTCGAACCCGATTGAGTTCGATTGTGTTCGATTGGTTCGATTGGTTCGAAAATCGAACTCACAGCAAAATAGATGTTCGATTTTGTTCGATTACCAAACCCAATCGAACGATTGGTGTTCGATTGGGTTCGATTGATTTTTGGTTCGATTTTGTTCGATTGGATACCCCGGAACTTAGTTGTGACTATAATTTTAAACTGGGAGGTGCGGTGGCCTATGGTAGTGCGCTGGACTCGCTGGCCTAATGGTTAGTGCGCTGGACTCGGTGGCCATGGTAGTGTGCTGGACTCGCTGGCCTAATGGTTAGTGCGCTGGACTCGGTGGCCAAGGTGCGCTGGACTGGAGAGGTCCAGGTCGAGGCGCCGGGGTATTGTGGTGTGGGAGACACACTCCATAGTGCCCTCTCCACCTACAAATGGGTACGGGGGACAAATGTGGGGGGACCCGGAGAGAGTCCCATCAGGGGGAGAGAACGCTGCTGCACAGACCGGGAGCTCCAGCAGATGGGCCACTGGCGAGGCCCCACTAAGGAGAGTACTCACTGAGTACTTGTGTCACAAAAGAAGGTACACAACCTCAGACACTGCTACTAGAGTGATTGGCTGCCGAGAAAAGAACAAAAAATTGACCATGGAAAAATTGAGACCAGAGAAAAAACACCGTCACCACCCACTGAGCGCGCCGCCAAGTGACCCCGCCCGACCGCTGCGCAGTGTCAGAGCCAGGGGAGCCCGCCACCCCCGGCCCCGCAGTGGGAGAGAGCGACGATGAGGGAGTGGGCGGGGCCGGACCCTGCGGAGGAGAGGAGAGGCAGCCGAGCGCGCGACAGCGAGGGGAGAAGCGAGGCGAGGAGAGAAGGCGGTGGCGCCCCGACTGCACTCCCACCCCCGCCCCCCCCCCCCGGCCGGGCCGGGGCGAGGGCGGCCCGCCCGAGAACACGCCACGCCCCCGTGTCGGCCCCGCCCCCGCCGGGCGCCGAGGGGCGAGGGCGGGAGGGGCGTAGCCGAGAGGAGGGGGAAGGGGACGCGGCCCCGCCTTCACCAGAGAGAGATGATCCCCACGTGACGTCGTCGTCGTCGATGTAGATAGGCACAGCGCCCGGGCGAGAGGGCCGGCCACACACCCGACGAGCGGAGCGCGCGCGGCCGAGAAGGACGGGAGAGGAGAAAGAGGACGAAGAGAAGAACGAGGACGGGAAGAGAGAGGCAGACCAGGAGAGGAAGGAGGACCTAGCCGGGCAGCAGCAAGCCCGGGACGCAGAGACGCGCAGTCCGCCCGTCCGTGGTGGGGGTGGTGGTGGTGGTGCGTGCGTGCGTCCCGCCGTCCGCCCCCCCACCTCACAGGAGAAGAGAAAACACCCTCCGACACGACCAAGAAGACAAAAAGAGAAAGAAGGAAGGGAGGAGAAAAAAAACAAAGAAAAACCCCCAACATCGAGACCCCCGTGCGCCGGACAGAGGGACACCAGAGCCCCCTACGGCCCGTCCTCGCGAGCGGTCACTTGACAGCGAGGAAGAAAGGCGAGACTAAGGACTAAAACCCAGGGACGGCGTGACGGACCGACAGATCGGCTCCAGGAGTTGGAACCGATCAGGTGTTACACGGGACCGTCTGAACCCGGTCTGAACGGATAACTGAACCGAAAGAGGTCGGACCTGTAGAACGGAGGCCACAAGACCGGATCCGTTCGGAGCCGAAGATAAGTTGAGTAAGGAGACGAGGAGCAGACACTGAAAGGGTGAAGAGAGAAAAAGGACAAAAAGAAGATGAAGAAAGAAATAGAGCAACAAGAGAAAAAAAAATAGGCGAAGGAGCCCCAACAAGATAAAAGGGACGATGCCGAAGAGAAGAAAGAATACGAGAAGGAAAAAAGAGTGAGTAGGAAAAAGTGGGTGCGGTCAGTGACGATCATGAGAACGGGGAGTGGCGGGGTGAGGAGCGAGCGAGGGAGGGAAAAAAAAAAAAAAAGGCGAGGGGAGGGGGGGGGGGGGTGGGGGGAGGAGGAGAGAAATAAAAAGCGAGAAAAGATAGGAGGCAAAAGGACCCACCAACCTCTTAGCGCGATGCGAGCGCGAAGGGTGAGAAAAGCGAAAAAAAAAAAAGTTTTTTTGAGAAGGGGTGGAAGGACAACTGTCGTCCCCATTTTTTTTTACAGGGAGATAGAGAGGGAAATAAAAAAGTCGCAGAGAAGAGTGTCGTTGATGGGGTTGCGTGACGCTCCACATGCAAAAAGCCGGGACACGGGATTTTTATTGACGATTGGTGAAAATATATTTGATGTGTGATGACAAACAATTTTGTCAGCACCAAAGTAGTGCGAAGAAATCTTGGACAGGAGAGCGCGCGCACAGTGTTAGTGGGAGTTGGAAGAGGGGACCACAAGACGAATTTGCCACGTGTAAATGACAGTCATCTACACGAGAATTTTCGTATGTGACAACATTTTTGTCGCACCTATGTCACATAAAAGCTAGTCGCCAGCGCAACTAAGTAATAAAAAAGACCAATTTTTCTCACAACGAGCAAATAAAAGTTGTCTCATAAAAATTGCCTGTAAACCCGGTACTGAAATAACGCGACCCTCGGGGGCACCCTATATATTTTTGGGTGGGGTGTGCGCTGGGAATTGAAACCCTTACCCTATACCAGACATGTTTAGTTGATTTTGCAACCCTATACTAGACTAAACACCGAAAATCCCACCCTACGAAGACTTATTAGAACTGACACTACAGTGTTCTAATGGAAACCATCTGTCAACAACATTGCTGCGATGATTTTATTTACGTTTAGGAAAGCCCCTTTTTCTTCTGAGTTTCTATTCCTATTCTGGACTTAATTCATCATACCACCGATCAGTTTACCGGCAAATAATACCCTATTCTACACCAAACCTCTCTGATTAGCGGCACATACCTATATAGCCCATATATCGCAGCTCCCCCCCCCCCCCCGGATTGCTACAATTTCAAGGAGTGGTTGTGTGACGTTCCAGTAACTGTTCCAATATTTACTGAATATTATACTCTCCATTTAAAGCCAATTTCATCAGCGAAAATGTCGGGTTACAAGCTTTATTACTTCGATGTTCGTGGTAAAGGAGAAATTTGTCGACTTGCCTTCGCTGCTGCGAATATAGATTTCGAAGATATTCGTTATCCAGTCGCTGGGGATCGGGAAGAATGGCAGAAGGAGAAGGCATGTGAGTAGAGAAAAATTATCAGTTTTAATAAGTCTGGCATGGGCTAGTCCAATGACCTATCTTATAAAAAATCGGTTTCTTAGCCTTCTTCGCAGAAAGTCGACCAGTTTGATTATACCTTAACTTGATATAACTTGTGCTACCGTTGTTTGTTTTACTAAGCATATTTATTTTATACTACAAAACTCGAGCAGCTGCATCGCCTAATATAATATTCAGATTTTGTCGATTAGCTTTTAAACAGGAAAACATAAAAATTAGTTGACATCCCGACGATTCGTGTAGCAGAGTTGCTTTGATCATGAGTTCTGTTCAAGTAGTTTAGAGAAAACCTATAAAGCGGTATAACATAGAAAACCCACGATATCCATCAATCTGTCGGGCAGCAGACTTTGTCAACAGTCAGTCTACGCATTTGGCCGACATGATTCAGCAGTTGGCTTGGCAAGCGTGTGTGCCCTAGCGGGGTAGGCGGCGGGGGAGGGGTGGGGGACGTTTTGTCTTCAGTCAGAAATTTTGAATTCTTCAGCAGAAATGATACCATGTGGCTCAGCTGTTCTTCAACATGAATGACTTGCTATGTGTATAAGTCGAAATCACGGCTAAAAACCGTAAATGTAGTATACATTTTTTTTAAAAAACTTCATCCTACCCTTTGGCCTTACAGTGCGTGTAAATGTCTATTGATGTTATTTGTTTTAGCTGGCAGGCCTCCCCTCGATCAGATGCCATTTATTGTTACTCCTGACGGAAAAGTGCTTGGCCAGTCTTGTGCAATAATGAAGTATATATGCAGACAAGCAGGTATATATGTTGATTTGTACGACATATGCTTACAAACAGCCAATGTTTTTGTATTAAAATTTGCCTACCAGTTAAACCAAAGTCTGCTTTTAAATTGTTTCACCAACAAATTGTGTTCAATAGGTGACGCCTCTTATCTTGCTATGCCTTACACCCCTTTTACTTTACTTGTCAGTGGCGGATCCAGGGGGAGGGTCCGGGTGGGCCCGAGTAGTGTCCTGCAAAAACTATTCAACAGTGTTTTCCGAATCAAGGACCCCCCTTATCACAAATTGCTGGATCCGCCACTGCTTGTAAATACTTTGCTGTTTAAAAATGGGAAAAATGTAGACAAAATGCCTCAGACGCTGCTACAATACAGTGTTTGGCCAGCTCTGAGAAAAAGCGCTCTGAGAAAAAGCGCAAAAAAATAAAGTCTTGTTCAGAATTCTAATTGTGATTGACCATTTGTAAAAAAAAATAAGGCACAAAACGTCTTACCACCCACTGATTCTACATGTCCGCTCTGTACACCATATATACCATTTTAATAAGTCGTGACACCTTTTTAAATTTTTAATTTTCCGCGAATGACGTTGTTAATAAAATATTTTTCTGCCCCTCGTCGAATTCAATAATTATTCTTTTTTATCCGGGGTTTTTTTTATTTTTTTTTTATTAATGTCATTCGAAAAAAAATAAAATTAAAATCTCTTTTTTAGTATAGTGAACTCTGTTTTATTGACCAACTAAAGCTGTTTGCCTAAGAGTGTCCACCATAAAGAGAGTTCCGTACGTTACAGAAGTAAAAATCGGCCAGAACCAGCCAACCAACCGTGTTCAACTTAGGCCTGCCTGCCTTTCAGTGGTTGCCGCTTTGACTGATAGAATTTACTGTAGATCTCGTTTCTTAAAATACATCAAAGTTGCAGGTGTTATGCATAGCTGTGTGTTTTTAGTGCCAAGGTTTGATACAGAGCCATGCACAAATCTTGTACATACAGTCAGCTCTCAAGGCAACACCACTGTATAAGTGGAAACCTGGCCCTTAGAGGGTCATAGGCATCGGAGCAAAAGGGTGAGGGGGTTGTACCCCCTCAAACAAAAATTTTGGGGGCTCAGCCCCCCCCCCCCCCCCCCCCCAATATTTTGGACCCGAAAATATCGCGAGCGCAGCGTAAAGATTGGTTTGTCAAGATATTCCATCTCGTGAGTGAGTTCAAACATCTTCGAAACTTCCTTGGAAGTCTTCGGGAAAGTTCGGAAAAGTTTGAAAGATGATCGGAAACGTTCGTATGACCTTCGAACAAAAATCGGGTAATCTTCGGAATTCTTCCAACTGCTCAGAAAACAAAAAGTTGCTAGAACGAAAAAAAATGCTCCAAATATGAAAACCTGCCGAGATTTTTGGAACAGTCTTAGTCCCCCTACGTTCCAAAACGCTCCACCGCCTCTTGGGGGCACACATGTTGTTTGTGCCTTTGGCTGAATTTAATTTGTTTGTCTGTCTCACAGCTCGAGTCATAGACTCGAGCTCCTGGTCCTGAGATCAACAATGTGCACCTGAGAGTTCTCTGTTTGCAACTTTGGATGCTTATAGCAATAGCAAACTCATTGGGTACAAATAGCCAGTAAATAAAATTGATGTCACACAACGGCATTTCACCATGGATGGAGGGTGGCGTTCAAAACATTGTAAACAGGGAGGCATTGCCTCGAGATCCAAAAAATTAAATTGGGCCGACTTTAATTTGTTTGTCTTTAACTGAACTGAATGTTTCTCTTTTCATAGGTTTGAGCCCAACAGATAGCTTTGACGAGGCATTAGCTGACATGATTACCGATGGGGTTGAAGATCTCAGAGTTGGTTTGGCCAAGATTTTTTATGAGAAAGATGAAGTCAAAAAGGTATTTTTACTCATGAGATTTCACTTTGCCAAGTTTCGGTGAGAACGTTTTATTACTATTTTATTCATTGTGTGATTCATTTTTTGTTTTGTTTTTTGTTTTGTTCTTTGGTCCGTCCGTCCGTCCGTCGTTCCGTCGGTCTGTCTGTCCGTCTGTCGGTCCTTTCGTTCGTTCGTTCGTCCTCCGTTCGTTCGTTCGTTCGTTCGTTCGTTCGTTCGTTCGTTCGTGAGTGAGTGAGTGAGTGAGTGAGTGAGTGAGTGAGTGAGTGAGTGAGTGGAGGAGGAGGTAGTGAGTGAGTGAGTGAGTGGTGCGTGCGTTCGTGCGTGCGTGCGTGCGTGCGTGCGTGCGTGCGTGCGTGCGTGCGTGCGTGCGTGCGTGCGTGCGTGCGTGCGTCCTTCCGCTCGTTTGTTCGTTGGTTCTTCCGTTGGTTCGTTCGTTGCATTTTTCGCCGTTTAGTTCAACTTCTTATCTTTTCATTACTTCCGTGCCAGGGTCGTGTTTACATGCAAGCGTGCGTGAATACATAGTGAGTGTGTGCGTGAATACGTAGCGAGTGTGTGTCTTTCATTCTTTATTTTCATTTATTTTTCATAGGAAGAATTAACAAAAGACATGTTAGAAAACACTCTCCCGACACGACTCGAGAAATTTGAAGCCATTCTAAAAAGCAGAAATGAAGGCAAGGGCTTCTTTGTAGGCGACAAGGTGAGAAGTAACAAGAAAGGGAAAAAAAAATTCAGCAACAAAGTTTATTTGTAGAAAAACTTCCTCGAGTTGTTTGACTTTGATCATTTATACATTATTTATTGCCAATGTATACTCCAGATACACATTTTAGAGCGTTATTTTCATTAAAATAAAATGCTGTGCCCGGTTGTATAAAGCAACTAACAATGAAGTGGCTTTTCTGCAGCTATTCCTCGTGTTCCGGAAGTTCGTCTTGCGAACTATTACGGACAAATCAGCCAAGGGTGGATTAAAAAGTATGAGAAACACAATGCAGTTTCGAAAAAAAATCCAAAGGATCTCAGAAAACAGTTATACAAAGTCCCACTCAATCTTAAGTTGCTTTCTGTGTCCTGGGTCCTGGCCCTGCAGAAGACTAGCTCTGAATTTGGCCAATAAATTTTGCCCTTTCTGCTGTAGTAGCATCCTTGAGCCTCTCCCTGGGGTTTCAGGGAACGTGGGAAATTGTGGGAAAGTGTCACCTGCAGCTCTACTGTCAGGGCCCATTAGTAGACTTTTTGCCAACCATGCGATCCAACTATTTTTCTTGTCACCTTTTTACGCATTTTTATTCTGTAATTTTGTCACACATTTTTACCCTATATATTTATTCATTCGCGCCACTTTTTCAGTATCACTCGTTAAAGGCTGTAGTTTGGCAGCCGAAAGCTTATCTTTTAACAAATTTTTAACCAGAGAACGCTTAAAAAAACATTTTACTTTATTAATTTTTATCCCTTGCAGCTGAGTTACCCTGACATCAATTTCTTCGAACTTATGAACCTCATCGCGCGTGGGAAACCAACTGTTCCTGAACAACTGCATAAATTCCCGCTATTGGTGGAGCATTACAAGCGTGTTCTGGAGGTCCCAGGAATCAAGGCCTGGGTCGAGAAACGTCCTAAAACTGAGTTTTAAACGTAACGTGATCATCAAGGTTATTTGATGGACCGCTGTAAGGTGGAAGAGAAATAAAATAACTTTTTGGGTTGTTTGATGTCTGTGCACACAAAAGTTACGACGTGCTGACTGTTACGTAAACCTCTTCTTTGTTGGTGGAGGGTGAGGGGGGGGGGGGGCGTTGGGGTCGTGAGAGAGAAGAATCGCTAGAAATTAACAGACGTGAAGAGATAAAGTTGTGTAATTTTATCATTTGGTAGTTATCGTTTTAGCCTTTCCTTGACTCCACTTTTGGAAGCTTTCAGCAGCAAAAAACGGTTTCAATCGACCGAATTTCTCGATGAATTATGATTACTGACTACCCTATTTAATAGAGGCGCGGTGGCCTAATGGTTAGCGCGCTCGACTCCGAGTCAAACGGCCCGGGTTCGAGGCCTGGCCGGGGCGCTGCGTTGTGTTCTTGGGCAAGACACTTTACTCTCACCGTGCCTCTCTCCACCCAGGTGTATAAATGGGTACCGGCGAATTTACTGCTGGGGGTAACCCTGCGATGGACTAGCATCCCATCCAGGGGGAAGTAGCAATACTCCTAGTCGCTTAATGCTACGGAAACCGGGATAAGCTCCGGCTGCATGGGCCCCATGGCTCGGAGACAGACGTTACTTTACCCTATTTAATATACCTACCCGGGCATACCTACTTTAATTTAGCGTTCAAGCTCGTCATATCTTAGGCGGAAAATGTTTTTTAAAATTAATTTTCACGTTTTTACTCCGAAACATGTTCGAAACTTGAAATTTGAGGGAAATTATACGAATGACAACTTAAGCTGAGGTTCCACAAGCGATTTTTATATAGCAGTTTTTATGTGACAACTTTTATTTGCTTTTGTAGATGAGAAAAAATGGTCAATTTTTATGTGACAAATAAATTTGTTGACAAGCAGGCGTGTTAGCTTTTATGTGACAAATAAAAGCTCTCATATACGAAAATTGCTCGTGTAGTCGACTCGTCACATAAAATGTGGAAAACATTGCATCAAGATAT
The DNA here is from genome assembly GCF_052425735.1 of Oculina patagonica. Lineage (NCBI taxonomy): Eukaryota > Metazoa > Cnidaria > Anthozoa > Scleractinia > Oculinidae > Oculina > Oculina patagonica. The sequence goes on from NC_135766.1 coordinate 20,944,794, forward strand.
GTGGTGCCCGGTCTCCCAATCTCCCACTGGGCACTGTGCGCGCGTATCTCTGTGCTGTCTCTGCTGTCCAAGGTCATTTATGACGCACTTATCTTTGGACTGTTGACAAATAATTGTTGTGTCATATATCTACACGATCAAATATATTTCTCACATAAAAATTGTCCTTGTAAACCCGGCTTTAGTAACCAAGCATTAACGTGGAAAACAGAAGCCTGATCGCCAAAACACTGACCGAACAAGTTAGTTATGTACTTTGTGTAAAAACATAACAAGTTTACTTCCCATACAGTGCTCCTGGGATACCAATCTACTAATCGATATCCAATCTTGTCGCTTGAGTCCCCTTTTCTTCTGGTCAGCAACAAGCATGCGCAGTGTTCTCGTTGTCGATTGTCAGCCAATTAGGTTTGAGCGGAATAAATTCTGATTCTATGCACTATCGCAGTAGTTCATGAATCGAGGACTTTCAAATCAGACTTCGGCAGTGTCGGCCTTGGCAGATTGTGCCAGCATAATTTTTGGCAAAATTGGAGCAAAAAAGCATACTTTTTTAAACGACCACTGCTACGGCATAATTAGCAAATTTGACTTTTTGGAGCATAAAAAAGTTAGTAAATAAGGTGTACTTTTTACAGAAATAAATTAAATTTAGGAAGCATGTTCTTGCAAAGCGTGTTTTTAGCTACACTTATAGTAGTCGTTGGAGGCATTTTACAAACGGTTTAGAGATGGGGATTGACAGCTGACGGCCGAGACAAACTGCCATAAAACACAAATTAATTTACTACAACAACAGTTTATTTGAAAAACATCATAGTTTGGTGACGTTATTGCGCGCCTCCATGCACAGAATCTACATCAGGTAATGAACGTTTATTCGTTTGTCTCACGATAGAATCGCTTTAAGATGTTGATCGCGACGTTTCGACTGCAATACTGCTAGTCTTCATCAGGCGATGAGGTCGATTGTTTACGCGTCGCTATTTATGCACGTTGGTTCGCTGTGATTGGTGCATTTCGATCCTCATTATTATTCCGACTAAGAGATGGTGTTCCCTCATAGGTCCGCTTTGTAGTTGAACGGCTGTTATGCTTTCTGATCGTAGGTATCCATGCTTCAGGAATTTCAATTCCGCTATCTCTATTGATGTTATTAGAATGAAGTCTTATTTGGATAGCCTCTTTGACCCTGCGTGTGTATCGGTGAGGGTCACGATCGATAAACTTGACTTGATTCCATAAAGGAATATGCCCCGTTTCGTTTGCGTGCTCCGAAACTGCGGAGTTTTGTGTATGAGCAAGCCTTATGTCTCTGTCGTGTTCTTTTATCCTGTCTTGCATCGCTCTCCCTGTTTCCCCTATATATACTTTGCCGCATTCACATGGAATTTTGTATACAACACCTTCTTGTTTGCCTGGTTCTAGGGCGTCTTTCGGTCGTACTAAGTAAGACCGAAGAGTTGTGTCAGATTGCAGTCGAAACGTCGCGATCAACATCTCAAAGCGATTCTATCGTGAGACAAACGAATAAACGTTCATTACCCATCTTACACCATGCACGATGAACAATATTCACATCTTTAATGACACAGAATCTACATCATTTTGTGAGAATTATTTTTCTGAAATCTGGAGCATGATTTGGAAATTCTGGGCATAATTTTTGCATAAAAATTGGCAAAATTTAGGGCACTGCTAATAGCATAATAGGCCATCTTTTACGAGCACAATCCGCCAATGCCTACGCCAGAGTCCGTTCTTGGTGCTGTCCAAAAAGAAAGCGGGCTCAGGGAAGGAGATTGCATATCTATCAAGATATTGGGAAACTTAATTAAAAGAGGAAGACAAATTTTAAGCACTTTGGAAGTTAAATTTGCTTTTTATTACAGTGTTTATACTTAAAAATCTAATATCTAGTCAGCACAAAAGTAGAAATGGCGCCAGTTGTTTACCGCTCGGTTTTTGGGCGTTTCTCGACCCAGGCCTTGATCCCGGGAACGTCGAGCACGCGCTTATAATGATCCGTCAACTTTGGATATTTGCTGAGTTGCATAGGAACGTCTGTTTTACCTTGCACCAGAACGCTGTTGAAGAAGTCGAAGAACGCGATGTCGGCATAGGTCAGCTGAAGAAAATAGGAAAATAGCCGTGGGATAAGCAAAATGAGATTAACAAAACTTAATTCTTTCCAAGCAAAATTAGGTCGTTTCAGATCGATTGCTTTTGGTCCATAAATCAGATTTATGTAGAGGAAAGCATATATGGAAGGAAATTGTCCTTTTAAATTACCGTATTTATTCGATTAAGCGCCCACCTTGAATAAGCGCCCACCCTGTAGGCAGGAAAAGTTAATAAGCGCCCAGCCTCGAATAAGCGCCCACCCCACCCCCCTAAAATGAGGGCATAAGAGGAAAGTTTGACTATTGTTTTAGTTAACGTTAAGATTAAAATTGACTAAGTACTACTAAGAGACTATCGCGAAGACCGTTTTTTTTTTAGCTTTTTTTACTGAAACTTTCAATGAACATTAAAAATTCAGCTTTCGTACAACTTCGCGTTTAGTTATTATACATTGTTTTCTTGCAAAATAAACGTACTACTTGCTAAAAATAGTGAAAATTTAATAAGCGCCCAGTCTCGAATAAGCGCCCACCTCGAATAAGCGCCCACCCTCAAGGTCCAAAAATTTAATAAGCGCCCAGGGCGCTTAATCGAATAAATACGGTAAGTGCTCGTAACTCCAAGGAGCTAAATATTCACACTCACATTGGGGGCATCATTACTCATTCCTTCATTACTTGTTAACGGCATTATAAGCAGTCTGGCAAAGTTCCCCAACCAGTGTTGTAAAATTATCCCTGAAAATACCCAAGGGAAGTGTCTTAAAGTTAAAATTAAGGGGGTTTGTAACGGGTTATACCGTTGCTATGGTTACTGCTATAGAATATTGGTAGTACTGGTGCTCCGCTCATTAAACTGTCCATCAGTGAACTCAAGGTCAATAGTGCAACAACACTCTGTCATTTTCAATTGGTTGTATCGCACAATTTCATTTCTTACCTTGTCACCCAGAAAGAAAGGGCCTTTTAGGAGAGCGTCGAATTTTTCAAGGCGCGCCGGGATTGTCGTTTCATGGAACTCCTTCTTCAGTTCCTCCTGTAAAACGGACAAGAAAAATAATTATAATAAACACACACACACACACCGGTCCTCGTTACACTGTACGGTTCCAGACCCCGGTTATAATGAGTCAAACGATACGCAATGCAACGGTTTTCCTCGATAAACAACAACAAAAACTCATAGTTTATTGAAGGGAAATGGTTATGAAGCCCAGCAAATATCTAAAGAGCAAACAAAGAGGCCAAGATTTATTCAATTTATGTTGGAAGGTCAACGACCATGCACATCATTTGTTTTGCACTCATACACTATGTATGAATTACGTAAGCGCAATGTTTCTATTTGTTAGTTGCATGAACACACGTAACCACCTATTATATTTTGTCAGGTTTTGTGCAGGGTCAACCCCCAAAATAGCGAACAATAACATACAACAAAGAACTTTGCCTGGCTTTCTCACCATTTCCCTCTATTTTATTAACTGTAAGCTACAACGCTTTGTCAACAAGTGCCTCAGAAAGATCCTCAAGATTTACTGGCCAAAAAAGATCAATAACAAAGAACTTTGGAGCAGGACAGGACAAGAGCATATACCAACTGAGATAGCAAGAAGGAAATGGGCTTGGATCGGCCACACACTAAGAAAACCAGGCACTGACACCACCAAGCAGGTCTTAAAGTGGAACCGCAGGGGAAAAGAAAGGTGGGAAGACCTGCTAAGACCTGGAGAAGATCAACTGAGGAGGAGTTAAAGAAAGCTAACATCAGCTGGAACGCAGCAGAGAAGGCGGCAGCAAATAGAGTTCGGTGGCGAAGCATGTTGACGCCCTTTGCTCCACCAGGAGCCTAAAGGAATAAGTCAAGTTATTAACTGTGAACAACTAAAACAACCTAGTACCTTTTTAGCCTGATCCTTTTCAAAATGGATCTTGATGTTACTACTAAAGAGATCATTCACAGTGTCACTTATCATATCAGCCACTGCTTCATCAAAAGGGTCAGCTGGACATAACCCTGTAAACGGTAGAGAGGTAAAGTACAACGGGAAGTTTTATGCAGCAAGGCTCGCACTTGGAAAGGCACGCGCAAGTGGCAAAGCCGCGAGGAACGTGTCGGCGAGAAGCAAGAAGAGCGAGTCTGGGGCGGATCGTTGTCGCGGCTTTGCCGTACGGTTTAAGAGTCCTAAGGGACGGGCCATTATTTTCTTGGAGAGGGGGAGGGATTTTCCTCTGTAAACATTTTTTTTTAGTTTATGCACCTCTGCAAACATTCCTATTTTTCGAAATGCAAACTTTATTTGATTTTGTTATACGCATCTTTTTTGCAAACAATTTATTTTGTCTTTCTAGGCTCTGCAAACAATTTTTTCAATATTTTCCATGCCCCCTCCCCCCTCCAAAAAATAATATTCCGTCTCTAAAAGTAACTCTGCTCGCAGGTTAGCACTTAAAGGGACTGTGTCACAGCTACGTTTGTTCTTGTTTTTAAAAGTTTAGCCAAAACCTCGCTGTGAAACATAATTTTTATTGTGAAATAACTTCTATGGATCTATTTGAAAAGAAACATAGCTTGGTTACAAACAAATATTTCTACCTGGAGTTAACTAACAAACAAATGAAATGATAACTTTTTAAAGTGTTTAGCCTAACAGTCTTTCAAAAACCCATATCGCAATCCATTTTAATCTACATGAATTATCTCGATTATTGTCTTTTTTTGTATTTGTTGTGTTATTGAAATGTTCCTACCCTGTTTTGAGTAGTTATTTTAAAATATATATCTCATTCAATCTCAGGTGGCCATTTTTGTATGTCTAAACTTAGCTAAATTCCATGTACAGGTTTAAGAGATAAAAAAAAAAAAATAGTGTCACTTCTTGAATTCATATAATACCTGCTTGTTTACATATGTACTTCATAATTGCTCCAGACTGGCTAAGCGCTTTTCCTTCAGGTGTCACAATAAATGGTATTTGACCGAAAGGAGACCTGCCAGCTGAAACAACAAAATGGTATTATTACTGTACATTGTATAGACTTTCTCTATTCTAACTGGTTACAATTGAAAGCAATTGGCTAATTCATGCTAACATCGTATTTTGATGTCATATCTACACTGAGATAATATATAGAAATATGAAGCCAAAACTAACGTCACTTCTAGATCTTGAGATAATTTATATAAAGTACATATAATAGCATCGTGCAAATGCCTCCTTTTCCCGCCTTGCTAGGCTTGTTTTTAGATCTACTGAATAGTGTAAAAGAATGAAACTACTGATACTATTTGAAGAAAAAATATACAAGCAAACAAAAAAAGTAATAAACAATAAGGACGCGAAAAACACAAAACGAACGAGGACAGCTCTGTTACGACAATATTCTCCAGTATACCAGCGAGCATAAAAGGGGTTTATATTATACTATTGTTAGCGGCTACTATTTTAGCGATTTTAGCGAGTTGGACAAAAATCGCTTCGGCAATTTAGTGCACGCTAAAATTTGTCTCCGTCAAATTTAATACTCGTTAAATTCAAGTACTGTACCCTCCCCCTCCACCTCTCACCCGAAAAAATCGACTTGAAAAATTATTTTTAAAATAGGCGCCGGTAATTTTGTGCAATGCACTTTCTGGCAATGCAAATGTTCGTTCAATTTCAAGTGAGTTTGTTCTTTTACTGAACATTTATTTCCATCTTAGCTATATGTTTATTTCCATCTAAAAGTCGCTTAATCTTGCTCTGTAAACATCTCTAAAATTAGTAGCCGCTAAAAATAGTAACGTTAAGGAAGTTAAGAAACGCCGAGCGAAAAAATGGCGAGGCAGCCTCCCTCCCCTAATTTTTTTTTTTTTCGCTCGCCGTTCTTGGCGCCGCTTCCCAACTAACCGAACGCCTGGAACAGGCTATACTGCTTTATAAAATCGGGCGACGAATATCAAATTGGACGGGGTATATTCTCTGATACCCGTCGTCCGATTTGATATTCCGTGATGTGTTTTGTCCAATAAGCGCCCGCGAAAATAAGTCGGTGTGCGTGACCTCGCGTGACTGTCTCCATATAATCGTGTCAGGAGACTGAGAGACTTGACCTTGGTATGACAGATGATTCCTTGGTAAGGTGATTACTATGCAGACTTTGAAAATGTCACGAGACGAATACAATGGATATCAAATTGTGTTTAAATTAGATGTCTTGCGAAACAAAAGTTATCGAGGAGTTTTATGCAAACACGACAAAGAAGCATAAAACAAAATCCATTCAAAGTCGACAAAAAAATAAAATATTCTCCTTCGTGGTCACTCTCTCTTGATACGCATTTTCAAGGAAAAGATATGTAAAAAGACTTAAAATTAAATCGCACATGCAGACGTCCTCGTTGTTGTTGCCGGCGTGGTATAATTAAACGCACTAATGTCTGTTTCAAAACGTAGCTACGCCGACAATAACGAAATTAACTAATAATAATAATAATAATCATTTGTATAGCGCCCTTTCCATACGTTCGGGCGTTGTTGACGAGGGCATTGTGATTATATCACAAGCCGCTAGCGATTAAAATACAAGAGTGTCGAATGGTAAATTAGAGATTTTGCGAGACGGCGTGACTGATATCTCTTCTGCGAGCCTGAGATCTTTTTAGCCCAGCAAAAGGAATCAACACTCCGAGAATGCGGTTCAGGAAAGTTTTAGACGACGCGCGAGATCCCTGAAATTTGGATATCTAGTTCTGCGAGACGCGCATGTTTTGAACCATTCACCACCCCTACCTAAGAGAACAGCGTTTGGCATAGGAAAAACCAACTGCTTGCAGAGCGAGGATGCCCCGTGTATCAGAGCTTGTCTACTTACATGCTTTCTCTTTCCATTCATCGTTACCCAAACGAACATCTTCGAATTCTATATTCGCAGCGGCAAAGGAAAGACGCAGAATTTCTGCCCTGCCGCGAATGTTAACGTAGTAACACTTGTAGCCAGACATTCTCTGCTGCAGTTTTCTCGTTATGCACCGAATTCGATCACACCTCAAAAGATGTTAAAGCTGACCGAAGAAAGACTCAGCATCACTCCCAGGGAAAGGGGGGGGGGGGGGCATACCCAGGATTGTTTTGGGTGGGTATGTGCCGCTCGGGTGTACAAAGTAGCAACCCCGTTTTAGAAATAGATTTTATTCAAAATGATACCCCGTTCTAGAAACAGGTCATTTTTTACGCTCTGTTTAGATTGCCAATTTTTTTTTCTAGGAATCATTGGCTCTAAAATGGACTGACCTGTTCTAGATCTAAAGCCCAAAAGAGCACGACTCCGTTGAGCGGCACATATCTGCATAGGTATTTCTTGGGGGGGGGGGGGGGTGTCAATTAGCGTGGAAAATAAATTTATCCCCTGTGTCAAGGCAGAGACCTCACTCGCCAAGTACTGTAATCCCATATGGCAACTCCTTAATAACTGTTTGTTTCACTATTATTTCGAAGGGTTACCCCATGGATAAATTGGCCGGGGAACCAAAACACTGAAGAGAACAAGACAGATAGGTAAAAACATGCCGGGAAAAAGTTTACTTCCGAAACAGTGCTCTTGGGATACCAATCTACTATTCAATCTCGTCGCTAGAGCCCGCTTTTCGTTTGGTCAGCGCCCAGAACGTGGGCACTGGCCAAGTCCGATTTTTCTTAGCATGCGCAGCGTTCTCGATTGTCAGCCAATTTGGTTTGAGCAAAATATTCTCTGATTCTGCGCAACCACCGGTAATCCACAAATCACGGACTTTCAAATCGGACTTCGCCAGAGTCCGTTCTTGGTGCTGACCAAAATGGAAGCCTTTCCTGGGGACGAGATTGCATATCTATCAAGATATTGGAGAAGTATGTTAAAAAACTCAAGATAGATACTTTAACACTTCAAAAGTTTGCTTTTTATTTCAGTGTTTACACTTTAAACTCTAACATCTATTTAGTCATCCGGAACCCATGACCGAAAGTAGACGGTGAAACCAGTTGTTTAAAAGTCGGTTTTTGGGCGCTTCTCGACCCAGGCCTTGATTCCAGGAACGTCAAGTACGCGCTTGTAATGTTCCGCCAACTTTGGATATTTGCTGAGGTGCTCAGGAACTTCTGGTTTACCTTGCCCCAGGAAGCCGTTGTTTATTTCGAAGAACGCGATGTCAGCATAGGTCATCTGAAGAAAATAAGAATATACAGCCGTCTGATAAGCAAATAAAATCAACGATTGCAAACTGTGGATTATCACAAAAGTTTTCCAGACTGACATCAGAGGAAAGTTTGCGTTTTGCGTGATTGTGGTTTTTGTTTTAAATTGCAAAAATTTGATGCTGGAAAAAAAGGAAGTAGCTCCTTTGAACAAACAAAAGTCGTTAAAATTATGTGTCGCCAAATATTTCTTTTCGAAAATCGCGAAATTAAATGCCGCGAAAATTTCGTGAAGCAAAGTAGTATTTAAAAAACCCGGACGGAGAATGTGAAATACCATCAAGCAAAACATTGCCGCTAACATGTACAAGGAAAAGTGAAGACTAGAACTAAAGGTCAGTTGCATCTCTACCGCGCCCCTTCTCAGTCTTCTCACTCTTGTCTGTCTCTCATCGCTTCAGGTTGATGACGATGTTGTTGTTGTTGTTGTTGTTGTTGTTGTTGTTATTGTTGTTTTCAGTTTAAGTCGCTATTTCATAGAATGTAATATAGACTGTCCCACCTCTTTTTTTTTTTTTTTTTTGGGGCGCGCGGTAGGGGATGCCGGAGGGGGGGGGGGGGGGGGATAATGGTAATAGGACTGAGTGGAGTTTAATTCGGTCTGTAATCTGTACGAGAGATTAACAAAATCGGACGACCGCGAAGCGGGAGTCAGTTTTGTCTACTTTTGAATACGCTTACAGACAAAATTGGACGACGCAAAGCCCTGTTACCAATTAATCAATCATAACTAGAAAAAAAAAAGAATAAGACTAAGAAATTTATACTTCCCAGTACCAGTAGCTATCCCTTACGTTCAGACCCCAGTTCATCCGGTAATGGTGCCTCATTAATTTACTAAAATATAAATTGCAAATATGAGGTGTGCCTCCGGCTTGCCGCAGCATCCAATAAAAATCCTGCCGAATTCCCTAAAGAAACTCTCTCTAAAAAAAAATGCCAGCTGGTATGTGGGAAGATTTTCTCAGAATTTTGGTTGTACTTGTACCCCGCTCATTAGACCGTCGATCAGTGAGGCCCCATTAGGGGTTTTAGGGATACGAGATATTTGGGGAAAAAATATAGGGATACGGGATATTTCAGAGAAAAATTATAGGGATACGGGATATTAAGAAAAGATATTTGGGTTTTACATGAAATTTTCGCGACATTTATTTCGCGAATTCGCGATCTAAAAAAATCGCGAAATTAAGTGACGCGAACAATAAGCGTCGCGAACATAACATGACGCGAATGTTAAGTGACTCGCATATGTCAGTAATCAATGTAAATGGATGTTGTCGTCAATTGACTAACTTGTAGACATTGTGAGAACTGCTCTGTTGTTGCTAATGCCGAGATTATGTCCCCCCTGCGTTTGTGTTAATTTTGACGTTATTGTTCCTTCGATGAAGTCGTTTTATATAATTCAAAGGCATGTCAAAGTAATGTAAATTATGCCACTCAAAAACGCGAAATTAAAGTGATTCAAAATACAAAATTTTCGCAAAAGCGCGAAATTTAAGTGTCGCGAAATATGTGCACCTCAAAATCGCGAAATTAACGTGTCGCGAAAATTTCATGTAATAAGGTACGAGATATTTGGGGAAAAAATATAGGGATACGGGATATTTCAGGGAAAAATTATAGGGATACGGGATATTAAGAAAAGATATTGTGGGATATCGAACTAATGGGAATTAGTGGGAATTAATGGGATACGGGATATTTAGTCCAAAAATTAATGGAATACGGATACTCGCCCCCCCCCCCCCCCCCGCCTCCCCCTAATGGGGCCTCATCAGTGAATGTCAACAGTGCAACAATATGCTGTCGGTGTCAATTGGTTGCATCCAATATCATTTCTTACCTTTTCACCCAAAAAGAAAGGACCTTTAAGAAGAGCGTCGAATTTCCCAAGGCGTGCCGGGAGCGTGGTTTCAAAGTATTCCTTCTTTAGTTCCTCCTGTAAAACGGACAAGAAACTTACACTGTCGGTTCCACGAACCCCGGCTATAATGAGTCACACGATACTTGTTGCAACAGTCTTCCCCGCAAAACAACGACAACAACCCACCTTTTTAGTCACATCCTTTTCAAAATAGATCTTAAGTTTACCATTAAAGAGATCAGTAACACCATTAGTTATCATATCAGCCCCTCTTCCTCAAAAGTATCATCTGGGAAAAACCCTGTAAACGAAGTGCAACGACAAATTTTATTGCAAGCGAAAACTTGAAGATCATCTGCGCCAGCGGAAAATGTTAAATCAAGCACTAATTAGCCTGCGAACAGGCAGGTTTAAGAGACAGAAATAACTGTGTCACTGATTAAATTCATATAGCACCTCCTTTTCTGCATATGTACTTCATAATTGCCCCAGACTGGCCAAGCACTTTTCCTTCAGGAGTCACAATGAATGGTATTTGACCAAGAGGAGGCCTGCCAGCTGAAACAACAAAGTGGTATTATTAATAAAGCAAACTGCTAATTCACGCTAAAATCGCATTTTGACGTTATATTAGTACAGACAATAGGATTATACGTGCAGAACTGACGTTATTAATTTCCAGAGTTATTAGAGTATTACCTTTCGCGCGCCCTTTGTAGGGGTTGAACCCAGGCGCAAGAAGAGAGAGTCTAAGGCCCAGGGCAAACGTCGAACTTCACATGAGACGAACGTAATGCAAATTAGTAAAAGATATTGTTTTTGGTCATTTGCATTAGATGCGATTCATGTGAAGTTCACCGTTTGGCCGGGGCCTAAGATAGCTTGCATGCGCATGCTCAGACTCTCTCCATGCTCTCCTCCTGGCCTCTCTCTTCTCCCGCCTGAGCGCACGGAAGAGAGAGTTCAGGGACTTGACTAAAACGACCCGGAATTTGCCGCAGCTAATAATTTTTTTAGCGCGAATTGTATGTTGAGTTGAACCGACAATGGCTCGCCAAAGTTGAACACACCGCACTGATACTACACTGTACCGCACTTATTCGATTAAACACCGCGGCGGTTACACTCTTTCTATTTTATAAGAACCGTTTTTATAACGCTGAGGCTGAGATTTGCCCCCAAATTTAAGAAAATGCATGGGCTAAATTAAGAACATCCTCAGGCTCAGCCAAATTTTACGCGTTCTTATACAATTATATAAAAGAAGAGTGTATTAAATTTTTCGTAATTCGAGTGCGGCGTTTATTCGAGGACGTAATGGAATAAATACCCCGGCGGTATTCAACGCAAATAGTTCTGCAAAGGTGATGGCAAAACAAAGTTTTTCAAATCTTCAGTGTATCGTTGTCATGTAAGTTGTTTACAAACTTGTCTTTTTTTTTTTTTTTTAGCGCGAAACTGCGGGGGGGGGGGGGGATATGCCGATCCCCCCCCTCTCGCAGTTTCGCGCTATTTTTACCCGCATTTTCGCGTTTCCCTCGCCCCACTAATTAACTGCCCCTGGGTCTCCGAGGGTGGCTTAATCTCATCCAATAATTGTCACTTCATCCAGTGATCCAGAGTCATGCGTGCCTTTTAGACCGACTCCATATAATTGTGTTACTTGACCTGGGTATGACAGATGCATGATGATTCCCCCTGTTACGACACACATAGAATGGAACTTAAATAGTGTATAAATTAAGACGTCTTGCGAAACATTAATTTAGCAACCACGGCGGCGACGCGGAGAACAAAGACAAAAAATTGAAACATTCCCTTTTATGGTTACTTTCTCTTGTTACGCATTTTCAAGGCAAAGTAATGTACAGAGATTTAAACTGCACGTGCAGAAATGTTGTACTGCTCATAAACTCGCGTTGTTGTTGCCGGCCTGGTTCGCTTCAACTCCATAATGTCTATTTCAGGACGTAGCTGCATCGACAATAACGAAATTAACTGAGGAGGGGTTTGGAAATAAATCACGATCGGTAGCGAGTCAAATCTCCAGCAGTGCTCGTGACTGAAACATGTATATTTATTATTTTTGTTTTCTTTTCCTACTAGAACAAATATTTATTTTGCTACATTTCAAGACTTCGCTTTAAGAATGCCTACCTTGCAAGTAGTTGCTTTCTCCTACGCTGAACTCTGTTCTTGTAGCTTAACGTTCGGCGTAGGAGAAAACTCAGGTGCTCGCCGGGTTAGGATGCCCCGTGTGTCAGAGCTTGTCTACTTACATGCTTTTTCCTTGGCCCATTCCTCGTCATCCAAACGGATATCTTCGAATTCTATATTCGCAGCGGCAAACGAAAGACGGCAAATTTCTCCTCTACCACGACCGTTAGCGTAGTAACACTTGTAGCCGGCCATTCTCTGCTGTAGGGAGTTTCCCTTTCCGTGCAAAGTCGAACGCACCTCCAAAGCTAACTAAAGCCGGCCAAAGAAGCGTCACTTGTCGGGTAGCCTCTAACAAATGTTCTTTGGGCTCGTCACGCAACAAACGTCACGGGCAACAAAAGTATTGACGAATTGTGTGGTCCTGTTAAATATGGCCACGGCAATTGCAAGTATAAATATAAACCTATCTCAGATGATCCCACACTTGTGGTATCATCTGTGCCATGTCAAGAGTGATCAAACTAGCGAACTAGTGAGCCTTTGGGGCGGCAATGGCACACCCTAGTTAGAGTGCTTGAAAAGGAACTTATGAAGGAGCGTATTTATATCACTAGTCTCTACGTTACCAGATCACGGTATTTTAGGTACTGATTCTATTTACTTTCGTCAATTATAAGCTCTAAGCTTCAAGTTATATCAGAGCAACGCCCGGAGGAACGCATAACCCCTTTACGACCCTGCGATTTTTTAGCATGTGCAGTGTTCTCATCACCGATGGTCAGCCAATCAGCTTTGACCGGAACTTTTTTCGTTCCTTTTTTTAACTTTGATTCTGCACACAACGACCGGAAATTCGTGAATCGCGTTTCGTGAATCGGCCGGAGGCCGCATTCATGGTGCTCACCAAACGAAACGCGGACTCTGGTTGGGAACGAGATATATTGGGGGGAAATATAAAAAAATCCAACGTAGATACTAAGCACTTCAAAAGTTCGCTTTTATTTCACTGTTTATTCTTCAAACTCTAACATCTAGTGACCACAAAAGAGAGACGGTAAGAGGAGTTCTTTAGTAATCGCTTTTGGGGCGCTTCTCGACCCAGGCCTTTATTCCGGGAACGTCCAGTACGCGCTTGTAATGTTCCGCCAACTTTGGGAATTTACTGAGGTGTTCAGGAACTTCTGGTTTACCTTGCCCCAGGAAGCCGTTGTTTAAGTCGAAGAACGCGATGTCGGCATAGGTCATCTAAAGGAAATAAAAATACAGTTGTGTGATCAGCAAATAAGACCTCCGATTGCAAATTGTGATTTATATAACACAAATTTCACCAAATTAAACTGCATTAGTGCACGAAATTTTGCGTCGCAAATTAAGTGACGCAAAATATTATATTCTTATTAAAAAGATTTAGCCGAGTCTAAAAGCGGAGCTCCCCGGTTATTTACTTTACCCTTTTTGTAAATCCGAATTTACTGGAATTGCGCCCGCGATCCAATAGAACACCATTACTTGGACAGTGGTCAACTTCAAAAAAACACGCGACCACGACGAGTTCTATACTTGAGCCCGAGATATGGCCATGTGATACTAGTCAGCGGATACCTTCTTTTGACAGCTGCCAATTGACCGTAGTATGGATGTCCAATCTCAAAGATGTAAGCTGAGATTAACATTTAACGTATGGAGTATGGCCGCCATGTTGCGCGACATCGTCGTTGTTGGGCGCACGCGCCCGCAAACCATGCTGCTGGCCAAAATGACCATGATAAATTAATGAGATGCATGGATTCTCTAATTTCTATGCAATTTTTCTGTGCCTGCATTATGGTTATGGGGCTCCGCTCTGCGGCCTTTCGGGCCGCAAAGGAGCTCCGCTAAAACAAGGTAGTACTAATGAAAGAGAAAACGTTCGGTGCATGTTGAATACGGTTAAGCAAGAAAAAGTAGAGACTTAGGTCAGTTACTCCTTGCTACACCCTTCCCATTCTTATCTGTTATTCATCGCTGTAGTTTTTTTTTTTAGTTTTAGTCATATGATCAAACTTGGATCGCGATTTATACTACTCAGTAGCAGGAACAGTCCCTTGCGTTCGGTCACCCAGTAAATCCGGTAATGGTACCTCATTAATAAATATCCTCAGTTTTAATCGCAGGTAGCCCAAGCTCCTAAAGGAGCCGTCAACATATGACATTGCGTAATAACGTTATTATAAGAGTTTGTATGGGAATATAACGATCGTAAAAATAATTCAAAATAGGGGGAAAATATCTGATAAAATCGACTTACCTGCCCTCTTCTATGTATAAATTGTCTTTCTATGCCATTATGAAGCGTTTCAAAGCGATTCCAGTAGGTTTTAGTTCTCTGTTTTCCTCTAGAAGAGGGCAGGTAAGCCGATTTTATTAGACCTTTTTCCCCTATTTTGAATTATTTTTAACGATCGCTATATTCCCATACAAACTATTATAATAACGTTATTCGCAATGATGCTGACGGCTCCTTTAGGGGCTTGGGCTACCTATGTTTTAATTTAGAAATTTAAAGTGTGAGGTGTGACAGCGGCTTGTCGCAGTATCCTATAAGCATCCGGCAGAATTCTCTAAAAAAAAACTCTCAGGAAATGTTAGAGGATATCTTGGAAATTTTTTCCAGGATTTTTCTTGTTCTGGTACCTCACACATTAGATAAATAAGGCCAGCAGTAAAGCTTCTTGCTATATTTAACATCACGCAGTGTTCCACTTGGTCGATACAATCTCAATTCTTACCTTGTCACCTAAAAAGAAAGGGCCTTTAAGAAGAGCGTCAAATTTCTCAAGGCGCGCCGGGAGCGTGGTTTCAAAGAACTCCTTCTTAAGTTCCTCCTGTAAAACGGACAAGTAACTTATTCAGGAAACGACGAACATTAAAATGAAGTCAAATATAATATGACACAAGAACACGGGTCCGCAGTACACTGTAGGTTCCATAAAACCCCTGCCGTCTTCCCAAAACAACAACAACAACAACAATAATAATAAAGTTTTTTCGTTTGTCTCACGACGTAGTGTCACTTGTGATGTAGATCGCGACGTTTCGACTGCACACTGCTAGTCTTCATCAGGCGATAAGGTCGACTGGTTGTGCGTGAACTTATAAAGCACGCTGCTGCGCTGTGATTGGTTGGTTTTCAACAGCTGTGATTGGTGCATTTCAAATGCACCTGATGAAGACTAGCAGTGTGGAAACGTCGCGATCTACATCACAAGTGACACTACGTCGTGAGACAAACAAAAAAAAATTATTATTATTGTACTCTACCACGATGGTTAACAACAACATTTTTTACGATAACAACAACAACCTTGCAAAGTTATTTTGATACTGCTTCAAAAATATCAGAAGTAAAGTTTGTTGTAAAAATTTCAGCTCACAACAACAGTTTCTAATTAGTTTGATTTATATTTTCCTTTGTTCCAAATTTATTGTTATAATCCAACCCCTCCGGTCCCCCCCGGGGGACTCCCATATTAAAGAGATGGAGATGCTTGTTGAGAGACCAATCTTAAGCTATTTTAGACCCCTAAAAGATACCAAAATTCCAAAAAGAGGATTTGTATTTGTATATTTCTTCGTTTTTAACCCTTAACGATATTATTATGGCGAAAAATATTGGCGTTTTGCCTGAAACACCCAAGCCGAGACAACGAGCATCCCCATCACTTTCAAAAGCAAGTCCCCCCCCCCCCCCCCCCCCCCGGGCCTTAAACAAAGACCTTTGCCCTGGTCTAAAATCATTTTGAGTGAAATTATTTTAAAATCCGAAAAATTTTTTTTTAGGGGGGAAAATTTATTATTCCCCTATTGCGCCATTTTACCACATTAGGGCAAAAGAACGCGCAAAATTTGCCACGTTATTACACAGTAGAACAGGGAAAAAATACAGTCGGACAAACTTACGGAATACTGGCCCAAACAAAGTGGAAAAATAAGTGGAATAATAAATCCCTTTTCGATGGTTTAACATATAATACGAGCGGACATTTTGCTCATTGCTCGTAGTAGTAGATAAAATACGAGGGGAGATTGTATAGGCGTTTACAATGGCGAGCCCATAGGCGAGCCATTGTAAACGCCCATACAGATCGGACCAATATTTTATTCTACTTGTGAAATGAAAACAATAAATTGAATGCAAAGTTTTGTTATGCGAATCAGTCGAGATCTGTATCAAAAGTTAATGAATACTAATTAGCTGAGCAGGAGTCTGTATCAAAAGTTAATTCTATTGTTTGATTTGTATTGGGGTTTATAGTTGTGTACATGTGATCTGAATACAGTGCTGGGATTGGTTTGCACTCTCATGAATAGTTAATGAATTTTACAATTATATGTTAAACCATCGAATAAGGTGCATATGTGCTCTGTTCTGGCGTAATATAATTCTTTTCAACTAAATTTTTACTTTTTATCTCTTTTCATAAAGCAAAGACTAATTGCTTTCACGACCTTTTATTCGAAACACACATTTTGTTAGATAGATCGAAACGATAAACAAGCTCAACAGCTCGGCGGGTGTCGGATTTAACCATACTACACCTCAGCCTTTCTTCCACCAAAGTACTGGTTAATGACACAATGAAATATACCTTTCTGGCCTCATCCTTTTCAAAGTTGAACTTAACTATTCCATTAAAAAGATCAGTAACACCATCAGTTATCATGTTAGCCACGGCTTCATCAAAAGGGTCAGATGGGTACATCCCTGTCAAGTACAACGGAAAATTTAAAATTATATATAAAATGCTTGATACAAGGGGAAGTGGGGAACACAAAATAAAAATACCATTCAAGGGTAAATCCAACCTTTGAGGTACAATTATTATAATATTGTAGAAGCACGATTTTACTAAAAGAATATGCCGAAGTTATTCTTCACTGCTAAAAAAAGGTATTAAAACTAAAGTTGTCCGACGTTTCGTTTCGTATCAAGGTAAAGTGTTGTATCGTGGTGTCAATATATATTAGTTTGTGGAAAATAATAGACATTTGCTGCATGGTTATGTAAATAATTTTGCGCGGAGGGAGTCACTTTGCATGTTTAAAGTTGGCTTTAGGACTTGAATAATAAGCATTTAATTTCGTTGATGAGACAATCGAATTTGCTGCGGTATTTCTTTAAAACTGAAACGAAACGTCGGGCAACTCTAGTTTTAATATTTCTATTGAAGTTTATCAGTAAACCGTTAAAATAAGGTACAAACTGAACTTGATTACATTAGACGTTTGAGAGAGAAAAGTTCAAACAACTGACTCCATTTAATTCTAAAAGTGACTTCTTGAAATTTGTGTTACCTGCTTTTTTGCATATGTACTTCATAACTGCCCCAGACTGGCCTAGCACTTTTCCTTCAGGTGTCACAATAAATGGCATTTGACCAAACGGAGGCCTACCAGCTGAAACAGTGAAAAAGTGACATTTAGAAACCAATAAACAACAAACAATCAAATAGTTAGAAAGCAATTGAAATTGAATGATCGCTTTTTAATTGTTTTCCCCTTAAAAAAGCGGTTTGATATCAACGATCTAAGATGCTGAAGGATGTTGTTAAAATATAAACTAAAACTAAACTAAAGTGCCATTATTACTTTTTATTATCTTGTTTCACGAGTCAAGCTTGAGTCTACACCGCGCGCGTGTAAAAGTTGGATCGTAAAAGTTGTTGTAAAGTAAAAAAAAAGTAAAGCAACTTTATTTATACACGGTTTGTGTTTAAAGCTAGAAGCTTGTGGGGCCGTGTTTTTTCCTATTGTACATTGCGACTGTTTATATCACGGCTGACTTATTGCACACAAGGAAGCATAAAAGGAGCTACATTTGCTTAATTTGTTTAGTAAATATACTTCAAAGTGGATTACAATTCACGAATAAATACAGTCGAAGCTCTCGTAAGCGGACACCCTTAGGAAGCGAAAAAAGTGTCCGCAACTGGAGCTGGCCGCTTACGAGAATGATTCTCGTAAGCGGGCACTAGAGGTGTAGGGGATAGATGGCCGCTTACGGGAGCTTGCCCAGCTAACATAATGCTAAATGCATGTAAGTGGTGTTTCAAAATGTAACCGGACGTGGATGACAGCAAAACAAACACTGAAAAATGGTACTGTAATTACTATAAAATCGTTGTGACGAACGGCGATGTGAAGTTAATTGATAATAAACAAGATACAGAGGTTGCTTATTGGATTTTCTTTGGGGTGTCCGCTTACGAGAGCTTAAAAACGAAGAAAAATTCGTAATCTCTGAAAGTGTCCGCGGCCGCTTACAGGAATGTCCGCTTACGAGAATGTAAATATTACAGAGTTTGTATGGGAGTTAAAACAGGGTTTCAAAGAAGGCGATCGTAAGTAGAACTGTCCGCTTACGAGAGTGTCTGTTAAGAGAGTTTGGACTGTAACTATGAGAAATGGTACGAACATCGTGTTCCGTCTGCCCTATTATATATTATTTTCATTTCGAGAGAATCACAAACTTAACACATGTAAAGGGTGGGAGAAAGGCTTTGACCAGCCACATATTCGGCTGGAATCACTGTTTACCGTCCTCAAAATAAGCAGATCACGCGTCTTACTAGACGCAAAACACGGATCACGGCAAGATTTGAGCTGTTTTCACGTGTCACACGCTAATTTTTGCCCAAGTCACGCGTCACGCATAACCCCTATACCACCCTGTATATATGTAGATTAACACGGAAGTTTTAATCAAATCAAAATATAAGCTTTATGAAAAACCTGAAACAAAGAACAAAGAAAGCAGGCGGCTATATTCCATCCGTAATAAAAATAGTAGGCAAAAAGCTAGAAAATGAAAAATTAATTCACGTAATTTAAATGCATTTATTCATATGGTAATTTACATGCAAATTCAAATAATAAGGATTAAAGTATTCCAGCACACATTTATGGCTCGGTTGTTCCAACAGCAATTACAGCTAAAATTAAAACAGATCATGATCTTTCCATCACTATCTCTAAATTCTGCCTCATGATATTCACTTACATACACACTATTCAAGATAAAGCTAAATACAATCATAGCTAATAATTAGCTACACACAGACTGACAGTGATGTATGACAAGAATAATTATGCTTGCATTGTAAACCGAACTGTACACAGTCTACTGGCTCTGACCAGCCACGTTGCGAATTGAATTTATTATCTCAACTTTAGTTCATCGTGCTACAGTTAAACATGTTTTATGCTGCAAAATCACAAATTTACCAATTTCACCAATCTTGAAATATCGCCAATTTTGATAATAAGCCTGATTATCAGAGAAAGTGTATAAAATCAACATTCAGTACTACGAACGCTACTCACATGCTTTCTCCTTCGCCCATTCGTCGCCATCCAAACGAATATCTTCGAATTCTATGTTCGCCGCAGCGAAGGAAAGACGGCAAACTTCTGCTCGAGCGCGAACTTTAAAGTAGTAACATTTGTAGCCAGACATGATATTTCTAGTTCTCTTCGTGTGCCGAATGCAATCTGCTGACAATAATGACTCTGCATGAATATGAATTTCTCCCCAGTCCCCAGGCAGAGAGATATTTATCCTTGCGTGACACGTCATTGCGTCATTAGGCTCGTAAAAATTGCGTTTTCTGTTCAAAACTTTGCTCATCGCAAATCATTGTGTGTAGTCGAAAAAATGTAGTACGAGGGCAAATAAACCATTTCAATGTAAAAGCTTCCGTCCCTGATAGTCTCCGCACGCACATTGTATACACATTTTCATGTGCAAGTTTACATCGGTGAAACAAACTGGCATTTTTTTTTACGCGTGTGCACGAGCACTTGTGATTGGGCAGATTTTCCAATACTATATTCAAAAATCTACAGAGTTCAGAGACTTGTCTTGCCTCGTGTTCTACAGACTGCTTTGAGACCTTAGCCGCTATCTTTGTAGGCGCAAAGGCCGAAGGCCTCTTCTGGTCAGGTGCACACACACTTTGTAGTTTCGTTGAAAGTATAAATCAAACGCTAACTGGATATCAATTTTTCGAAGGAAGAAAGGATTACTTTTAAAAGCAACTATCACTGTATTTCTTTTGTGGAAAGTAATGAATAAGAAAACAATAATTACCAACTCAATAATAAGCTAAGTGTAAAAATTTACAAATCTTCGATGCCTGGGCGGCAGTTGGACTGGCGTGACATCGCTTTATCGAGATTGCGTGATAAGCCAGACATAAGTGTTGCCTGCGTTGCAGACGAACCCGGGCCGGGTCGCACTAGAGGACAAAATTGTTTTTGTTGAGTCAAAATTTTACTCAAATTTCTGTTTCCGGTAAAAAATTATTTTGGCGTGCTAGGGTCGCACCAATTTATAACTTTGCCAAACAATGTGTCAACAGGAGAATATTAAATTCGAGATCCAGCTTGAATTGAGTCACGTTTACGTGGAATTGCGGCACGAAGCTTTCGCTTTCCATGGGATTTTAGTCCTTTTAACCTGCATGCAGGCTACAATGTGAAGCATATTCAATATGCATTAATGTATTCATGCCTACACAACTTAAACATTCAGCTGGTTCTGTTTAATTATGAGCACCAAACCAGGCAACGTAGACGGCGAAAACTGTGAAGACGACACATCTAGCCTGTTCCAGGCGTTCGGTTAGTAGAAATCAACTTTAGCAAAGCATTGGAAGTCATATATGGCCACAAAGGATCCATATCGTGACGAAGTTGGCACCAAAATCAGGAGAATATTTATTTTAGCACAATTTTCACTTCCCTTTTACTTCTCGATTGACATCTTAATAGCTTTTTTGACGTTTTGGGGCATTTTGTCGAGGTCCAGAGCTTGGCAATTTTAAGTGCCGGCATCTTTGAAAATTTGGTACATTCCGCTCATTTTTGCAAATGTCTGACAAATCGGTCGCACTAGAAAAACCTATTTGATGACAGATTTTTTTGTAAAACAAACAACTTTTTACACTAGTGCGACCCGGCCCGAATAAAACCCCGCAAAACCCGGGGGTTTTGTTCGTCTGCAACGCATGCTAGACAAATAGTAGCCTCCCACGCAGTCGTTCTAAGGGGCGATAGTACGACTGCGTGGGAGGGCAGATTATCGAACAAACTGTAAATCAACATTTCATTTAATTTCTACGAACGAGACTTGTTTTAATACTTACATGCTTTCTCCTTCGCCCATTCGTCGCCTTCCCAGTCCAACCGAATATCTTCGAATTCTATGTTCGCCGCAGCGAAGGAAAGACGGCACACTTCTGCTCTAACACGAAAATTAAAATAGAAGCACTTGTAGCCAGGCATCTTCTTTTGCTGTTTCTTGTTCTCTTCGTGCACCGAATGCATTCAATCTGATTCAATTGACCGTGACTCTGCATGAATATGAATTTATCCCCAGTCCCCAAGCAGAGATCTCCGCACGCACGTTGTATACAAATTTTCATGTGCACGTGCAAGTTCTTTGTTACATCGGTGAAACAAACCGGCATTTTTTTATACGCGTGTGCACGGGCACTTGTGATTGGACAGATCTTCCAGTGTATTTAATAATCTACAGAGCTCAGAGACTTGGCTTGCCTCATGGTCTACAGACTGCTTTGAGACCTTAAGCCTCGGCTAAACGATCAAACATTTTCGTCCAACATCATGTTGGAAGAGCATGTTTAACCGTTTAGCCGCCTCTCTCAACATGGCATTTAAATGGTTTCCCATGTTTGATCTAGATCAAACATTTTCATCCAGCATTTTGCTTCACGCGAAAATGTTTGATCGTTTAGCCACCTCTGCAAACAAAGCAAGCCTAAGCGGGAAAAAGCAACCAATCAGAAACCGAATCTATGTGACGTCGCGCCATAATTTTAGCGGTAATACGGACAAAGCGTATGTGGGCTCACTTTTGTAGATGTTTGATCAAACATTGTTTGCTTGTTTAGCCACTCCATGTTGTGTGAGACAAACACGATGTTGGACGAAAATGTTTGATCGTTTAGCCGGGGCTTTAGGCTTTTTTTACAGGCGCGCCGACTGAAGGGCTATTTCGGCCTTGTGCACGCGCAGGTAGTTCCGTTGAAAGTATAAATCAAACGCTAATTAACTGGATATATATTTTTGGAAGAAAGAAAGTATTACGGTTTAAAGCAACTGCCATTGTATTATTTTGTGGAAAGTGATGAATAAAAAAAAAAAAGAAACAATATAAATTATCAACTCAATAATTAGCTGAGTGCAATAAATCTCCGATGCCTGGGCGGCCGGTGGACTGGCGTGACATCGCTTTATCGAGATTGCGTGATAAGCCAGAAAAAAAGGGACATCGGCTATCTAACATTTTGTTTTGTAGAGAAAAATAATTAAATACTAAACCGCTCAAGTCTTTGCTTTAATTAATTATCCTTCTTTTAAGAATCTGATCGTGGACCAGTTGTTTAGAATTCGGTTTTAGGGCGTTTCTTGACTCTGGCTTTGATACCGGGAGTGTCGTACGTGGAAATACACTGAAATGCTCAGGAACGACTGAATTCTTGTTCCCAGAATCGACGATCCTTCTGATTCTTCTTCCTTCCTCTGACCGGTCCATTCTCGTACCTCGAGTCTTCGTCCCTTCTGCGCAGGCTTGAAGACCATGGGTACGAGGATGCTGACCGGTCCCGATTTGTGAGCATGCGCAGAGTACCATGCCTACGATTTCAAGCCAATCAGATTTGTCAGATTTGACAATGAGTCCGTGAATATATAGCGGACTCCCGGTTTTGGAAGCGGCCAGAGGTCTCGATCCCTGGCGCAGACCAGAAGGATAGTGGGCTCTGGATACGAGAATGAAACGACTGGTTTACCTTTTAAGATTGCGCGACAAACAAACATAAAAGTAACCTGAAATCATGCCCTTAGCTTAGAATAAAAGGAAACAAAGCACTTCAACACTTTGGTTTCATTATTTGTTTTCATTTTCAAAACCCTGAAATTTTGTCTGAAAGCGATAGTAGTCCAGCGGTTTAGAACTGGCTTTCAGGGCGTTTCTCCAGCCAGGCTTTTATTCCGGGAACATCACGTACGTGCTCGTAAAGTTTTGCCAACTTTGGATGTTTACTAAGGTGTTCAGGAACTTCTGGTTTACCTTTCCCCAGGAAGCCGTTGTTTAAGTCAAAGAAAATGATGTCGGCAAAGGTCAACTGAAGAAAATAAGAATGCAAACGTGTGGTAAGTAAACAATTTCTCCACAATCAATACACAATTTGCAACGGCAAAATGTAAATAATCAAACAAATTCTCCAGATTTTTCAACCGTTTGCTTGTACTGGCATAGTGCCTCACTAAATAGACCGTCGAACTATGCAACTGTATCTAATATATAGTCATCTGCGATGCCAAGGAGGGGGGGGGACTCCCTTGTTAAAAGGGTGGGGATGTTCGTGGGACAAAATTGAATTTAACCCCTAAAGAAGACAAGTTTGGGCGTGGCTTAAGCTTTACTGAACCCTAAAAAATACCAATCTAAGACAGACACACAAATAAACAAAAGCTATTTTGACTATAAAGACGATAATGACGTGCTTTCACCTGTAAGGACTTTTTAAAGATTTCATCTCTGATCAAACTAAGAGACTAACACAGAATGACTACTTTTGCTTATTCGTGTGCAACTAAGATAACTAACTTGTCTTGATAATGATTGCAAGGAGCAACGGTGTTTCGTCCTCAACACCATTAATGATACTAATTTTTACAATCAGCACCTCAAAGCCCCTTCCCTTGCAAGTCTCTCCCACCGCGGTCTGCACTCTATCTGGCTTGGAAGTGCCACAATCTTATGTCTTACCTTGTCACCCAAAAAGAATGGACCTTTAACAAGAGCGTCAAATTTCTCAAGTTTGGCGGGCAGCGTGGTTCCATGGAACTCCTTCTGAAGTTCCTCCTGTTAAATAGACAAGCAACTAATTCAGTATTTAAAAAAATATATTTTGAGTTGCCAGAAGGTCACTGTCCTCTTTGCAGCATATGATCTTGCTGTTTTAGGTGATGTGATATTAAACCACATCCTCCTACTAATGGGTAGCACCCCGGACTCCGGATCGAGCTGTTCGGGTTCAAGGCCTGCCTGGGACACTGTGTTGTGTTATTGGGCAAGACACTCACAGCACCTATAGCCACCCAGGTGTAAAAATGGGAATCAGCGGAATCTACTGCTGAGGGAAGTACATCAAGGCAGGACAAGAAATACACCTAGATGCTTCATGCTATAGAAAACCCGGATCAGCTCCGGCCTGGTATGAGGCTCAACAACAGGCTAACTACTTTAATATCCTACCTTTTTAGCCTCATCCTTTTCAAAGAAGACCTTAATTAAAGCATTAAAGAGATCGACAACACCATCACTTATCATGTTAGCCACGGCTTCATCGAAAGGGTCAGATGGGTACAACCCTGTAAAAAACAACGGAAAATGCTTGTTATAGTGAGCGAATTGAGGGAGCAGGGATGGCGCAGTGGTGAGAGCGCTTGCCTCCCACCAATGTGACCCGGGTTCGATTCCGCCCCGGTGCCATATGTGGGTTGAGTTTGTTGTTGGTTCTCGTCCTGGCTCCGAGGGTTTTTCTCCGGGTACTCCGGTTTTCCTCCCTCCACAAAAATCAACACTTCTAAATTCCAATTCGATCGGGAATCCGAGGGCCACAGGTTTGTCAGTCGCAACCTGTTACATGCTACCCTCGTAAAATTAAGACGATTTATTTATTTATTTATTTATTTATTTATTTTAATACGTAAAGATCATCTTCGCCAGTGGAAGATGGTTACATCACGCACTTTATCTACGAGGCATAAATAAGGGTGTCACTCCTAAAAAATTTACATGGTACCTGCTTTTTTGCATATGTACTTCATAATTGCTCCAGACTGGGCAAGCGTTTTTCCTTCAGGAGTCAGAAGAAATGGCATTTGACCAAACGGAGCCTTGCCAGCTGAAACAAAAAGTGGAATTATTATACACTGTAACCATTATGTCTATTCTCATTGGTTGAAAGCCATCAGCTACTTCACGCTGAGGGTTATCTCGGAGGGTGGGGGAGTACTCGGGATTTCAAGCGACAGGGATGAAAGGGGGTAAAACTCAAGACTTCAAAAAACCCCTTGGGGTTTCAATAAAACCCCAAAATATCCCTGGACAAAAACCTAACCGCCAAAAATTAAGAAGATACTACCAGAAAGCTTTAGATTGTTTTAAATACACCACCCCCAACCCCCCCCCCCCCCCCAAAAAAAAAAAAAAAGAAAAAGAAAAGAAAAACAGAAAAGAAAGAGAAACAAATCCGAATTGCCAAATTTTCCTATCCAAAAAATCATTTATCGATCGGTCGTCATTTGAGATCCCGGGTTCCCCCCCCCCCCCCCTATTATCCACATTTTATTTTGCTTTGCGAGACACCATCGTGACACTTTGTCTTCTTTCTCCCCAAGGCATGCGCACTTGATGTGGCAACGCGTGATTCGTGGGACTAGGGAGTTCAGCGTACAGAACTTGATATAGTGCTGTGCGGCAATTGTACAATTTTTATTTGCGCTGGCACTCGTGCTAGCGTAATTGCTTTCGACGAAGGAGAACGCATACTAATCGTGTCGTTTGTCCGAAATCAGCCCCGCAGGTCTTACGATCGGTCCCGCAGATATCGCCGATGCTGTCTCATTTTAGCGTTTGGACGCCATCTTGGATTATTTGGCTGGCTGGCTGACTGGATGGCTGGCCTGGAGAGATGGCCTCGATCTCATGCAAACAGCATGGCGTCGGATCTTGCAATCGCAGAAACGTTCAGGCTGTGCTTGAACTGAATTGCCGAGACTGACAGCCGTATGTCTCGGAAGTTTAAATAAAACGGAAAATGTCATGGAAAATATTTCAGGGGTATCATCCGGAGAAGTAGCCTGTTCCAGGCTCTCAGTAGTTGGGGGATGGCGAAAAACTCGAGCGAGCGAGGAAAAAAACGAGGGGGAGGGGGAGAAAAGGTGCCTTCTTTCCACCTCGTTTTTCCTGGCTCGCCCGCGTTTTTCGCTCTCCCCCAACTACTGAGAGCCTGGAACAGGCTTCCGGGGACGTTGAGTTTTAGTCAGCCACCGAATCTCGAGTAGACGGAAATCGAGCAAGTCGTGTCGCAGTTGTGTAAGGTAAACTTGCGCGTTTTACAAAAGTACGAATTGTCAGAAATAGTGCAAAGATAGTGTGCAGAATAAAGATCCAAATTGCTTTATCGCTTTTTTGAATTTGTTTTATATTGTTATTCGCAGATATTTTAGACGTTTTGACGAGGAAATCATTAATTGTATATTGAATGTCATGCGTGTCTAATTGTGGCCATGAATAATTACGGACTATACTTTGCATTTGTTTAGAGGTTTGTGGAGCTTAGGAAAAAGTTAGTGAGGGTCGTTTGCCTCTGCTTGGCTTTCTTTTTCGAATTCCCCGTGTTATCTATCTTGGGTCGAACGCACTCCCCTTGGCCTAATCTCTGACAACCTGTAGTTAAATTAGATATGCTACACGGTGCTGACGAGTCCCAGAAAGGTCAAAACAGCTGTCCATGGCTTCAACCCTACTTAATCAGTCTTGGTGGTATTTATGTCTCGCAAAGTCTACTTTTATGTAGTGGCAAGGGGCTTTGATCGCAATCGGACGCTAGTTCTGTTTCTTTCCCTGTCACATCCCGTTTCTATTACGAATTATTTGTAAATTTGTCCATTCTGTCCCCTATTGTTTTAAGCTTCTTTGTATTTTATTTTTGTATTTTCTTTTCTATACTGTTTGTTATATGACTTTTTAATTTACAAGTTAAGGTTAACTGAAGCGTAGCTGGTGTAAGTTGTCCCGGGCAGTAGAATATTTGTAATACGTAAATTTTTTTGTAAGCCTGGGTTATCTGTTAATAACCCTCTTGCTAGATTTACCCTCGCAGTAGGGATACCCTACCGCCTGTAAACAGAGCCTAAGATGATAATTATTTGCGTGACCACGCATGACTGACTCAATATAATTGTGTTACTTGACTTGTTTAAAAAACAAAAAAAAGAGCCCTGAAGTCATTAGTATGCGAACTTTGTGAAGGTCACGAAACGCATAAAATGCAAATCACATTGTGTAAATTTATAGAGGTCTCGCGAAACAACAATTATTTAGCACAACATCGAAGCCAAAGAAAAGTCCATTTGAAAGCGATAAAAAAATGAAAGCAATCGCCATCATGGTTCAAGTTCTCTAGATACGCAATATTTCGGTTATTTATGGCAAAGAAATGATAAAAGATTTAATCCGCTCACGCCAAGCTATTGCACTCATAAATAAACACTCTAGTGTTTGTTTTGCCCGGGGTATCCAATCGAACAAAATCGAACCAAAAATCAATCGAACCCAATCGAACACCAATCGTTCGATTGGGTTCGGTAATCGAACAAAATCGAACATCTATTTTGCTGTGAGTTCGATTTTCGAACCAATCGAACCAATCGAACATAATCGAACACAGTCGAACATAATCGAACTCAATCGGGTTCGATTTTGTTCGGAATCTTTCTCTTGATACGTAAATCACGCAGGACTAATCAAAATCAACTTTTATTGAATGGAATAAATATAAAAACGTCCAAATATCGAACTGAATGTCAATGTTTAGTAAAATATATTTGGTAGAAGAGAACAAAACGACGGTAAAATAACTGGAATGCACTATTGTTTACATTTCTATGTTAGAAGGAAGGATATGGTTTCTGCCCTGCTTTTCACCGTTACACTCAAACAGAAGTTGCACTATTTCAGACCAGTTTATTCACTGCAACACAGGCAGTTGTGTTCAATATGTGAAGAATCGTTATTAGTAGCCAAAACGCTGCTGCCATCAGTCTGTCCAAGCCCTCGAGGGCGGCCAAAAGCGACGTTGACAGGAGAAGAGCAATTTCCAGCATGACAACAATTACATTGGAGGAAGTGCTTACTATTAACATGGATGACAAAAATAACAAGTGAACAAGTAAAACATTTTTTTTCTTAAGATCAAAACCATCGCAATAAGCAAAAAACTTGCATGCAAAATTGACTTTATTTTCGGACGAGTACGTTGTTCGACTGCCCCAGCCGTAGCTCTTGAAATCAATCGATGCAGAATTAACGTCGCGTCGCTGGTGTGCTCGTGGCTATTGTGCAGACAATCGTCCTATCCCGGGGTATGGCAAATCGCCAAAAAAGGATTAGGGGAACGGTGCACCGTACAATATGTACGCAGTATAAACAAACAGGAGTTCGGTAATCGAACGTTCGATTGAGTTCGATTGTTGGTTGTTCGGTAATCAAACGTTCGATTGAGTTCGATTGTTCCCTGTTCGGTAATCGAACGTTCGATTGAGTTCGATTGACCAAATTTTATTGTGAGTTCGATTATGTTCGATTACCGAACCCAATCGAACGATTGGTGTTCGATTGAGTTCGATTACCGAACGTTCGATTGGATACCCCGGGGTTTTGGGAAGCTCTTGTTTCTGTCGTTCTGGTTTGCATTAGCTCCCTGACAACGTAGCTGCGCCGACATCAACAAGAAGTTTGGAACTATAAATTCGCGATCGGTATCGATTTAATAAAATTACTAACAGTGCTCGTGACCGAGAATATATTGTTGCTTTTTTTCTTCTACTTAAACAAACATTTAAGCTGCTATTCTGTTTGTGTTTTATGCTTTACAATCACCAAACCCTCCAGACTTGGCTTTATGGAATCATTCGCTTCGAGCAGTAGGGGTGTCGAATGGTTAATGCGAGACTTTGCGAGACGGCGAGACTGATATCTTTTCTGTGAGCCAGAGACCTTTTTAGCCTGGCAAAAGAAATCAAGACTCCGAGAAGGCGTCAATGAAAAATTCGACACGACGACACCCTTGAAATTTGGCTAAAATTTTGCGAGACAAATTTTTAAGGACCATTCACCACCCTTAGCAATTGATCTCAGATCTATCATGGCTAGCTCGCAGGTTTTAAGAGGTGCTTCGTGTTAGCAGTGCCTGAGCTTGTCTACTTACATGCTTTCTCCTTCGCCCATTGCTCGCCATCCAAACGAATATCTTCGTATTTAATGTTCGCAGCGGCGAAGGCAAGACGGCACTTTTCTCCTCCACCGCGAGCGTTAAAGTAGTACAACTTGTAACCCGACATTTTCAGCTGAAGTTTCTCTTTGCGTGCAGAATTGGAACACACCTCAGAAAGCTGACCAAGAATGACTCAGCGTCACGCGGCGCGAAAAATAAATCTATTCCCAGTCTCCGGGCAGAGAGATGTCGATATGACGTCACGCGTCACGGGGGCTATTTATCTACCGCGTAACTTGGGTTTGATGCAAGTACTCGTTTGCGTTTTAAGCAATTCAAAAAACTCTATGCTCATTTCACGAATGTATGTTTTGCGATGTTTTGTATTTTGTTAGGTTCTGTAAAATATGGCCACGGCAAGTAGAAAATACAATACATTGTCTTCCTTACACAATGACCAATAACAAATATGATTAACTTGTGATTTGTAAATACCCGGCATATCCAATCGAACAAAATCGAACCAAAATTCAATCGAGCCCAATCGAACACCAATTGTTCGATTAGGTTCGGTAATCGAACAAAATCGAACATCTATTTTTCTGTGAGTTCGATTTTCGAACCAATCGAACCAATCGAACACAATCAACCTCAATCCGCTTCGATTTTGTTTGGATTCCGTCTTTTGATAATTAAATCACGCAGGACTAATCAGGGGGACGGTGCACTGAGCAAAATGTCCGTAAAATAAACAAACAAGAGTTCAGTAATCGAACGTTCGATTGAGTAGGATTGTCAACCGTTCGGTAATCGCAGTTGTCCTGCACCGATTCAAAGCGGCTCTCTGATTGGCTGATTTTGGCTGATTTTTTAAATTCTGTACCGAGACGTACCGAACCAATCACACGCGAGCTTTGGTTGTGCAGCCAGAGTTGGTCTGCGAAACGGTTGGTGTCATTTAGCTATGTTCGTCTGTTCGACGAGATGCCTCGTTTTGTACAATATTTCAGTTGAGATTGTCAGTTTTGTAAGCTTTGGACGTTTTCTTGTTATTGTGTTTGAACTGTTTGAGTTATATCGTGTTGTTTATGGTACACTCGGTACACCCGGTACACTCGGTACGGCCGGTACAGTCGGTACGGCCGGATGCACCGAGCGTACCGGGTGTACCGGGTGTACCGGGTGTACCGGGTGTACCGGGTGTACCGGGCATACCAGGCGTACTGGGTGTACGGAAAAGAGTCACGAAAATTATATGTAAAAGGGTACTTTGCAACAAATAAGCGCACACTTTGGTTGCACGAAGAAAATTACTAGAAAATTAAATTTATAGTTAATATGCAACTCCTTGTCTCGAACATCAGTAACGGTACGATCCTGGGGAGAACGCCCGATCCTGAGGAGATAATTTAAAAAGTCCACAAAACCAGGTCATTCGATTGCAATCTATGTAAAGAGCATTTCAGTTGATTGCCAGTATTTAACATCATTACAAGACAGCAGCGTTAATCCAGCAAACGATGGGTCCGGGTCAGCAACAGCAGCGCATTAAGTTTTCTACATGTGAAAAAGCAGGATCCGTGTCAAGCCGACTTCGGATCGTTTCAATCTTCTGCACAAAGTATTTCCCAAAGTCGTTAGTGAAAGCGCATATGGCTCCAATAAGACTAAAACATAATTGGACATATTTTTTAATGTTTTAACGTACTTTTTGTCCAAATTGCGAAAATAAATTCCCACGAAATACTGTCACGCCGAAAGATGGAATAAGAGGGAGTCCGCCAGACTTTGTTGGACAAAATTATGCACCAGAATTATTTTCAGTCTATTGCCAACTTCTGTGCTACTCTCTTGTTAAAATAAATATTTTCAAACAACACCAAACATCAAAAAGCAGGTTACACTCGGTACGCTCGGTACGCCCGGTACACTCGGTACACTCGGTACACTCGGTACACTCGGTACGCTCGGTACACTCGGTACACTCGGTACACTCGGTACACTCGGTACGCTCGGTACGCTCGGTACACTCGGTACACTCGGTACACTCGGTACACTCGGTACGGCCGGTACACTCGGTACGCCCGGTACGCCCGGTACGCTCGGTACGCTCGGTACGCTCGGTACACCCGGTACGGTCGGTTCTTTCGATACGGCCGGTACAGTAGGTACAGTCGGTACGGCCGGTACAGTCGGTACAGTCGGTACAGTCGATACGGCCGGTACAGTCGATACGGCCGGTACAGTCGGTACAGTCGGTACGGCCGGTACAGTCGGTACAGTCGGTACGGCCGGTACAGTCGGTACGGCCGGTACAGTCGGTACAGTCGGTACGGCCGGTACAGTCGGTACAGTCGATACGGCCGGTACAGTCGGTACGGCCGGTACAGTCGGTACGGCCGGCACAGTCAGTACGTCGGTACAGTCGGAACGGCCGGCTATGGCCGGTATGGCCATAGTACGGTCATAGCCGTGCTTACCCATCCTTACCCATGTTTGCCCTTGCTATTATGAATCCTTATGATAAGCCATAAGGTTCTTTAGATGGGATGTAAATTAGAGGAACTACTAACGAACGAAGAAATCACCACAGACATTTATTTTAATAACTAATTTTCTATTGTTGTCGTGAATCAGCCAATCAGAGAGCCGCTTTGAACCCGTGCGGGACTGCTCGGTAATCGAACATTCGATTTTGTTCGATTGTGGACTGTTCGGTGATTATAATCGAACGTTCGATTTTGTTCGATTGACCAAATTTTATTGTGAATTCGATTATGTTCGATTACCGAACCCAGCCCAAATTTGAAACCGGTGGACTTATCCCGAGGGTTACGGGTACTATCCCGGACAAGGAAATGCCGCTGGACAGAATTTTTAGGTTACAAATTTTCATGTGCAAGGTGTAATGCTTGTTACATCGGTGAAACAAACCGGCATTTTTTTACGCGTGTGCACGTGCATTGTGGCTGGATAATTAATAATCTACAGAGCTCAGAGACTTGTCTTGCCTCGTGTTCTATAGACTGCTTTGAGACCTAGGGCTTTCTTTGCAGGCGCGCTGACCGAAGGGCTCGTTTGGCCTTGTGCACGCATACTTTGTAGTTCTGTTGAAAGTAAAAATCAAACGCTAACTGGATATAAATTTTTGGAAGGAAGAACTGTATTACGGTTTAAAGCAACTGCCATTGTATTTCCTTTGTGGAAAGTGAAGAATATAAAAAAGCCAAAATAAATTATCAAATCAATAATTGCCTAGGTGCAATTAATTGCGTTCGACAAAGGAGAACGCATACTAATCGCGTCGTTTTTCCGAATTCAGTCACGTGGGTATCGTTGAAGGTGAGCGGTTTTGAGCTTTGGACGCCATCTTGGGTCAACTGGCTGGCTGGCTGGCCGACTGTAGCCTCGATCCCATGCAGAACAATATGGCGTTGGTTTTGGAATCGTATAAACTTGTTTTGCTTAAAGAAATGGCCGAAACGTGTAGGCTCGAGTGTAGCCGAAGTTAAAATAATACGGAAAATAACATGAAAAGCATAACAGGGTTTTATCCAGGGCGGTAGAGTTTTAGTCCGCCACTGAACGTCGATAAAATAGTGGCCGTTCGTGAAAAGTTCCCTAAAGTTGTATGATGAGTATTTTTGCTACAGCAACAGCGGTGAAGAGATAACAGGCTCAGAGCTGGTAATCCATCATTACTTTCGACTGTGCTTTCGTGTGTGCTTTCTTTTTTCCTTTGCGTTCGCTTATTTCGAATATTTTTCGCAGTTTTTCTGCAAGGTAAGTGAAGTTGTAACTATTTATTCGAAGTATCAGTAGCAAAATATATGACTATTAAATGCTACAGAAAATTAGAAAGCTGTGTAGGGGTTTGTTTTCTAGGAAACAGACGCTGCAATTCGTCTCGGTGATGACACTGAGTTGTGATGTGTAAACTCAGCTGCTTTGCTTAACAGATTCAACTTCTCTCTGCATACAGACTTGGGAGACTCTATAGTATACCAAATCCCCTTCGACCACTAAGGACAAGATGAATTCAGACTATTTCAATTTGTGGAGTCATTTTAAATTACTGTTGAGTTACTTTACAACCCCCAAAATTTCTTTCAACACGTCCGTTGTATTTTATGATTGAAAGGATACAAAAAACTGTTCCAAATGGACTGGTATCAAAATGTTTGGAATGGCTACATTCCAGTTTAAAAGTCGTTTGTTACTGTAAGTAAATGTTTCAAATAACTATACAAACATTTTCCAGAGCATCTACTAGATATACATTGTACTCTATTTGGATTCATTAAAGAGCTTTAGCCACTTCGCTTGACAGAATCGAAAGGCTTTATTCTTCTTTTATGCTTTAGGTAAAGGTCAACTTTATTTAGGCAGGGTGGCCCAATCAGTACTTGGCTGGTATCAAAAGGGGCCCTGCGTAAATTAGAAAGATGGGTTCATACAAGAAGTTAAGTTTTTATCAGCTTGAGCGATGTCATACATTTTCTTCCTTCCTCTGACCGGTCCCGATTTGTGAGCAAGCGCAGAGTACAATGTCTACGATTTCCAGCCAATTAGATTTGTCAGATTTGACAACGAGTCCGTGAATAGCGGACTCCAGGGTTTTAGAGGCGGCCAGAGGTCTCGATCCCTGGCGCAGACTAGAAGGATCGTGGGCTCAGGGGACAAGGATGGAACGACTAGTTCACCTTTTAAGATTGCACCAAAGCCAGAATAAAAGTAACCTGAGATCATGCCCTCAGGTAGGAATAAAAGGGACAAAACCACTTCAACACTTTGTTTTCTTTATTTGTTTTCATCTTCAAAACTCTGACATGTTGTCTGAAAGCGATCGTAGTACAGCTGTTTAGAATTGGCTTTCAGGGCGTTTTTCGAGCCAGGCCTTTATTCCGGGAACATCACGTACGTGCTCGTAAAGTTTTGCCAACTTTGGGAATTTACTGAGGTGTTCAGGAACATCTGGTTTACCTTGCCCCAGGAAGCCGTTGTTCAAGTCAAAGAAAATGATGTCGGCAAAGGTCAACTGAAGAAAAAAAATAAGAATGCAAACGTGCGGGTAAGTAAACAATTTCTCCACAATCAATACACAATTTGCAACGGCAAAATGTAAATAATCAAACAAGTTCTCCAGATTTTTCAACCGTTTGCTTGTACTGGCATAGTGCCTCACTAAATAGACCGTCGAACTATAGAACTGTACCTTCTACATAGTCATCTACGCTCCCAAGGAGGGGGGACTACCTTGTTACAAGGATGGGGATGCTCGTGGGGCAAAAATTGAATTTAACCCCTAAAGAAGACAAGTTTGGACGTGGCTTAAGCTTTACTGACCCCTCAAAAATACCAATCTAAGACAGACACACAAATAAACAAAAGCTATATTGACTATAAGGATGATAATGACGTGCTTTCACCTGTAAGGACATTTTAAAGATTTCATCCCTGATCAAACTAAGACACTAAGACATAATGACTACTTTTGCTTATTCGTGTGCAACCCGAAAAGATAAATAACTTGTCTTGGTAATGATTGCAAAAAACAACGGTGTTTCGTCCTCAACACCATTAGTGATACTAATTTTTACAATCAGCACCTCGTAAAAGAGACTACAAGCCCCTTTCCTTGCGAGTCTCTCCCACCACGGTCTGCACTTTATGTGGCTTGGAAGTAACATAATCTTATGTCTTACCTTGTCACCCAAAAAGAATGGACCTTTAACAAGAGCGTCAAATTTCTCAAGTTTGGTGGGCACCGTGGTTCCATGGAACTCCTTCTTAAGTTCCTCCTGTTAAATAGACAAGCAACTAATTCAGTATTTAAAAAAATTCTTTTGAGTTGCCAGAAGGTCACTGTCCTCTTAACAGCAGATAATCTTGTTGTAGGTGATGTGATATTAAACAACATCATCCTACCAATGGTTACCGCGCTGGACTCCGGATTGAGCGTTCCGGGTTCAAGGCCTGGCTGGGACACTGTGTTGTGTTTTGGGGCAAGACACTTTACTGTCGCATGGCCTATATACCACCCAGGTGTTTTAATAGGTACCAGCGAATTTACTGCTGGGGGAAGTACATCAGACAGGACAAGAAATACTCTTAGCTGCTTTATGTTACAGAAAAACCGGATAAGCTCCGGCGTGATGGGCCACTAGGCTCGACAACAGGCTAATTACTTTACTATCCTACCTTTTTAGCCTCATCCTTTTCAAGGAAGACCTTAAATAAAGCATTAAAAAGATCGAAAACACCATCACTTATCATGTTAGCCACGGCTTCATCGAAAGGGTCAGATGGGTACAATCCTGTAAAATATATAACGGAAAATGCTTGTTATAGTGAGCGAATTGGGGGAGCAGGGATGGCGCAGTGGTGAGAGCGCTCGCCTCCCACCAATGTGACCCGGGTTCGATTCCGGCCCGGTGCCATATGTGGGTTGAGTTTGTTGTTGGTTCTCCTTCTTGCTCTGAGGTTTTTCTCCGGGTACTCCGGTTTTCCTCCCTCCACAAAAATCAACACTTCTAAATTCCAATCCGATCGGGAATCCGAGGGCCACAGGTTTGTTAGTCGCAAGACAGTTACGTGCTACCTTCGTAAAATAAAGACGATTTATTTATTTATTTATTTATTTATTTATTTATTTATTTATTTTAAGACGTTAAGATCATCTACGCCAGTGGAAGATGGTTACATCAAGCACTTTATCTATGAGGCATAAATGAGGGTGTCACTGCTCAGAAATTCACATGGTACCTGCTTTTTTGCATATGTACTTCATAATTGCTCCAGACTGGGCAAGCGTTTTTCCTTCAGGAGTCAGAAGAAATGGCATTTGACCAAATGGAGGCCTTCCAGCTGAAACAACAAAGTGGGATTATTATACACAGCACGCTGACATCGAATTTCGATGTCATATGTACTGAAATATGATTATACATGCAGAACTGACGTCATTTCCAATGGTAATAGTAAGAGTACGGCCTAGAAAGAGGGTAACCCTAGCACTCGTTCTTCTTTTTCTTTATCAATGATGTGCTTACAAGACAGCTAGGGTTACCCTAACGCCGGGGTCACCTAAGCTGCCCGGTAAACGTTCTGCTAGGGGCCACTTGCTATCTGGGACAATTTTGTTTTGGCTTTAAAAACCTACCGGCAAAATCAACAAATTGTGACCAATAAACAACGTTTTTATTCACAGTTTTGCGACAAAATATTCGACATATCAATTGTTTGTCGCCACTGTCGCTACATATTCGATACAAAACAATTTTTTTCTTAATTCATGATACAAGGGGATATGTCACGCAATTTTAGGCAATTTAATTCGGCACTGACCAAGTGGTCATAGAATGAACTGAAATATCACAATAACGGCTTAAAACTTAGAATAACTCGAAAGAAACACACAAAGGCCAAAAACGGACATTGATGGGCAAAATTCGAGAAGATTAAAACGGACTGCCCAAAAACGCCGGCCCATTTTTTTTTCACGTTTATCCAAATTTGTCGACAATTTGCATAAAAGTGTCATTTACAATGCTCTAAAATCATCCTTGTTTGCTAGTATGTGGCTGTGATTTTGCCAACAAATGACTTTTTCTCTACCAATTTGAAGTTCACAGCTCTTAATAAACGAAAATAAATAAAATACCTTTGTTCTGGGCAGTAGCGTTACCGTACCTGAAAATTTTTGCTTGACAAGGCCCAAGCTACATATTTAACCTTGACTTGCTTGGGTTATCCTAGCAGTGGGGTTACCCTACCTGTTTGTAAGCAGAACGTATATTTTATGCGTGACCACGCATGACTGACTCCATATAATTATGTTACTTGACTTGCTTAACTTCTACTCACAACTTAACTTAACTTAACTAACTTAACTTAACTTAACTTAACTACTCAGCTCGTTTAGTTTATTTCTATTCTGAGTAGTTTTTTTGCCTATTTTAGTTAATTTATGTTATGCTGTAATTTATTTTCTATTTAATTTGGCAAAATAAAATGGTTGTTGTTGTTGTTGTTGTTGTTGTTGTTGCTTGGATACGACAGCTGATTCAAAAGACCCTTGAACTCATTAGTATGCAAACTTTGTAAAAGTCACGAAACGCATAGAATGCAAATCACATCGTGTAAATTTTAAGACGTCTCTCGAAACAACAATTACTTAGCACGACATCGAAGCCAAAGACAAAATCCATTTGAAAGCAATAAAAAATGAAAGCATTAGCCATCATGGTTCAAGTTCTCTAGATACGCAATATTTCGTCTTTTTTATGGCAAAGAAATGTGAAAAGATTTAAACCGCTCAAGCAAAGCCATTGCACTCATAAAAAAAAAAACATATTTGTTTTGCGAAGCTTTTGTTTTTGCCGTTCTGGTTTGCATGAAATCTCTAACAACGTAGCTGCGTCGACACCAACAAGAAGTTTGGAACTATAAATTTGCGATCGGTATCGATTTTATAAAATTACTACGGCAGTGCTCGTGACCGAGATTATATCGCTGCTTTTTTCTTCTTCTTAAACAAACATTTAAGCTGCTATTATGTTTGCGTTCTATGCTTTAAAATCACCAAACCTTTCTAGACTTCGCTTTATGGAATCATACACTTCGAGCAGTAGGGGTGTCGGAATGGTTAATGCGAGACTTTGCGAGACGGCGAGACTGATATCTTTTCTGTGAGCCAGAGACCATTTTAGCCTCGCAAAAGAAATCAAGACTCCGAGAAGGCGTCAAAGAAAAATTCGAGACGACGAGACCCCTGAAATTTGGAGACACATTAATTTTTTTGAAGGACTATTCACCCCCCCCCCCCCCCTAGCAATTGATCTCAGATCTATCAGCGCTAGCTGGCAGGTTTTAAGAGGTGCTTCGTGTAAGCAGTGTCCGAGCTTGTATTACTTACATGCTTTCTCCTTCGCCCATTCCTCGCCTTCCAAACGAACATCTTCGTATTTAATGTTCGCAGCGGCGAAGGCAAGACGGCACTTTTCTCCTCCACCGCGACCGTGAAAGTAGTACAACTTGTAACCCGACATTTTCAGCTGAAGTTTCTCTTTGCGTGCAGAATTGGAACACACGTCAAAAAGCTGACCAAGAATGACTCAGCGTCACGCGGCGCGAAAAATAAATCTATTCCCAGTCTCCGGGCAGAGAGATGTCGAAATATATATGACGTCACGCGTCACGGGCATTATGGCGGGAGTACACCTGGGGGCTATTTATCTACCGCGTAACTTGGGTTTGATGCAAATACTCGTTTGCGTTTTAAGCAATTCAAACTACTCTATGCTCATTTCACGAATGTATGTTTTGCACTGTTTTGTATTTTTTTTTTAGGTCCTGTAAAATATAGCCACGCCAAGTGAAAAATAGAATATATGACTTCGCACATTTTTCTTCTTTACCCAATGACCAATACTGACAAATATGTGATTGACTTGTGTTTTTTAAATAGCGACTTTAGTTGTCGACGATTTATTCATTTATTGTAGAATAAACGTAACAATGCAGTTAAGACGATTTTTTTCCTATGATATACAGCCAAGAGAAAATTTTCTCTTGATACAGCTAATTCGAGAAAGGTAGTCGGAAAATTCGAGCAACGTTGTCGGAAATTTTCTTTTTTACTTCTATGTACTCAACTCGTTTAGTTTATTTCTATTCTGAATTTTTACTATCGCAACTCTTGAGTTTTCAATTTTTTTCTTAAATTCAGTTAAAATTACATTGTTTCTACATGTCTAAAGAGAAAAACATGCAAATTTGCGTTTGTCAGGCCGCCATCTTATTAATCGGGCGTGGCCGATTTATAGTTTACCCTTTGGTCGTCCTAGAGCGTAGTCTCCTGGCGCGGCCAAAAAGATGGGGATAGCTTGGGGTTGCTACAAAACCGCTACGGGTGACGCATACCGCAATGGTTTTCATTTTAGTTTTGACAGGAAATCGTTGCAGGCACACTTGGTCGACTTTTGGGTTAATGTGTAATCAGGTTGTGTTTTTTTGCTTCGGCGGAAGGACAGAGAAAAAGCTTACGGGGCAAAGTACAGTATGGGGCCCAGTTCTCGGCCACTTTTGACGTAAACTTGTATTTCTTACCTCAGAAGAACCGCAGGAACTTGAAATTTCTCCCAGAGCTAGCTACATTATTCAACTTTTTGGTGTAAAGCTATCGACCGGTCAAAAATTAATTTGCCCGAGCAATAATAAAAATAAAAGCTCCATTTGTGGGCCCAGTTCTCGGCCACCTTGGCCCAGTTCTCGGCCACTTTTGACGTAAACTTGTATTTCTTACCTCAGAAGAACCGCAGGAACTTGAAATTTCTCCCAGAGCTAGCTACATTATTTAGCTTTTTGGTGTAAAGCTATCGACCGGTCAAAAATTAATTTGCCCGAGCAATAATAAAAATAAAAGCTCCATTTGTGGGCCCAGTTCTCGGCCACCTTGGCCCAGTTCTCGGCCACTTTTGACGTAAACTTGTATTTCTTACCTCAGAAGAACCGCAGGAACTTGAAATTTCTCCCAGAGCTAGCTACATTATTCAGCTTTTTGGTGTAAAGCTATCGACCGGTCAAAAATTAATTTGCCCGAGCAATAATAAAAATAAAAGCTCCATTTGTGGGCCCAGTTCTCGGCCACTAAAAAGCTTGTGCGTAATTATCTGTAAAAAAATGCTCAATTAATTTTCACAGTCATAAAATCACTCTGTAAACCTATTTATACTATATCGATCCCAAATTATTTTTATGATGCTTTGTTTTACTTTAGAAAAGAAGGATTTTAACGCGCCTAGTTGCCTATGTGCAGGTTCTGGCAAAACCGCATTGTGTGACCCGTGCATTTGGTTTATTTTGCAGTGAAAAGGTCTTGAAAGATTTAGGTGTTGTAGAAATAATAGACAAGACAAGAGTCAGCTCAAAGCTTAGAGATAAGATTGAACTTTATTTTTAAAACATTTATTTCTTTCATTCTGGCAGCAGCAGATGAAATTATATTAAAAACCAAGCGCTAAGCTGTGATAGCGAGCAGGGTGGCCGAGAACTGGCAAATACGCAAACGTCGCAAGAAAAAATTTCGAAGTAAATTAAGACCAAAAAATACAACGGTTCAACGAAAAGTTAACTAAAGCAGAAAGCTGAATTATTCTACGTTTCACATGCCAAAAATTAGCTCGTATGGTGGGGGCTTTTGGATAAAATACGAATTTAACTACATCCATGAATTTGGAGCCGTAAACAAACAACTTTTTTGGGAATGCAAATTCACCTACCTCCGCGTAAACTCGACGTGTGAGCTTTCTATATCGAATTGAACGATCAAACTCAAGATACTTAAAGCACATGAATCAGTCTATCGTTTGAAGGAAATACCTTTTTCTTTTGATTCAACTGGAGTGTGAAAAAACGCGTTAAACACAAAGTGGCCGAGAACTGGACCCGGCCGAGAACTGGGCCCCATACTGTACTGATATTCACCATTGTGAAATTGCACTTACTTTGACAAGTTAAAGTTATTTTTGTAAATGAAAAAGGTAACGTCATTGATGTCACGCAGTCTTTTTTTTAGCAAACTAGATGGTTTGCTGGTTTCTGACTATGAATGGGGGTGTGATCTTGCGGTATATTTTTTGAGCCTGACTCCGCCGTAAAACTTTTTTTTTATTTAGCAAGAACTGTGTCGATTTTCATTTCTGAACAATTGGTCGTCAAGTCGTTTGTCACAAAGAGTAGAATGTTTGTACAGCATGTTTTGGAATTATTTTAGATTTGGTTAGTAAGACGCTTCTGAAGACCTGAGCAAAACATTGGGAATGTACAGTATTAATAGGAACTTGAATGGAATTTTTCACAAGTTGGATAAAGGTATCAACTGAAAAAAATGGAATTCAAAATGAGAACTTGGACTTTGTTGTAATTAAATTTTATCGCGGATTGGATGCATAATATCACGGCTTTGAAAGTCTTCAAATAATTAGAAAGGTTCCTTTCTTCCATTTGATCTTATTGTTATTTTCATGTATTGATTATTCGAAAGTGGTTTTCGTTGATACGAAAAAAAAACGGGTTTTCACTGAATTGCTTGAAGTATTTTTAGACGTGATAATATTGGCTTAATCAAATTACATTGTGCACGAAATATTTGTTATTCTTTTGTCTTGAAACTTTGAGGAAATTGAAATTTTTGTTTGACAGTAGTGTATGAAAGGCATTTTATAGAACTGAATAAAAAATAAGAAACATTGATAAAGGTTATTTCAAAGATTTATTTTGCCTAATTTTGAAGAGTTTCAGGAGTTTTAAAGAGTGCTGGTAAACGGCTGTATGTTGTTTGTGATTACGGATCTTATTTAGTTTCGAACGCTCTAATTTTTGAAAGGTTAAAACAGGTTAAAACCGGGCGGTTTCATGAGTTTTTTGGGTAGAAAGGTACGGTGGTGGTAAAAAAAAAATGTTTAGAAAGGAATGACTGTAGTAGCACGTAAGTCGGAGGTTTGCGTGAGTCACGGGGTATAGTATGCGTGAGCTGGATTTCCGGCGTCATAACGGCATGTTTTGTTTACTGAAAGATACACTCGACGTTTAGTTAGCTTAGTCGGCTTGGGAAACTATTTTAAAAATGAATGTTGTAATAGTTAATTAATAGTAATCTAGAATTAACCCACTCTCGATTGGAGTCTGTTCTGGATTCGCGCTACCTTTTCGCCGCGAAGGAATTTTGTAAAATTTCGCTAGTGGAAAGAGGTACTGTAAGAACAGTATCAATAACTCAAAAGGAGGAACTTCTTTGTAGCTCTGAATTAAGACGTATGATAAAATTTTAGAATAAGAAACTTTCGATATATGGTTTTCATATTGTTTTTGTCAATTTCCTTTTGTGGCAGATTTTTTGAGAATCAGCTTTTCTTTCGTGTGATGACAGACACAGGACAGAACGAGAGGTGGATGAGAAAGATGCCGAAGATGAATAGGCACCGAAAAACGACAAGAACCGTCAAGGACTTATCTTTAGAGGGCGGGGAGTTTTGGCATACTGTATTTCGAGGACTGGACTGGACTAGTAAAACGCGGACTAGTAAAACGCGGACTTGTAAAACGCGGACTAGTATAACGCGGACTAGTAAAACGCGGACTTGTAAAACGCGGACTAGTAAAACGCGGACTCAGGTAAAACGCGGACTTGTAAAAGGCGGACTAGTAAAACGCGGACTAGTAAAATGCGGACTTGTAAAACGAGGACTAGTAAAACGCGGACTTGTAAAACGCGGACTTGTAAAACGAGGGCTTGTTAAGCACGGACTTGTAGAACGCGGACTTGTAAAACAAGCGCTTGTAAATCGGATAAAACTAAACGGTTTAGTGAGCGAAACAATTTGTGTTTGAAGCTCTTGTGTGTTTCTTCGACGGCATATTTCTAGCTTTTTTGAGCACTCTATGGTCTGTTTTAGCGTGGAGATGTTTTTGCAGTATAGCACATGTTCGTTCTGCAAACTCCTACTAAAACAACGGGATTGATGCTATGAGTTGTGTGCATATGTTTCTTTCTTTCCACTACTTGACGTCTGTTGAGTGCAGTCGTTTGTATTGCTCGCACGAGGTAGAACGGGGCCCGTCCAGAAATCAACAGTCAATGGTAAATAAAGGTGACGGGCCTACACGACTCCTACGTTCGTGACATTAGAATATTTGCCGTTAAATGTTTAAATTCGGTCTTTCGACCTTATTTGCTTCTGACTTCTTTCTGAGGGTACTGTTTTAATTTGGGGGCAGTATGTGGTAAATAAAGGTGACGGGCCTACACGACTCCTACGTTCGTGACATTAGAACATTTGCCGTTATATGTTCAAATTCGGTCTTTCGACCTTATTTGCTTCTGACTTCTTTCTGAGGTTACTGTTTTTTTGAGACATTATGTATTGAAGAGAGCCGTAAGATGATTGTGGCCAAGGAATTCGAAGTGTCTAGAGGCGTTTTACAAGTCCGCGTTTTACTAGTCCGCGTTTTACTAATCCAGTCCAGTCTACAAGTTAAAGACACATCAAGACCACCCCACTGTGAATTGCCATAGCACAGACAAAATTATAGTCAATATCTTATGTGTTTTTAAGAGAATTACATAAGAACCAAGGCATGTCTTGTCTTGCCTTACATTGACATGCAATAATTTGGAAATACTAAGCTCGTAACAGTTTAAGACAGAATCCATCAGGAATTTGAGTAACATTAATTTTAGTTACGCAAAAATTGAGCACCAGAATAATTTAAATCCTTGTGTTCTTTCATACCTTGTTAAAGGCTTGACATGTGATAACACCAAATAACACCAACAACAGTTCTTTATCAGTGGGGATTGAAGAAAAAAATGGAAACATCATCACACAGTTGACCCCCATGCAAAAACACTCCAGGATGTCACGGGACTGTTTGGTGTCCGTCTGCCAATTTCTAACTTCAAATTCCAATGTTAAATTCACATTAAATTTTCAATATTTCTTAGTTGTCTAAATTTTACTATCACCTGCCAAACATCCCCAAAAATCACTCAAAAAATTACAAAATACCGCAATACATAGATACATGGGATGAGTGACGTTTCCTTGGATTCCTTGAAACACCAACAAGATATTTCCGTTTAAGGTGGCTGATAATGGGTTTCAGTATTTCCCAGTCCTTATACTTTGGTTCAGGACTAAAAACCTTCATCAATTGCTATTACAGTAATGGTATGAAACAAATGTTCAATCATTCATCAACAAGTTGTGATCATTTTCTTGACAAT
The DNA here is from genome assembly GCF_052425735.1 of Oculina patagonica. Taxonomy (NCBI): domain Eukaryota; kingdom Metazoa; phylum Cnidaria; class Anthozoa; order Scleractinia; family Oculinidae; genus Oculina; species Oculina patagonica. Next base: position 20,989,019 of record NC_135766.1, read on the forward strand.
AGTAGTTCCCCGGTAAACAGTTGTAGTACTGTCCCATCAAAGTGCAATGCCTGGAAAATACCGAAAAGCACACGACCTTCAGGTGAAACCGCACCTTACAGTATTACCAATACACTGCACTTTGCTAAGTCTTAAAACTTTACATTGTCTAGTCGTCTACTTCAATCGTTTATTTGTATTGTGTGAGATACATTTATAAATTGAAACCATCATGTCATTAAGTAATAATGCAATCTCGACAACGTTCTAGATATTATATTATGCACACTAATACAGCTCATGCAAGCCCTGTGACTTACACAAACACAGTCGGACTAAGTGCTACTTAAGTAACTGCTTCGTGGTTTCTGCTGTATTGAACCCTGCCTTTCAAGGCAAAGCGCCCGATTTTAAGCTTCTCAAGCTTCTCAATGTTCTTGTTTATAGTATTCAGCACGTCTGTAGCTCTATACTTGTACCCATTCTGCCTTTCGGCCTTGTTGCGTGCACTTTTGGCCTTTTTTCCGACAACCTTTCTCGAATTAGCTTTTGGGAATGCTTTTAAAATAATGTCATCAGTGTTTTTAAGATGTCTCAACAACAAACACTTAAACTTTTGGCTGGTGCCTTCTGTGAGCTTGGTTAAAAAAAAAGTTTACATGAGCGCGTTTAAATAAGACAGTCACCCATTTTCTTTTTACCAAGTTCTTTTTCAATTTCAAACTTGTATTTTAATAATGAACAACGGCAACAACAACAACAACAACAACAGCAACAGCAATCTTTATTTGTGCTCTTGTCTTTTACAGGCGGCCAAGACAGTATTCCCTTGGTCCATAGCAGGATATTTAAAAAGCTAAACTACTTCTTTGCTACTCTTAGTTTTTTTTTTTTCCTGCTGTAGTGAAATCTGCCATACTGAAAAGCATGCTGTTACACTTTTATGAGCACGTGGGCGTGCAACACACCATGGCTGTGTACAGATGCTCAACGAGATCTGAGCAGCTGAGAATTTTATTCTGTTGATCCAGATTACACCGCACATAATACACACAGCGGCCGTCTGATATCTCGCAAGAGTAAACCCAATCGTTAGGATTGCATTCCGGGGGGATAAGGTTTTCACACAGTGGAAACTTCTTTTTTCCAAAGCGCCGTGTTCTTCCTGTAAATAATAATGTAGAAATAAAAAAAAAAATCATTGTATGCAAGAGCAGTGTTTGATTCTTTATTGGATGCTGTTTATTGTTTTAACTTTTTACGAACCTTAATGGACTTGAGTCACAGATATTACATCATTAATGCAATTTTACCAATGGTAAGTCATTTCTCAGATAACCCATGCGATTGCATTACCTGCGTGTGCAAGTCCCACAGAAACTGAGTCAGCTGTGAATGGTTCCAAACGGTAAACTGGGTACTGGCCACAGAAATTCTGCACTTCAGGCCTTAAAGTATGATCTGCAACCTCCTCACCAACTCTCCACTGCTGAATAGTTTTTTCAATCTTGTGGGTCGCAGGCAGAGTTGACATCTACAGAGAAAAGCATGAAAATTCCTCAAATCAAATCTGGTGCCTAGATCTTGTCATTCTAAAATCACCGAAAAAAATGATTAATAAAGTCATTTTTCATCATGCAAGAGACTTGACTTTTCCCCGATAAATAAATGATTACGTTACATGAATAGTAGTCTGCAACAACCATTGCTTTGCGTACAAGTAGTACTCTCACACGCTCATTTAGTGTTTCTTGATACGGTAGAAACCGCTATCGCTAGCAAAGTCACTAGCGAAATGTTCTTTGCGGATTATTGTAAATAGTCGTTTTGTCCTTGATACTGCATAATGTTATGGCAGTACAGTGGAATCACTTTTTACTCTACAAAGTTGTACTAACACTTACAATGTGCACTGTTCACCAACTCCAACGCGACTTAGCTTTCAGACATTTTCTTATCTTTTTTTCTATCTGTGCAGTCTCTCGATCAAATTAACATGACCATCTATTCATTTCTCTGATATTACTCCTTTCGGAGCAAAGGTATAACAAAAAGCCAGGTAGAAGCCACAGCTGATCACGATTTGTACTTATTTAGGCCACTGTCACCATTTTAGTGGGAGGCGCGGTGGCCTAATGGTTAGCGCGCTCGACTCCGAGTTGAACGGCCCGGGTTCGAGGCCTGGCCGGGACGCTGCGTTGTGTTCTTGGGCAAGACACTTTACTCTCACAGTGCCTCTCTCCGCCCAGGTGTATAAATGGGTACCGGCGAATTTACTGCTGGGGGGTAACCCTGCGATGGACTAGCATCCCATCCAGGGGGGAGTAACAAAACTTCTAGTCGCTTAATGCTACGGAAACCGGGATAAGCTCCGGCTGTATGGGCCTCATGGCTCGGAGACAGACTTTTCTTTACCACCATTTTAGTTATGTAATTAATAATATTGTAAACATAAAAAAATGCTGGCCATGCAAGCAACGTTGCACAACATTATGCAGCATGTGGCTATGTCAAAGTGAGTTGCATGCAATGTTGCCGTTTATATATCTGGGCTTTAAAAAAAGAATTACCTTCTTTAGTGCCGCTTTTAAGACATTTGGTCTTGGCAGGTCAGGTGGTAGTGGACTGATGTAACAAACACGCTGGCTGCTAACACGAGTAACTGTTATGTTCTGTTGAGTGAATAACAAAAGAGAAAATCACCAAAATATGTCCTTTGCCTTCAGTAAGTAAATGGAGACATTTGGGTTATGTAACAGCTCTCGCAAGGTCTCACATGAATATTCGCTACCCTTCGAGAAAACAATAAAAAAAACCCAGAAACAATGTCCAAGTCCCAAAAACAATAGAAACTGCCATGCTAGATGACCAGCAGAATGACAGACATATGAGAGCTGCTACAGTACCGAAACAGTTTAGTGTTCGGTTAGAGATAAAATGATCCTGAGGTAGGAGATCTGATGTCATAATTAAATATGTTATTTTAAGCCATGATATCTGGGAAACGTCAAAAAAAATAAGTCAACAGTGTACAAAAACCTCATCTCTAGATCTTTTAAATGCCGCAAAACTCTGATACGCCCCAATCCTCTTTCTAAAAATAAGACTAGTAGAAGACAAGCCGCCCAAGTCCGCAGTTACGCCAATATCCTTCCCAAATACTGACCTTCCCAACAATAAGTCCACAGGCTTATATTTAGATTTAGCTCTTTTAAAAGAACAAAATTCATTTCCATTATAACATGATCATTAAGCCTCCTACTCTAAGGGTTTCTTTCTATTTCATGTCATTACAATGTTTTAAAGACTTGATGTTAACCTGATCTTTGGTATGACATCATGAAATGACATTATTGCACTTGATTGTTTCACTTGGAACCAATTATCACTTACCATTTTGAAGTCGTACAGGTTATCGCTTTCGGACAATTCATTGTGCGGGGGCACTTTGAAATATTCAATGTCTCTTTCCTCATCAATTTCAATTTGTTCATCGAAGCTTGTACCATTCTCAGTAATGTGGAGCTTAAACAGTTTGTCTGAAGTCTCCTTTGGTTGGTCGTTGAGCTCTGGATCTGGAATCTGTGTTTAGAAGTTGATGTTAGTACAATTTGCATCACATTCAAGAAGGGTTAAGTGCCATCTTCTCAGTCTAAACCCTATTCAGACCGGCCTTTTTTGGTCTTTGAAAGCCTCCATCCCCCCCCCCCCCCCACCCCATGTAACTTCCAGGATATTTAGCAATTACAGTTGGTTTCAGTTAGTGGGAGGCGCGCCAACCAATGGTTAGTGCGCCGGACTCCCGATCGAGCTGTCCGAATTCGAGGCCTGGCTAGGGTCATTATATTTTGCGATGCACTTATTTGGAGGTAACGAAATCGAGAGCTCTGCGCATGCATAGGTCATACTCGTTTGCTGAAGAGAAAAGTAGAACACAGATTGAAAGACCAACTGCTTGGGATAAATGGCCAAAAAGGTGACGTTTTATTTTAAAACAATAATTAAAGCCAATAACTAACATCTCTTCGGGGTTCTTGGGCAAGACAATTCACTCTCACAGTGCCTCTCTCCACCCAGGGATATCAATGTGTACCGGAGAAATCATGCTGGGGGTAACCCTGCGATGGACTAGCCCCATTTAGGGGGAAGTAGAAATATTCCTAGCCGCTTCATGCTACAGCAACCGGGATAAGATCCGGCAGTATGGGCCTCTTGTCTTAAGGCTTACCTACCCTTACCCCCATTTTCTTTTCAAAGACAATCACAACTGATTAACAACTAGATAATGACTCGACTTACCACTGAGGCGTTCATTTGACTGAGGCAAGCAAACAGAGTAAAACAGACGGCGGCAACAGACGAAAATCCCTATCAAGAGGAAGAATCTTAATCTAACCATTTCCAATTGAGGAAACTCTTTTGTTTCTAATTCTCTGTGAATTTTATCTTCTCTTACTTACTTATCTTAGTTTCTTAGGGGTGAGTTGTTTTCAGATTTAATTCATTTGCTGACGTAACGAGAATTAAACACGATCACGATGCTCTGAAACGTGTTTGCTGTGAAAGGTTTTTGAAGAGTGTGGACAATATGCAGGCCAGAAATCTCAAATTCCAATATAAAGGCTAAGCGCAAGCTGTAGGCTAACCGGAGTGCTGTTTAGGCCAACTATTTTGTTATCTAGGCTAATCGGATTAGCTCCGTATGTCTTGCCAGAATTATCGAATAATTTAGAAGATCATTACTACTAAAAAGGTACCCGAAATGGCTTTTAAACTGACTAACGATTTCTTACAACTGGTTCAAATGAATTTGGTAACTGATATAACCTTTAGAGTGGTATGGCTTTGACCTAAAGGCAAATGAGGTCTGATCAAAATCACAAGCTCGTGGATATTCTACGCCGATTACTTTAACGCCTGCTGCTTGCGGTGTTTTCTCTAGAGTTGGTGGACTGAGGACCAAATGGACGTTCTGATTGCAGTTGAGCTATGCTGGTATTTAGAAAGGAGACTGAAAAAAAATTAATGGGCAAAAAATGCAGCTTTTATGTTTACGGCAAACTTGGTGCCTGGTCATCCAAAATAACTATGTGGAGGTTATAGTATTTTTTAGATCATGCGTTTTGCGAGTTTTAGAAGATGAAAAGAGCACGTTGAGATTGAGTAATCTAATCGCGAGAAATTCACTACAAAACGGCAAGGTTAACGGTCACCGCAATGGTGTTTTCAAAACTAGCACCAACGTATAAAGCTTGAACAAATTTAAGTATTATCAGGCATAAATGTAGTGATTATTACAGTGACTCACCATGTTTCTTGTTCCTGTCTCGGCTTAGCTTGTTATTCTGCACACCCTCAAAGCGTACGAGTGCTTCAGTGAAGAATCGTGTTGACTTATATAGGAAGAAATGCAGAGTAATTTGTATGATTGCCAACTATCCATGAGTGACAGTCACTTCCTTTTTCAGTATTGGTTGCGTTAAAGCAATTTGCTCGGGACCACAGTGACTCCTAAAATAATTTTTATTTAATATCAGAAAACAAATCACAGCAAGACAGCGCTTTCTCGAACTTCAAAGGGAAAAGAAAAGTCAAACATTTCTCTCGGTTTATCTGAATTCTTCCGAAGTTTACGTTCCTTCACCCATTTAATTAACGCTTGCGTTGTGTTTGCAGAAAAATTATTTAAAGGTCAAACAGAACTCGCCCAACATTCTGAGCGGCAAATTTTAACAGAATACCAAATAAGGCGTTGAAAGAGACTCTCTCGACTTACTCAGCTTCTTTGTTTCTTTGTTTCTCAGCTTCTTTGTTAAAATAATTCACAACTCGTTGTTTCATTTTCGAAACTATTGTAAAAATTATACGATGGAATCCAAAGTTTCGCCGCTCCACGGCATTATCACGGATAAAAAAAAATTACTGTTAGCTTATGCAAATGACTTATATTTCACTAAGCTGTCGTGAATTGTTTTGACTGTGTTCTTCAGCTGCTACTGAACTGTTTTACAATAGTTTTATTCCAAAATGCTACTAAGGGACAATGCATGTTCCAAAGGTTAGAGGGGTCAGTGTTAACAGAAAATGCTGAAAATAATAAGATCAAGGAAATGACTCTTTATTCGAGGTAGCGGGGACTTCGAGATAAGCGAACTCGAGATAGCATGGCCCCATTGTAATAACAATTTATTAAATTTCGACAAGTGATAATGAAACATTAGTAAGGAAAGACGCGCTCTATAGTTATGAAAACTGATGGTTGTTGATCAAACTCGCAGCATCAGTATATTTTTCGTGCACGTTTAACGGTCTAAAGGAATAGTTGTCTAAAGTAAGAGAATAGTACTCTTGCATGTCTAAAGCCAATATTGAAGTTAATTAACTTCACTCACAACTCAGATAGCTTTCGGTCACTGTTCAAGAAAATGCTGCAAAGGAAGATATTTATTTCAACAGAACTGATGCCACGATTGACAGTCGTATCCTGTTTACCGAAGTGAAGGTTCTCATCCCTAGCTAGTCAGGGGCGGGTAATTAGACCTTATTCCTGTCTGAAATAAAAAGACTTTAATATGTCAAATATGGTTAACCAATAAACTTCCCTTTAGTCTAAAATTTTATGTTGCACGAACTTTCCATTAAAAGCTTGAGTATTAAGTGTCAAAATTGTTTTATTATTTATTGACTATGGACTCAATGCTGAATCGTACTTGAATTTTGTATCTACACACTATGCTTTTTATACACACTACTAAATTGGATATGGATAAGGCCATTCGGTTATATAATATCCATATCAGACTTTAGAACTGTCTCACGACAGTAAAATACGAGACAGGAAGTGAAATGTATCATCGGCGCCATTCCAGTTGAAGTATTCTTTGTAGCTACTATTATTGATTGATTATAAATACAATTCAGATAGAAATTTACAACTTTATAAATATTGCGCCAACGAAAAAACAGATATATATATATGTTCATCCTCCTTTTCGAGTTCTTCGTTTGCTTCCCAACTATGGATAAGGAATTGTTTGCACGCTAATTATGATTTGGTGCCTTGTTCTCATTGAAAGTTATATTGACATGAGGACTGAAGTTTGGAACTGTAATTTTAGGGCTATTTCTACTGATTTCTATCTGCCATGATCTGCATGTCTTCCGTATTCGTGTTCGCCCGACCAAACAAACCCCCGCCCGGCTTGTTTACGCTCGCTGTGAAACCAATTGCATTTTCTCCACCTATTTATTTGCTGCTGGCGTTGTGTTTGCATATGATAATTTTAAGGTAAAACAGAACTCGCCCAATATTCTGAGCTAGCGAAAAAATCTAAACAGAATACCAAATAAGACGTTAAAGACACTTTTTCGCCTTTCTCTTCTAGGCAGAGTCGCTTTAAAGATAATCATCTCAGCCTCTTAGTTTCAACAATAGCAAATAATTCACAACTCGTTGTTTCATTTTCCAAATATGGAATTCAGTAGCAGTTGAGGAACGCTTCTTTCTTTGTTCTTTGTCACACGCATCAGAAACACTGGAGGTGCGTTTTTAATTCACACTGGTACGTTTTTTTAATTCTGATGTCACTGATCCAGCCGAGTTGAGTAGCAATTGCGCTGCCTTTTTAGGAACGATAAAGGGAATAAAGCTGTTTCACTTTCCTGAATACAAACCCAGTTTATGTAGCAAGAGTGCTGGCTGGTTCAGTTTCCTTCTATAAACTTTTAATTCTAAAGTCTATAGTAATATCATAGTAAACAGGGAGCAGGGATGGCGCAGTGGTAAAAGCGCTCGCCTTCCACCAATGTGCCCCGGGTTCGATTCCGGTCCGCTGTCATATGTGGGTTGAGTTTGTTGTTGGTTCTCGTCCTTGCTCCGAGGGTTTTTCTCCGGGTTCTCCGGTTTTCCTCCTTCTACAAAACCCAATACATGGGTAAATAAATTACATTTTTTTGACAAATAACTCTTTCAGTTTTGGCACGAAATTTTAGAGTTAATTTAGTTATAATTTATAATTTGATATAAATTTATAATACCGTTTAATTTACACTCCTTCTTATAAAAGCGTGAACACTAAAAAATATGTCTGGAATGTTTATGTTTAGCCAATCACATGCGAGAACTTCAGACCGCAGAAACCACAAACAACAAATGGGTTTCCATCGGTCACGGAGCAACTTTAGCTCTTATTTTGTTTCAGGATACACGCTCTGTCTTTTTCAGGAATTTAAAGAACTGCTATTCTGTCGTATCGAGGGCCATCCAGAACAAGGTTTCAGGGATTTTTGAAGGAAAAAAAAGGACGGTTCCTTCAGCGACGTTATACGACATGGTTCAGTGCATGCAGTATGTTGTAGACACGTCTAGACATAAGATGTAAACACGATAAACCAAAAATAAAATACAAAATTGTGGAGTTTTCGTTACTGATTGTAAATCTTTTCGGTAGAACAAGGGATTCGATTTATTTCGGCAAACGATTTCAACCCTAAGGCAATCAGAGGTTCCGTGATCGTAAGACTGCAAACTGTAAAGGCTCCAGACGAAAATTATTCAAAATGTTGCCGTGATAACAGATTGGTGCAAAGTAAACACCTCAATCGCTTGATTTTCGCTTTTCCTTCCCGCTATCGTTTCGCTGATATCGAAGAAACGAACCTTCCTTCTATCAGTGTTTAGGTCTGCTACAATAGTTGGGGTGAGATAAAAACCGGAAAATGCAAGCTTACCTCAGTTCAAATTGTAACATGCCATCAGGCGAACGGTAACTGCAGAAACGAATTCGTTACGTTACATTGGTTTTTCAATTTTTTCTATAAAAAAATCACTCATACATATTCTTCAGTACGGCAGTGAATGTTCTCAAAAAGAAAGGAATTACAATTAGTGTTTCCTTGTAAATTGGAGCGAAACGAGAACCGAATATTGTTCCGTGACCGATGGAAACCCATCATTCGTTGTTTGTGGTTTCTGCGGTCTGAAGTTCTCGCATGTGATTGGTTAAAACACAAAGAACATTCCAGACATATTTTAAGTGTTCACGCTTTAATAAGAAGGAGTGTAAATAGACATTCGGGCTGCGTGATTTTGAAGCTTTTTAGACAGGTCTTTGTTGTAGTTTCCCTGAAATATTATCTAATGTGGTTGCCCTTATCTTGCGAAGTTAAGCTTACACTTATTAAATTTTGCGAGTACTAATTAATCGCGAAATTTTATACGCGCGAAGAAAACCCCTCCTCTGTTTGCTGTTTCCTTCAGCTTAAACATCGGTCAAAACCTCTCCACTACCAGGATGCTCAAATTTGGCTCAGCCTATTTCCGTGAAGAACAATTTAACTTAACATTTCTGCTAACTCTGCTTGGTCATTTGAGTTTTTGCATTTTATATTCTTATTCAGGATTCGGGCGGTTTTCTTCGACTTGCGCGAGGTCAGTTTAATAATAGTTTTCCACGTTTTGCGTTGATTCATAGAGCAATTATTGAAGACGATTTTATAGTAAGACTGTTTGGCAGTAATAATTTACCGATTTACTAATTATTTGATAACGTGCGGAATTGATTGCAAATAGATGGATCATTTGTTTAAAAAGCTTTTCTGACATTGTCTCTCTGACAATCATTTAAACAAAGACAATCTAAGCACTTTTATTTTATTTTTTATTTATTTGTTTACACTTCCAATCTGACATCTTGTCTGAAAGCGATCGTAGTCCAGCTGTTCAGTTTTCGCTTTCCGGGCGCTTCTCGAGCCACGCCTTTATTCCAGGGACGTCACGCACGCGCTTGTAATGTTCCAATAATTTTGGATATTTTTGAAGGTGTTCAGGATCTCCTGGTTTACCACGCCACATGAAGTTATTGGATATATCGAAGAACGTGATGTCGGCATAGGTCAGCTGAAGAAAATAAGAGTACAACCGTGTGATAAGCAAAAAAAATCTTCAAAATCAAGTTTTTACGAGGGTTTGGATGGGGGGTCCACATTAGGCATGAATAGATTGTGCTAGTAAATTTAGGAAAAGTTGCTTCACAATATACCAAAAAGTTGCTCAAATATCAAAAAGTTGCTTGCTTTCTAGAGTCGTTTTGACGTGAATTTTGCGTTTTCTAGAAATTGAAGCGCTTGCAGGTTTACTAAGACTTGCCCCAGCGTCTATGGCAACCTCAATGGGGTCAATGTCTGAATTATTTCCATTTTCCTCGTCTGCAATTTCATCTGATTGCGATGCCATAAGTGACTCGCACTTCAACAAATACCAAGATGGCCGGCGGCAGGTTCTATGTTGCAGCGAATAAAACCAGTTTTAATAAAATCCTTCGAAATGAAACGACCTTTTATGGTTTGGATCATCATTGGATCATCTGATTGCGATGCCATAAGTGACTCGCACTTCAACAAATACCAAGATGGCCGGCGGCAGGTTCTATGTTGCAGCGAATAAAACCAGTTTTAATAAAATCCTTCGAAATGAAACGACCTTTTATGGTTTGGATCGGTTTTAAATCAATTTGTTGCTCAAAAGTTGCCAAGGAAAGTAAAAGTTGCCCTTGGTTGCTGGTACTACAAAAAGTTGCTCAAAAAGCCAAAAGTTACTCAAAAGTTGCCAAGCACAATCTATTTATGCCTAGTCCACATGGCGGTAGTCAATTAAAATGCATCACTTTGTCGGTTGTCAGATATATTTTACACCCTTTGTTGCTAGTCGGTTAACCCCATTCAGACCCTAATACATGTGCTGATTACCAAGGAAATAACATCACCAATGGCAAATTGTTAATAGTTACACATGCAATTTCTCCAGATTTTTAAGATTTTTGCTTGTACTGACATGCATGGTGCTTCACTAAAAAGATCGTCGAGCTATGCAACTGTAACTTCTACATAGTCAACTTGCAGTCCCCCCCCCCCCGGGAAATGACTTCCTTGTTATAGGGGTGGGATGCTCTCCGAAAAAAAGTGAAGTTTAACCCTTAGAGGTGGTATTCCGTCCTCGACCCAGAGGAGACACCATTTCTTGCAATTGGCACTCCTAACGGAGACGGCAAACGCCCTTGCTACGTGGGAGTCTTCCACCCTCCCCATCCTCATTCTGTGTTCTGCTCGGTACATTATCGTGTGCCTTACCTTATCACCCAAAAAGAAGGGACCTTTAAGAAGAGCATCGAATTGCCCAAGTCGGGTGGGAAGCGTGGTTTCTATGAACTCCTTCTTAAGCTCCTCCTATTAATTAAACAGACAAGCAAATTCAGTATAATTTAAAAAATTACTTTTGAGGTTTCAAAAGGTGTTTCTCTGAACAAAAGTTAATATTAGTTCAATTTATTAATCCGTTGATTGACATTTGATTAAATATAAAATGCGTGATTGACAGTCTATTGTGTTACCGCTAAAAGGTTGATCTTTTTGCTAGAATACGAGCTTGAGAGCAATCAGATTTTTTACCTCGCTAACCTGAAGTGATAAAACTTTGCTGACCTGTTGCTAGTATTGGGCCAAGTTAAAAAAAGTTTCTCGTCCGGAATTCTATAAAAATGCGAGCGGTCGGGCGCTTTTTTTGTTATTTGTTATTTGTTATTTGTTATTTCCTCCATCGTCAAATTCTCCAGAAGCAAACTTGCAAAATAAGTCCTGCAAGGTAATTGACCTATCCTGTACGGACCTTGCGTACCAAGACTTTAAAATTTTGGCCTGAGTTTGTGTTAAAATAAAGATAAAAGTCATGTCTTACAGAATTTTCAGTTAAACTTAGGAGAAGGTACAAAGCGAAAGTAACGTCTGTTGGTTTTTGTTCGTTCAAACTTTTCCAATAACAAATAATAAAAGTAGTAATAAAATAAGAGTTCAGGTTCAGGGATCAGGGGATACAGTGACGTCACAATACCCCCAGGGATTACGTCATCAAAATGATCTAAAAATAGAAGAATGACCTCATTGAGGGGGAGGGGGGCGTAGGGGAGTAAATGACGTCATGGTGTTATTTTTAGTCATGGGGAGGTAGATTAAATAATTGATACAGTGATGTAATGATTTTATTTTTAACCACAGCAATCTATGAATTTTTCATTATAAAAGAGGTGATAAACTTGTTTCGCTGTCCAGAAATCATGTCAAACCAAAGTGAAACTTTGCTTGTGGATGAAATCTGTCTTAGAGCTCATCTCATGAGAAATAAAATAGCGGACATCATACAGGACATTTTTGCGAGGCAGATGAATCATCTTGTTTATGAAGAGGCTAGAAAATGCTGTGAAGGATGTGAGTTAGACGATCCGAGTCAGCTACATCACGATTGCTTGATGGTTGAAGAAGAAGAAAATTGGATCAGATACTACGACCTAGCGAAAGAGCATTTAAATATAGACAAACTATGGACTGCAATTGAAAAAGAGACATTGTCGAAACTAGATTTGTATTTGGAAGACTCGTGGTTTAAGTATTTACTTAATCTTTTAAAAGTGGATGAAACGTCTGCCTTTTTGCTGTATAAAGATGCTCAACGGAGAGAATATGAGAGTGGAGACGAATGTCTCAGACTGGGATGCTATGATTATATGTAATTACTTGAGTTCTACTTACAAAGACATGTACAAGTTTAAGTTATCTCTACCATTATAGTTCACTTTTGAAGCAAATTGATTGTTTTCAATAAATAAACCTTATGCTATGATGTCTTTGCTTTATTCTACAGACCAAAACAGATTTACTTCATAACTGCCAAAAATCTTTTTGATCTTTTGTGGTATAATAACACCCATGGGACGAGTACCCCTCTTTGTTTTGAAAAAGATGCAAATGCCATAAAATGTCCACACGAGTTGCCATCTGAATGTTTATTTTAATTAAGAAAGTTTTTCAGAGGAAATAAACCGAAGAAAATTACTCAATTTCTTACTTTAATGCACTTGTATTAATATGATAGCGTTGCAGTAACATTCCTTCAAACAAAGATTGCAATAACAGACTAAGACCTAGACGGAACGTGTCATAAAACAACAAATATTTCAATGCATAGACATTACAGAGAAAGCCACCGTGGACGTTGAGGTGTTGTCATTTTAGACCGTTTGCTAATCTTCTCTGTTTTTCGAATGTCTTTACTTTTGTTTTTCAATACATCCTTTGATTTTCTTGGTGTGGATAACTGGTAGTTAATGCCAGTGTCTTGCTGTTGGGTAGAAGGAGGCATGAAACACGCTTTAAATTTCTGGTTGTTCTCAGTGTTTTGATAGATGATTACTTTAACTTTTGGTTGTAATTTTGCTGCTTGTAGCCACTTTCTTCTTTGATTGTGATCCAGCTGATGAACATTAGTAAGATGGTTAGATAATTTCACGAGATATTTTGCTCCACATCCTGGGACCGGACAGTCTCGGCAAACTCTTCTAACCATGTTAAGGGCATGGAATATTGACGCAAATGACAGAATTTTGTTAATATCCTTAACTAATATAGACGCTATTGAAGGACAGAAAGGACAAAATAAGGGCAAAAAGGACATAATAAGGACAAATAGGGCAAAGGAGACATGCGGGGCATTTTAGCTCTGTGCTTCTCTGCGAACGCGCCTCGCGCGGAGAGAGCGCGCGCGTGCAACATATCTTTTCCCTAAAAACATTCTACAAAAGTTCACTTGCTAATGTTAGTGTAATCCATTTTCGAGTATATACACTGAGTTTCAAAATAAATACATGAGGCATGAGCACATATTAGTTTATGGAGTTTATGCATAATCATGAAACACGATAATGCAGACAGTTTACTGTTGTTATCTTAAAATGAGATCACCGCTAAAAATAGAAATTGACTTTATGAAGATAAGGTACAGGTGCTTGTTAACATGAGATAAGCTCTAAGTTTAGTTATGATGTAATCTAGCATGTATAAAAGCGCTTCACGCTAGAAACTCTAGCTATGTGAAGCAAGCAATAAAGAACTCAGGAAAGAAAACAAAAGCGTGTACTTAACATTCAAAATAAGCGGATGACGATTGGCGTGAGTCCGGCGTGAGTGTCGAGTGGGCCAACATATGAAAGCTACATGAGGTAAGATCATCATTTTCATACCAATCCACTGTTTCAGTTAACGAATATAGAAGGTTCAGTGAACTCATTAAGGATCTTAATGGGATTTGAATAGTTTTACTCGATTGGCTAACCAATAACCCTGGGAAAAATTACTGTAAAAGCGTTCTTTGTTTCCAAACAAAGCTTATTTCATATCGGTCTGTTTGTAAATGAAAAATTTGAATATTACTTCGCTTAATACTTTTGCTCGCATACTCGGTGTGAAAAAATTATCTTGATATTTTGAGATGAGTTTGAGAGAAAGAAAAAGTTTTTTGGTTTGTAAAAAATCTCTCTCTGGAAAGTTTCTTTTATTTTTTTTTTTCAAGGTAACAATTTGAAGTAATAAAAACGACTTCTAGAAGAAAAAAAATCGTGATATTTTTAAAGTTTTCAAGTTTAAAACTTTATATTTTTTGACTCGAAGAAAAAGATCATCTCAAAATAACTCTCTCCAAAAAATTGATCTTTCTTTTTGGTTAAAGGTGAAATTTTAACTTTAAAAAAACTTGGAGAGAGAAAAATGTTTATGTTTTTTTTAGCTGGAGATAAAAACGTTTAAACAAAATCGGTGGAAAAAATTATTTATTTGTTTTTTTTCCTTAGATTGAAAATTAAACTATAAATATCCGAACTCCATTGAAGTGATTGCAGTTTTCACGGAATTTCAAACGTGATGGACCTCTCTTTCAAAACACCCTGCAATATACTTATAGCGGGCGCTTCTTGCTCGGGTAAAACTTTCTTTACAAGACGCCTGCTTCAACATGCAGAGGAAATGTTTGATGAACCATTTCATCGAATTATCTATTCCTATGGTGAATTTCAACCACTGTTCATAGAAATGAAACAAGAAAGAGAAAATATACAATTTGTGGAAGGATTCCCTGAAGATATCTACAGTTTATTCGAGAATAAGAAAGGGTTATTAGTTCTCGATGATCAGATGTCTGCATTGGCGAATGAACCTCGTATGGTCGATCTAATAACGAAAGGCTGTCATCATAGGGATATTACAACGATATTTATTGTGCAAAATTTATTCCCTCCTGGAAAACATGCCAGAACAATATCTCTCAATGCTCATTACATAGTCGTGTTTAAAAACCCTAGAGATTCGTTGGGAATCAGCACTTTGGCGAGACAGGCATTTCCAAATGCGACTAACTATGTCATGGAGAGTTTCAAAGATGCTGTTGAGAAACCGTATTCTTACTTTTTGATAGATTTACATGCGCTCACAGCAGAGAACTGTCGCTTGAGGACAATGATTTTCCCCGGGGAACAGCAAATTGCATATGTGAAACGCATATAAGTTTTGTAAACAAACGTTCCTAGTTAGTTCACTTCACCATGTCGAAGCGTTTAGAGGATAATTTACATTTCCTTCACGTGTTGGCGAAATGTAATAACAATCAACGTCGAGCGTTGATAGAGCATGGGGACAACGAATTGGTCAAATGTATTTGTGAAGTGGCACTTAATGTGTTAAAAGGAGAGGTTGAACTAAATGAATTAGAACTGAAACGTCTTCGACGATTTAGAGTGCTACTGCGGGAATTGGCTGACAAGAAAACGCCTTTGAAGCGAAAGAAAGAGTATTTAACTCAGCGCGGCGGTAACCTGTTATCATATCTTCTCCCACCGGCACTGAGTACACTAGCTGCTCTGTTTACAGAATGAAACACGCTCGCAAGATGTTATTAGTTCCTGAGGAATTTGTAAAGGCGTTGGAGTTACGTAATCAAATACAAACAACACCTCATGTGAATAGTTTAACACAATTACGCGAACAAATGGATGGTGTTTTAGCTGATGAAAAACTACCAGCGGAAATTAAAACACAGCAGTATGATCAAATGCTTCAGCGCTACTTGAATCTTCAATCTCAGAAAGAAAATGTCGTTCCCACAGTGCGCATTCAGCCATCTGAAGAAGGGAAGGAAACTTCAAGTTCTAATGAAGTGTTAAATGAATCGGTTCGGGACAATACAACTCCCGCGGGGAAAGAACGAATCACTGAAGCCGATATTTTACAAACTGTTCCGAAAACATACAAATCTCAAGCGCAGGGTTTGCTGACTTGAACGAAACCCCGAGGAGCTTAGCTGGGATCATAAAGGACAAGTCAGTATCGATGGCAGTCCGATAGCAGGTTCCAGTATCGCTGATTTAGTAAACGACTCGCTTCGCTCGCGTAAGGGATTTAAACCTCTCGGTAGAGAAGCGTTTACCAAAACGCTAGCAAAAATAAACACTCCCGAGGGTTTTGTCAGAAATGATGACTTGAGAAAACAGATGAATCGTTATAAAATAGAGAAACTGCCTGCTTTGACACCACCAGCAGCTCCGGCTTCGAAGGGTGTTAGTCCCTTATTTCCAACACCACCGTCTTCAGCAAAACCGAGAGGAAATATTCCCACCCCGAGACGGATGAAAAGAGTCCCCCCAACTGCTAAAAGAGATATAAACTGGATTTCATATGACTGAACTCGCTTTGAAAGCACTGTTTTTATTTTTGTATTAGAGAGTGTTCATACTTTAAATAAAAAAAAAGATTTAATGCGACACTGAGTGGTTTTCTGTTTGCAATAACATTTATTATTCAATCAAAACACTCCCACGCTTACGGAAAGAAGCGTGCCACAAACTTATACACACTCTCATCATTTAATTGTCTATTGTTTGAAAACACTTTCACAATATTGTTCATGCTGACACCTCGCGATCGGTGCATCAAATAAAATATACAATACTCTCCGCATACATTAGTGAAGGTACTTTGCAATACATGTGAGTTAAAGGTCCATTCTGAAACCGTATGCTGTAGAAAAGTCTCAAAGTTCCTACTATAAAAACTAGGTGGATTGCCATAGCTGTCAAAAAATTCGCCACTGTTCGGAGTTGTTAAATAAAAAGCAATCCAGTGTTGTCCAGGCTTGAAATTCGGGTCAGTATTAGCGATGATTCCGCATGGAAACTTCTCAATTTTTCGCGGTAGTTCATTAGCTGCAAACACACCAGTAAACTTTCCAGCGGTTATTCTATCAGTGGCGATCACTTCACTTATCATTCTTGTGTTCATACTCGTTGAAGTTAACTTGAAAAGTCGTAAATGACGTGGCGACCTTGATCAATCTCTATAAGCGATTCAAACTCACCGTAGACAATGAGGTTTACAGCTGAAGGTAGCCCACGACTGAACTGCATTTCAAGTGTGAGGTTACCTTTATTTCTTTCGTTAAAGTGATCCGAGGCTGAACAGGCATCGGGGGTTAAATCCAGACAAATAACTCCATATCCTTGATAATAATCATCTCTCGAAATATCATTGCCGCTATCGTGGTTCAAAATTCCAGTTCCGGTGAACAGCGTGTTATACGCCTCAATGAAATTTCGACCACCCGCAGATGTTAATTTTAAATTAATCGGTTTCAGTGGTCTTTGCTCACCATCTATTGTGACACTCACTGAGGTCATGTTATAAAGCTGGAAATTGTAAGGGTTTTTTTTATAATCTCCGTTGAAAGTTTCACTTTCCACCAGCCCTAAGACAATCCTCTTCGGAACATTACCATTAAACAAATCACTCTTGTTTATGGAGGGGTTACTCGAGGGGATTGTGAAAGCCTTACACTCTACCCTCCTAATGGGGTATTTTGCTGTATTTCCACTTTGAAGCTCCTTCGTGTGAGAAAGTTTTATAACGGGACTAATTTTCACTGTTCTTACTTTTAACACTGCACTTTGCATCACAATCTTGTAATCCGCAGCCGCTTCACCAGACATAATGCAGAAATTGCTTCGGTTCGGTGAAAGCTTTATGCTGACGTCGACTTGATTTAGAAGCAGTCGATCGCTAAAGAAAATATCACAGAACAGAGGGCCTGAGAGATCTACTAACATGCTTTCCTTTGTGAAACTGTAGCGTTTTTTCAGGCCTTCATTTCCACCTTCAGCCACTGTGGGATCAAGGCTGTTCATTTGACCAGCGGTATCCTTGTAAAAGAGCCCTGCGGTGAGTTGAGATGATTTTGCCGCTGGACCAAAATTGAGAAGCGTCTCCAAGTAACTTCGATAAGCGTAAGTCCCTGTTGATTGCGTTACTTGTATACCATTTAAAAAAACATCCACTTGTTTAAAGAGACTTTGCAGGAAATTGTTCACCGGTGCGGTCTTCTCTCCACTTCCAAGATCTGTCCCATTACGTTTTGTGATTTTTACCTTCATCACTAGCATTGTCTTTGAAAGATCGAGGTAATCATCTGTTCCCGCGATTTTGAACTCTATGGGGGCGCTGCTGTTTAAACTAGAGATTGGTTGATGATCAATCCACATCCCTTTTTGTATTGCAACCTGCGTTGCAGGAGTGGTGAAGAGATCTAACTCACTCTTTGTACAAGGAGTCGATTCAGCATGTACAAAGGCCATACTTAAGAAAATATATCTTGCACTGTTCTTGATCCTTTCGCTTTCTTTGCTCCACGTTTAATGACCTTCTGCTGTGGTGCTTTCCTTTTTATAGTTTTTCTCCCGGTCGAGTGTTGTCGCATTCCTCTTCCATTTTGATTCATTGTTTTACGTGCACCTCCCAACCCTTTAATAGTTTGATTCACTCGAGTGTTTAAAGATTCTTGGAGATTATTACCCGAGGCGATATCTTTTGCAATATCTGCTCCTGTATTAAGCAGTGCCTTTCCAACTGTTTTTGCTCCTTTTTTTAAAAGCGGTATGGCAGATCTCGCTAGAGACCTGAAAAAAGACCCTAGTCCATAACCTCTTTGGAATGAGCTTCCGCGAAATACTGGTAAGTTACCTCCGTCTTGTTTGTTCATTGTTCTTCTCATGTTTAGCTGAAGTATGGCGATTGACGGAGTCTAAAACTCAATGTGATCACAACTCGTCCACGTTCAAATGATATTTTTCTTCCCACGTCATCTCTTATAAGCAGTTCTATCGTCTCAAATTCTTTTGTACCAACCGGAAGATATTGAGGGTTGTCAAAGTTTTTATTGATAATACTCCCATTGCTACCCTCGGCGGGGACTATACGTAGCAAGGGTGCTCTCACGTCACCAACAATTTGACTATCTACTATATTCGAGTAAATGTATATTGATTGTATCCCATCACTTACATCCGAGATGTAGGGGGCCGTTGTAGTTTCCGTTAAGGTAATCTCGCCTCAGAAACCCAGCATCAAACCTAAATTCTCCCCCAAGTGGAGCTTACTTCCATTCCCTAAAGTTACAGTGACCCTCTCCGACATGGTATCAAATGAAAGTTGTATGTACACATTTTCTCGTTTTTGACTATTGATTTCTTTCATGATAGCATTAATCACACTTGGTATGGTGTGATAGTATCCGTCAGGAGGAAGACCCACCAACCAATCGCCCACATTGGCATCATAGTACATAAAGTTGCTCTTTCCAGATTGAATGTTGAACCAGGTGTGCGGAAAGGTGATACTCGCGAGTCCAACCTCCCAATCCCCTTGTAGTATTATAGTCTCTGGGAGTTTAACTCGATACTCAGTGAGAGTATTATCCGGGTAAATCGACATTGAACTATTGCTTGGGAGGGTCATATAAAACTGCTTTTGCATCGCCATGGCTCGCATCAACAGAGTGAATGATACAAAAGTTGTTTTTCATATGCTTTTATACTTTATTTAAATCCTTACTGGACACGTAGCTATTGTATTTCTCAGGGTATCCAACCCATTTCACAAGATATTTAACATGTTTTCCTCGCTTACGTTTACCTAAAATTTTTTCTATTTTATACAAATCATCTGCCTTTTTCACTACTCTTACTAACTCTTTTTCATAAAACGTTCCCTCTAGTTCTTCTCCATCAAACTCTTTCAATTTGTAAACAGGAGGGTTTCTCTGTAGTCGCTCTGATATTGTAAAAATCTCAGTGGTCCACGAAGGAAGGTACCCTTTCTCAAAAGTTCGCTTTGCTTTTGAAATTCGCACTTGTTCTCCAACCTTAAACTTGAAGACTACTTTGGAGGGTTTTTCATCATACAAAGTATGCCACACCTTACTTTTATTAGCTTTACTTACAAGTACTGGTTTTGTCTTAATACTACGATGAAAAGAATTATTATAGCTCTGCAAAAGTTTCGGTAGAACGTCTACATATTTTAATGTATTTTTCCACGTAAAATATTTCCACATTTTTGTTTTCAGCGTTCTGTTATATCTTTCAATAATACTTCCCTTGGTCTGTGCATTGAACGTTGTAAAGAAAGAAATATTGTTATCCTTTAAAAACTTTTGAAATAACCTATTAGTAAATTCTTTACCCTGATCTGTGTGAAGTTTTAAAGGTTTTCGCCCTGATTTAAATATCTCCTTAACCGCTTCAACAATCGAGTTTCCTGTTTTGTCTTTCAGAGGTTGTGCCCATGCAAAATTTGAAAAACAGTCAATAGCTGTTAAAATGTACTTGAAATTGTTATTATATTTCTTAATAGATTGGAGGTCGACCAGATCCATTTCCCATATTTGATCTATTCCTCCCACCATAACTCTATTTCGCTTGAAGCGCTTCCGGGCAGGTTTGTGTAGAGTATACACATCCTGGGTGCTCAACCACTCCTGCACTTGTCTTCGTGTTATCTTTGGTTTTATCTTCTTTGCGTTGCGAAAAAATTTCTCTGCACTTCCAAGACTCTCTCCCTCACTGATGTTGTAGTACAACTTTGTCAGTAGTTTGTTGATTTCCTCCCTCTCCATCCAACTCTGAGTTCTGTATTATAACCTTTCCCCCACAACAAGCTAATACACAGCGAACTTTTCGAAGTAGGTTTTTAAGGGAAAATGAAGGTGTGGACCCACAGCAGCTCATCTCTTCACTTGGTCATGTAATCGCTATTATGATTAATTCCAGCACAAATCAACTCCATTTTATAAAACTCTGTCTCTCCCTATGAGGTCATATCTATAAATAAACATGCAATCAGAGTCCACAAACTCGGTAGTGCTAGGGGATGTTTGCTTTCTATGAAGGCGAGTAGCATGTTCCATTGCTGTCTTTGTAAATTGAAACATTCTGCATAGCGAATGAAAACAAATAAACGCCCCCAGTTCATAACACCATCCGTGATCATTTGCTCATAGACATCAAAGAGCACCACCAGGGGTTTCTTCACATTAATCGTTTGTTGAAAAAAATGTGGTTGTTGTTTAGCAACCATTCGAAGTATTAACAGATAAAACATTTTCCGGCGAAATTCTCTCATGACTTATTTTTATTTACTTTTAATCAAATGACTTTGTTACTAAAAATAAAATCATTACATCACTGTATCAATTATTTAATCTACCTCCCCATGACTAAAAATAACACCATGACGTCATTTACTCCCCTACGCCCCCCTCCCCCTCAATGAGGTCATTCTTCTATTTTTAGATCATTTTGATGACGTAATCCCTGGGGGTATTGTGACGTCACTGTATCCCCTGATCCCTGAACCTGAACTCTTATTTTATTACTACTAATAAAAAAAAGAGGCGGCCCCAAAAAATGAAGCGGAAGGGGGCGAGAAACATATGTTTGTAATATGTTTGTAATCGGTTGAATCTTGAGTACAGTCGAAGCTCTCGTAAGCGGACACTCTCGGGACGCGAACGTGTCCGCAACTGGAGCTGGCCGCTTACGAGAAAAGTTCTCGTAAGCGGCCAAAAGAGGTGCAGGAGATAAATGGCCGCTTACGGGAGCTTGCCCAGCAAACATAATGCTAATATGCATGTAAGTGGTATTTCGAAATCTAACCGGAGTGGATGACGACAAAACAAACACTAAAACATGGTACTATAATATGTAATCACTGTAAAATCATTGTGACGAACGGCGATGTGAAGGTATAAAAACAAGATACAGCGGTTGTCAATAGGATTTTCGTTGGGGTGTCCGCTTACCGGAGCTTAAAAACAAAGAAAAATTCGAAGTCGTAATCTCTGAAAGTGTCCGCGGCCGCTAACGGGAATGTCCACTTACGAGAATGTAAAAATACAGAGTTTGTATGGGAGTTAAAACGGGGTTTCAAACATAACGGCCGTAAGTAGAGCTGTCCGCTTACGAGAGTGTCCGTTAAGAGAGCTTCGACTGTATTAATATTTTGTACATACATGTATTTAGGTCTTATTTTTAATTAAGAAAATAAACATATATAAGTGATAAGAAATGAATGAATGAAAAAGGAGGAACCGGAACGTAAAGTAAATAAAATAATATTACCTGAGATATATTTTTTTTATTTTTGAGGTAATAGTTTCTATATCAAAGTCACCCTACCTTTTTAGTCTCATCCTTTTCATAGTGGATCTTAACCATACCCTTATACAGATCAGTAACACCATCAGTTATCATGTCAGCCACTGCTTCATCAAAAAGGTCAGCTGGGCACAAACCTTAAAAGTACAACAAATAAATTTAAAAATTTTATGCAGGTGTGCATGATACTTAGCAAATACTTAACGATCATTTATTTATTTTATTTATTTATTTAACAATTCTTTATACGCGGTAAAAAACATAAGGTAATACTAGTAAGCTATAATAAAAATTAATACAAAAAAATAAAAAATACAAAAATAAAAATTGGGAGGCGCGATGGCCTAATGGTTAGCGCGCTCGACTCCGAGTCGAACGGCCCGGGTTCGAGGCCTGGCCGGGGCGCTGCGTTGTGTTCTTGGGCAAGACACTTTACTCTTACAGTGCCTCTCTCCAGTTTCCACCCAGGTGTATAAATGGGTACCGGCGAATTTACTGCTGGGCCCGGGTAACCCTGCGATGGACTAGCATCCCATCCAGGGGGGAGTAGCAATACTCTTAGTCGCTTAATGCTACGGAAACCGAGATAAGCTCCGGCTGTATGGGCCTCATGGCTCGGAGACAGACTTTACCTTTTTAAATTAATACAAAATAAACTAATAATTAACAGTCCATGCATAATACTTATTAATAATAATAAGGCGGACTTCACCTGATTATCATCTGTGCCAAGAGAAGATAATTTCATCATGCACTTGGGAAACGCAAGGTTCAAAATACATAAATAAGGTTTTCCTACTTGTACCTCCTTGTCTGCATATGTACTTCATAATTGCTCCAGACTGGCCAAGCGCTTTTCCTTCAGGAGTCACAATAAATGGCATTTGTCCAAATGGAGACCTCCCAGCTGTAACAACAAAGTGATGTTATTATTATACACTGTAACTACTATTTCTGTTCTCATTGGTTGAAAGCAATCAGCTACTTCACGCCGACATCGAATTTTGACGTCATATCTACAGAAAATAGGATTATACATGCAGAACTGACGTCATTTCTGCAAATCATCAATCCTCCTTCATCACCATCATCATTTTTAGCCACTTTATGTTTATACTATTGCAGTAATTATTATGGTAAGACGAGGAGACCTTCAAAAAAACTATTAGGATTACAGGGGAGTCCTACTAGATGATAAGGACGCGGAAAACACAAAATGAGTAACGAAGACAGTTCTTGGATCGAGTTCTAAACAACTAACTGTCAGAAAAGAAGATAAGCAAACACAAAGAAAAGAAGGCAATTGTCGAGCTCCTAAAATTATTTTCGCCGTTGCTCGAAAAGCAGATGGAATTTCTTATTCCAAGGGCACACTAAACAGAATCAGTCCCGAAATTTACCGAGGCTAACGTATAAAGTTTATAGCGCGAAGAGTGATCGATGAGTTGAAAGATAGGCGAAGTGAACATGCCACCGATATGCGACGATCTTCAAAAGCTGTTCGAATGTGGTGTATTTGAATAAATATATATATATATATATATTTTAATTAATTTATATTAATAAAAAAGAAAAAACGAACGCTACAAAAAAAAAAAAAAAATTTGACATAAATATTCCTGCAACATTACAAAACCATTTTTTCCTCAGTTGAGTTGATGCAGTACTTGTCGGCGATCGAGGAAGACAAGATCGTTGTCATTAAAATTCACGCTCGACCAGGGGTTTTAGTTACACAGTATCTTGGGTGTTTTTACCAAGGTAATTGGTATCCCCCCCCCCCCACTGAACCCCCCCCCCCCCCCCCGCTGAACTGGCTGAAATTTGTTTACAAGCGTGTCTTTTGGTTTCTTGTGTTTCGATTAAACTGGACCGAAAGAAATTCTTAGTGTGCTTTATTCAAAAATGTATAGGACTCATGCAGCTCTTTGGCATGATAGCAAAATTATCAAGACCTCGGTTTTCGTTTGAACACAAACCTCGATCTTGATAAATTTCGCTATCATGCTCAGCCTCATTCAATAATTGTCGGTTATGCATTCAGAGAAACAATTGTGAAGATAATATACAAGCGTGACCACGCATGACCAACTCAATATAATTGTTAGTTCACCTGATTGTGGGTATCACACTTGATTGATTCACTTGAGACTTACTACGCATTCTTTGAAAATGTCACGAAACGCATGGAATGCAAAACGAATATTGTGTGACTGTGTGTCTCATAAAAATAAACCTTTTGCTTTGCGAAGTTCTCGTTGTTGTTGCCATTGTGGTTTGCTTAAAAACTCCCTAATATGTTTCAGAACGTACCTGCGTCGACAAAAACGAAATTAACTGACAAGGGAACGTCAAATAAATTGCGATCGGTAACGATTTCAATTTCCAGCAGTGATCTAGACTTTTTCAAAGTGGTTCGCTTCTTGTTTCCGATTTGGTCGCGCTCCGTGCTCTGTGAGCTTGACTTGTAGGCAAGTCTAGCAGTGTTCGTGACCTGAAGCCTGTATATATTATAAATCGAGCATTACGGTTTATTGTGCTACATTTCCAAACTTCGCCTTAAGAATGCCTACCGTTAGACCAGTTTCGAAGCAGTTACCTGTGCCGGGCCTGCCGAACGCTGTGAGCGAATCGTTAAGCGAAGGAGAATCCAACCTCTCGCGGGGTAACCAGGTCAGGCCCAGCGCCAGGGTAAGCAATGTCGGAGCTTATCTACTTACATGCTTTCTCCTTCGCCCATTCCTCGCTGGTCAAACGAATATCTTCGAATTCTATATTCGCAGCGGCGAAGGAAAGGCGGCAAATTTCTGCTCTACCACGAACGTTAAAGTAGTAACACTTGTATCCAGACATTTTCTGCTGCAGCTGTCTCTTTACGCGCCGATTTACAACACACCTCCAAAGCTGACCCGCGGTGACTCAGCGTTACTCAGCGTGAAAAATAAATTCATTCCCAGTCTTCAGGCAGAGAGAGGTCGATATTGCGTCACACTTCACAGGCCGTAAAATACAAAAGGTTAAAAAAGCGCTGTCGGTTCAAAGTGAACTGAGACTCTGGGTGTGCAAGTTTGATTGAGTGTTTCAAGGCAGTCCTATATATACAATACATGTGGATCGATTAAGTTATAATATTGCTTTTCCCCAAGATTACTTCTACTCGTATGCGTGAAATAGGTATCTCCAGATGATTAGAGATCGGAGAATAAGAAGAATCCAAAATGAAGTAAGGTTGTTTGTACGCGCAAAAATTGCAAAGCAGAAAATATCTCAAGAAAACAGCCCTCAAGACTGAAAGCTCTTTAGATTGAAAGCCAGTTTGCTGTTGAATAACTATGTGAAATATGTGAATATATACACCTTATTCGATGGTCTATCATATAATACGCGCGGATATTTTGCGAGTTGCGTAGTATTTTTCCGAGCCCCGTAGGGGCGAGGAAAAATAAGAGCAATGAGCAAAATGTTCGCTCGTATTATATGTTAAACCATCGAATAAGGGATTTATTATTCCACTAATTTCTCCACTTTGTTTGGGCGAGTATTCCGTAAGTTTGTCCGCCCGTATTTTTGCCCTGTTCTACTGTGTAATAACGTGGCATTTTTTGCGCGTTCTTTTGCCCTAATATTGTAAGATGGCGCAATAGTGGAATGATAAGTGAAGCTAACGTACGTACTGAGAAAAAGGATCTTTAAGGTGTCAAGACATGCGAGCGAAGTAATAGGTTTTAATGAAGCTTGTGAAACAAATCATTATGCGGGCTTTGGGCCGCAAATTTGCGATCAATCGCACGTTCTAATCAAGTATACAATGTAGGTCGTTACGGTAAATTTACCTATTTTCTGATCTCTCAGCTGAAAACACCTTCTAAGAAAGTATTGTAATTAGTTTTTCAATAACAAGGAAGTGAATTGCAAACGATAATATCCTTTTCTAAATTCATTGTTTAATTCATTGATTCTTTCTTGAAGTTTTCGTCTCCAAGATTAGCAATACATGACCATTATTATTTCAAGCTAAAGATAAAATAACATCGACGCACTTTCAGTCGACAAGATAAATGCTAGTCTTCATTTCCAGCATATTTCCCTCATAATACATAGATATATCAGTTTTATTTCCCCCCTTAAAATTAGAAGAGTTCGAATTCAAGAACATGTGCTTATTAAGAGAGCTTGACAATTCCCGACGATTGAATTTGTAGATAAATATTTTTAAAATAATCCCAAATTAAAATATATGCTTCTTTGGTGAGAAATTAGTAAGAGCAAATACAAATTAAGTGTATGATGCAGTAGTTAGAAGGAGCCAAGACCCTTTTAAAGTGCGCCTCAGCTACATAGAGAGAAAACCCTTGTGTTTAGGCACTGTTAGTGTCGTAAGTAACAAAATACACTGACCCGTGATTCAATTGGACCTTTGGAGCTTAAACCTATCGAAATAAATCGCAATCGCAATTAATTTTCAATTGTTGCTGTTTTAATCCTGCAGCGTGATTTCTGGACAAGTGCAGTTAAAGAAGATGATTTGACAATGTGTGTTGTAAAACAGTACAAGAATAATACGTGAGATTTTTACTTGTATTCTCGATTCCCTGAAATGACAATCTTCTTCTCGACCCTCAACCTAAACCAGATGGCAGCTTTTTCGTGCAGTAATACATGTAAAAACGGAGTTTGAAAAAAAAAATCAAGGCGTTATTTTCCTGCTTGTTGGTAGCAATTGGGACCATATGAGAACTTCGATGCTGACGTTAAAATTTGTCTCCAGCATACACCTTATCTGTTCACAGAGCTTATTTTTCGTCGACTGCACGAACGGAATTCAAAAACTGCGAGGATTATTCGTGTAGGCATGAGCGTGGGGGGGGGGGGGGGGGGGGGGTGGGTATAAACGACTAGCACACACAGAGAGACTGATGACAAAATTTACCAAGACCTCATAGTGCCGGCTAGCCTCAAAACAGCGGCAACAGGATTAAAATTACGATTACAATTAAAATTTAAATTTGGTATTACGATTGCCGAAAATCAATTTTACAATTCATTTAACTTGTCAGTCGTAAAATTGTAAAGATTGACTTAGAGATACTACAGAAAAGAAGTTTTCCGTTTATGCTTTTAAATGCAGTTTCGTCATAACACGAAAAATGATGTGAATTCTACAAAAGATGTTTGTTTGATTTCTGATTAGCTTTTTAAAATTGTCGAAGTGAAATGTCTTCCTTGTAATGATTGCACAAAATAATTAATTTCGAAGGAAGGTAAGGTTTATATTTGGTCATTTGTAAACAGGACATCGAACTGTCATTTCTTGTTGATAAAATGTCGGATTGGCGTCAAAAAGAGTGATATTAGTGGACAAGTCTTCTACGATAAAAGTGCACAAACCACAAGTAGTTATGCTCCCTAATAATTAGGAAAAACACTGAAACCACCTAGTTTTTTGTGTATCTTCTTGAGCGTGTGTTTATTTCCCTACAGCAATGCCGAAGACAGGTGCATCAGGCAATTTGCAACAAACAGTTTACACCTACATGCATCAGTGGACCAATGCTAGCCAAGCGGGTGGCCGCATATACGATAGAAACGATAAATATTAATTTGAGGAAAAGATTCAGAAGACACCATGGTCGCTTGATGTCCGACAACTTTTATTCAAAGATCAAGTGGCTTAGGGTTCATGTGGTTACCAAGGACGCCTTTTGCATAACATTTATGATCACGTTAATTTATTAACCTGTTAGTATACATGTTAGTATTATCGCCCAAAGCCATGGACTCGTTAGAATCGCTTTCTCTTCAGCTCGCTAAAAGGAGTAGTGAATTAATATACATTGAAACAGTTCTGTTTGCTATCATCAATGTCGCCGCATTCGTTGGAAATCTTTCCGTTTGTTACGCCGTGTACAGAAACCAGAGGCTTCGTACGCTTTCCAACATGTTTGTTGTAGCACTAGCTGTCAGCGATATCCTCATGTCCACCTGCTGTATGCCTTTTTCAGTTGCCACGGTAATCCGCGGACAGTGGATTTTTGGTGAAAGGTTTTGTCGATTTCACGGATTTGGAGTGTTTACGTTTGGACTGGCTTCTCTTCACACCATGGGCATAATTGCAGTCAGCCGATACTTTTGCGTTGTGAAACCAGACAAGTACATCGTGTTGTTTAAAACACAACGAACTTTGATGTACATTGCTGCGGTGTGGTGTGTAGCTTTAATCGGATCTGTGCCTCCGTTTTTCTTCGGGCATGGCGGATTTGAGTTCCAGCCCGGCAAGGCAATGTGTCTGTACACATTTGACACCAACATTGCTTACACCGTTTTTATTGAGTGCGTTTACATCGCGACTCCCTTAACAATTATCACAATCTGCTACGCCAAGGTTTTCTACACAGTATCGCGATCAAATAGAGTTTTCTCGCACGAAAACAACCCCCAGATGCTCAGAGCTAACGTGGAAGAAGCAAAAGTGACCAAGACGTTAGCAACAGTAATGGTGGGATTTGCATGTTGTTGGCTTCCAGTTTGTATCATCGATTACATTGACGCCGC
The DNA here is from genome assembly GCF_052425735.1 of Oculina patagonica. Taxonomy (NCBI): domain Eukaryota; kingdom Metazoa; phylum Cnidaria; class Anthozoa; order Scleractinia; family Oculinidae; genus Oculina; species Oculina patagonica. The sequence continues at coordinate 21,017,905 of NC_135766.1, forward strand.
ACGCGGGGAGCCCACTTTGCCGCGACAGGCGTACCTCACATACGGGTTCTCGGTTTACCTGAGCAGCACCATTAACCCTTTCATATATGGTGCAACGAATAAGCATTTCAGACGAGAGTACAAAGCTATTTTGAGTGGTCTGCTTTGCTTACGATCGAGTCGATGTACGGGAGTTTCCGTAGTAACTGTTGTTTCTGGCAGTGGAAGCCGAAGAAACCACGTGCACCAGAAAGCACAAACCACGAGTTTGGAATAAGGAATCTAGAACCAATACATCTATTCTTAGACGCTTCCATTTGCGGGATATATTTTACTAGCTGATAGTTGGCGCGAGGCGAAGCCAGGAAACAGCCATAGCTATCAAGGTCAATAAAAACCGAAAGCGAGCAGTCCTATTGTTTTTATAAGGATAACCCAGTGGCTGTTCCATTAAGCTGTCATCATCATCATCATCATCATCATCGTCGTCGTCGTCGTCGTCGTCATCATCATCATTATCATTGACGCTTTTGTAGCCAATCAAGTTGCGAGTTTCTCCAAAAGTCAGTCCAAGTTGGTTGTTATTCAAAAGGAACCGCTTTTGGCATTGTTTACCTCATATCTTTTTAATTAAGTCTACTAGGTCTGCTAGTATCGATGCTGAGCGCATTGCTTACGGTAGTTGATCTGTTCCTAGAACTGGCTGAGAAAAACTGTTAATTCTGCTACGCGGTACGTTTGCTACCCAGCCTTGCTTACGTCTGTAAATAATGTTATTTTTTCAATACAGATCGATGTTGAAGCATTTTCCTTCTATCCTTGCATTTTAATTTAATTTCGCATGCTGTTACAAGTTATGATATGAGTTTTTAAATTGGGTGAATTTTTGAATTCGAGATGTAAACAATGTCGTCAGCAAATTACACAATTCGAATAACAAACGAGAATAGAACCGACTTAGATTGGTCAAGTAATTTTGCTTATAAGCTGCGGGGATATAACGTACTGAGTTTGGTAAAACCACGGGACAGGTCAATTGGCAGTTTTATTCATTATGCCCATGAAATGGCGAGAATATGAAATCATGAATATATAAATGAAATCATACACGTACCGAGACACTTGATTAAAAAAATAAGTCAGTATCAAGACATAATAGCGTCTAGTGTCAACATATCGGTAACTAAGATTGATTGAGGTTAAAATGAAAATGTGTTTTTACAAAAACTGCCAATTTTAATAACCAAGGATTTCAAAATGCAAGAAAACAAAGAATGAAAAAGATTTAAGAGATGGAATTCATCATTACATGAAAAGTTTGATTCCCGTTTCTTATTAACTGTCCAAGTAGCAATATATTTAGTTGCCTTTCAATAATTGCAAGCAAAAATTAAATTAAGAGTGGGTAATGGCTATGTGACTTATTGTAAACAATGCATGGTACTACAGATCTAGATAATTATGGTAACCGCGTCAAAAAGAGCGCTATTGATGGTACGCCATTTAAGTGCCTAAACAAAAAGCAGTTCTGCTTTCTGCCAACTGAAAAAAGACGCACTTCAAAATCATTTGTTCTTCTTTGTTTGTATCTTGAAGCAGTGGTTACTATTATGCCAAGAGAAGGCAGGAGCAATTAACAAATTGCGAAGGAATAAATAACTAAATTTTACTCATTGCTCGGATTTTATACTACACTACTCGCAAAATATTGGTGCGTGTTATATGATAAGGTGTATCTATGGATCAACTGCAGGTAACCTATTGGGTGACTTCACATAAACGATGTAACGTACAATTACTTAAGGGAATCTCTGGGAAATGGCTGTTATTTGTTTTTAGAAAATCCATTACCCTCTTTTAAGTAGAAAGAAAACCCAATACAATTTTATTCTTGTCTGGGGGTGAATGCTGCAGGAAACCATTCCAAATCAACTGTCATGATAAGGTGCCATACAGGGAATCGGAATTAAGCTAAAATCGATCACAAAACTTTATTTGAACCTCGTGGTTAACAGACCATCGTTTTCCAACGGTTCGCACAAGCTGTTTTAAGGTCATCCCCCTTTTTTTTTCGTTTATCGTCGTATGTGTTTTCCATGATTTTGGGTCGGTCGGTCGGAATAAAAAAAAAACAACAACAAAAAAAAAGTGGATAAGGAGTCTGGAACTAGGAGGCCCGGCACCTCAGCATAATATCCGTGGAGCCTGGAAACGAGAAGACATGGTTACAAAGTCAACATGGCGGCAATGGAGGGAGGAAAAATCGACGTTGTGGTTAAACTCAAACGAGAACAGCGTAAAAAGGATGAACCATTATTTAAAATAATGTGTCATTGCCCTCATTACCTTCTGTATAACTTTTTTTTTTTGAAAACGCGAAAATCTCGGTCGGTCAGACGACGCTAACCAGAGGAAAAAAAGGGGGATGGCCTAACGACGGTATAATAAGCAAATCTTCGTTTAATTTCATTTGCCCACATCTTATTAGTCAAACTATATCCCTTACAACATCTTGGAGTCTCGAGATATTACGAAGTTTATTCTACAATGTTCTGTACAGTGGCAATTAAGCTACAAGGGTCACATAAAACAAAACAAAACGTTAAAAAAACACATACAATGACTAAAAAGGCAAACAAAAGGTAAAACGAATTTAGTGTTGTATCTAGAACCGTTACACTGATGATGACGGCATGACCATCGAACATGTTTGTTACATTAAAAAAAGTTGTATTGTTTCTTAATTTATCAGTTATGATTTTTCTATAAAAAATACATAAATTTTATTCCAAAAATAATTTAGGAATTTTCGATACCTGGGCGGGCGACCTGCGGACTGGCGTGACACCTATTTATCAAAGATTGCGTGACATCCCAGAGTACAAGGGACCATCGTCCATCTGACATTGTCAAACTTTTATTTAAACAAACATTAACCACTTTAAAATTGTGTTTTACTAATTTATCTACTTTTCAAACTTTGGCATCTTGTCTGAAATCGATCGAAGTCCATCTGTTTAGTAGTCGCTTTCGGGGCGTTTCTCGAGCCAGGCCTTTATCTTAGGAACTTCACGAACGCGCTTGTAATGTTCCGCCAACTTTGGGAATTTATCGAGGTGTTCAGGAAAACCTGGTTTATCTCTCCACAAATAGTTATTGGATAGATCGAAGATGGTGATGTCGGCATACGTCAACTGAACAAAATTAAACAAGAATACAACCATGTTATAAACTAACAATTTCTCCACATACATGCGCTGTTTACCAAGGAAATTAGATCATCAATAGGAAAAAAAGTCACACAATTTTCCCAGAATTGTCAAGATTTTTCTTATGCCGCCTCGAACTATGCAACTGAACCTTTTACCTTATTGTTACTTATTTTCGCGGGACTTAATTTTCGAAATTTTCGCGATTTTCAAAAAATCGCGAAATTAAAGACCCGCGAAAAAAGGTTCCCGCGAAAAATAACGACGCGAACTTTAATACCCTTCTATATAATTCATTATGAATAATCAACATTGCCGTCAGTTTACTACATTATTATCTTGGTACAGTCGTCAAACTAGCTCCACTTTGTTACAAAGGAACATACCAAACTGTTTAGGCGGGTTTCGTCTCGTTATATGGTTTGTGCAGTGTTATTGGAAACTATTGCTGTGGGAAATTATAATCAGTTGTGCCAATTTGAGACTAACTGTTTGTTAATACAGACCAGTATTTTGACAAATTTCGCGAAATTTAGTTCTGTTAAACGTATTTTTTTTGGCCAAATCGCGAAATTTAAACCCCGCGAAATATGCCCGTTTCATTTTCGCGAAATTAAGTTCCCGCGAAAATAAGTAACAATAAGGTATATAGTCAGTGTATAGTTATTTGCTCTCCCCGAGAGGTCAACATTGTTAAAGGAGTATGGATGCTCCGAAAAAGAATGAACTACCTTTTTGTCACTTATTTTTGCGGGACTTAATTTTCGCGATTTTTCCAAAAAATCGCGAAATTAACGACCCGCGAAAATTTATTTTAAAATTTTTATTGTATTATTAATGCTAATAAATTTTGGCCAAATCGCATAATTGAAGTCCCGCCCCGTTCCATTTTCGCGATCAAATTACCACGAAAATAAGTAACAATAAGGTAAGCTCCACTAACAGCTTAACAATAGCAAATTGTTAAAGATTTCATTCCCAATTGACCTACTGCCAAAAACAACCCAGTGACTACTTTTGTTTCTACGCGTGCAACTCTAAAGGATACCGTAATTGTTAAACCCAATGGCGTCCCTTCGTCCACAGCATAAGTGAGACTATTTTTTTTCAAGAGGCACTCGTAAAAAGACGTCCGCCCCCCCCCCCCCCCCAATTTCCCACTTAAATGGGAGTCTCCCCCACCGCCAAGCTCATTCTACATTCTGTGTTATGTTTGGAAGTACATAATCTCCCGTCGTACCTTGTCACCAAAAAAAAATGGACCTTGAAGAAGATGGTCAAATTTCTCAAGCCGGGCAGGAAGCGTGATTTCATGGAACTCCTTATGAAGTTCCTCCTGTAAAATAGACAAGCATCTTTTTCAGTATTTAATCTACCAAAAAACGAGAAATATTCATACACCTGAATAAAATATGGCAAGCTACGTCTTAATTAAAAAAAAATCTCTGGGGTAGTCATTGAAGTGAGCATGATCTCAATGAAAAGAAGATTTACTCTAAAATGCCCAGAACTTTCAGTAGTTGTTCATTCATCCCTAACGGAAATTTTGATATGTCAAACATTTTTCCATAATATTTAACGTTTATTTTTTCCAGTTTTTGAAACAGAATTGTAAGATTTGCTTATTTTTGCATTCCCTAAGCATTTTAGTCTTCTTTTACATCAAATTGTTATTTTCTGACTTTCTAAGAAAATAGGACAATCCAAGATGGCGGATCCACCAAAGCCAACTAAGATTATGTCATCTTGAAGAGTGAGCTAAGGGCTTTATACTCAGTGCAAAATAATATAGCTGTGCCTCAATACAACGAAAACCCTTGGGAGGGGTTTTGTCCCCTACCCACCTTGTATAATGGTAGGGGTAATATATAGATTTAGGCAAGCCTAAAAGCGGAGCTCCCCATTTATTTCATTTTCACTGGAGCTTACAATGTTTTCATTCTAGTGAATAAGCGGCCAAAGTACTAATGCTTATGGTGGTTTATAGGTGCAAGACAAATTTAAATCGCTCACGGTTAAACTGAATGTCTGCGGTACGACAAAAATAATAATCTTAAAGCAGGAAAATGTCATTACTCATGGCCCGAAAAATTACTTTAGAGTACAGTAAATTACCTGCTTTCTAGCAATAGAAAATAGTTTCGCGATCCTGTTATAGTTTCGCAGCAGTTTAGTAGACCCCATACATTGATAAAGGATATATTCGCCTTTCATCATTGCTTGTCGCATTAGCTCAATCGAGAAGGTGCCAGTATGCGGCGCGGGAGGTCGTGAGTTGAAATCCCAGAGGAGTCAGTTTTTTTTTTCTTTTTCGTTTTTTACCCCGTGGCAATAAAATTGTTTGTTTATTATATCAACCCGATTTAGCTTTCGAATGCTCCTTCATGTACGACGCTGGCTTTACAGATAGACACGAAAGTCATCGATCGCTTATGGCTCTCAATGTCCACTTTTTTGGCGGTCGATTACTTTCTACACGTAATGAACAGCCACATTTTGAACAGCCACATTTTGTTTCTTCGCTTCTCGTTTTTCTTTTCAAACCCTTTTAAATTTTAAAGGGCGCCTTTATACGGCCTCCTTTATACGGCCTTTTTGCTTCACTCTTTCTACCATCAAACTATGGCTGCCATGTTGCGCGACTCTGTACGTACGTACGGACGGACGGACGAACGCGCCCGCGAACCATGCCGCTATCCATGTTGACAATGACAACTCATTTCGATGGTGTTCCTTCTTTCATGGTTATGGTGCTACGCTCTGCGGCCCTTCGAGCCGCTAAGGAGCTCCGCTATGAGTTTGCTTGTACGTCCAAGGGTTGACAAAAACTGTTTTTTGTTTTTAATTACACCCTCGAGCAGTTGTATTGATAAAATAATGTAACACGCACTCCTTTAACTCATTTTCATGGCGAACAATATAAGATATATAACAAAAAAAAATAATAAAATAACGTCGTTCTAAGTGTTAGTGCAACATTGTAGGGGAGACTCATGGGCCCTAAAGAGTCCCGGGATAGTCCCCATCACAACAGAGAACATACGATAACTTTAATCCGTGCATGATTTATACACTTGTGAAAATTTTACTACACAAGGCCTTATCAAGGTTTTCGACGTCATCTTGACAAGTAGGCAAAGTAGTTAGAAATAACAGTGTTTGTCAATCCGACGGCAAATATCTTTTACGAAAATTGAATTCTGGACAAGTTATGGCCGCGGGGGACACCTACAGCATAGGTGTATAATTCATGAAGCGAAATTTTGCTTGACCTGCATCATTTAAAACGCTGATAAATAAACCTCACCTGGTATGGATGCGATTGGGCTTAAATTTTACGATGAAAGACTGTGTCTGAATGTCATCTTATTTGGTAGATTGCACTTAACGGCAATGTTGCAGCCTCATTGTTTCCAAATTGTGAAGAACTTGATTTTGAGGCAGAGTTTGCGGAACGAGTAGGAGACAGCACAGTGTGATCTTGTGAAAAACTAATCAGTCAACACCTTTAGAGTGTCACAACAGAAGCGAATTTTTTAATCTAAAGTTTGCCAGCAAGTTATGGTGGTTTAAATGTGCGAATTTGAATTTTAATGCCTTCTCCCTCTCTGCAGCATTCCTAGTTTACCTCTCTGCAGTGGCAGCTCATGAAGTTCTGTATCCGCGCTGTATTCTCAGCCCAAAAATTGTCGGAAAAGACCAAACTTTGAGATTTCCGAAGGTGTCCCGATCAAATCACGGTTTCCACATGGCAATAAAGGTAATTCTATTCCACGCTTCAATACATGTTTCAATGGTGAGATCAATGCCTTTTTTTTTTAAAAAAAACAAGGCACGATTGTTTATCAGTGAATATAATAGAGCGATTTCACAAACCTCGATTCTTACATGCTAATGAGTACTTTGCTACCAAACGACATGATCCTACCTTTTTAGCCTCATCCTTTTCAAAGTGGATCTTAAGTAAACTATAAAAGAGATCAGTAACAGTATCAGTTATCATATCAGCCACTGCTTCATCAAAAGGGTCAGCTGGGCACAACCCTGTAAAGAACCATAAAACTAAATTACAATATATAAGATGATGAGAGAATAAAGTTTGTTCTAAACAAAAACGTATTGTGCCTAATTTTAAAAGTCTCGACTGTTGTTGCGCTCCGCAAATCAAGAGGAAGACTGTTCCATAGTGCTGGAGAACAGGAGAAAAATGCACGACCGGCCGTAATTCTTAGTCCAAAAAAAGCACCTAAAAACTGATCCGTTAAGTCGCAGGTGGTTATTAGCGTTAGAACGAAAACGCCTAAACGTTCCGCCAAACAACTGAGTACTAAACAGTTTAAAACTTTAAAAGTAATGAGTAAAATCTTAAGAATAAAAAGCACCGATAATAAATGACGTTTCGATGAATCGCCATTATCAAATTCTTAAAAGTCAGATTTTGATGAGTTCTATATATATTGAAAATGCTTGTGAAAGTCTCGTTGCATATGATTAAAGACTCTAAATGTGAATTGTAGAGAGTGTTAATTACGAACTAAATAGTTTTGCTTTAATTGAGTCAGATTAAGTGTTCAGTTTAGGTTTCATTTCTTGGATGAAGAGCATTTCGTAGATTAAGCATTCAAATTTCCCGCGACATTTCTTCAAGATTGTAAATTGCTTGTTAAGATCGTTGTTACTCTGATTGTGGGCGTCACGCAGGTGGTTTATTTCCAATAGCTGAGTGCTTATGTTCATCAATGCGTTGAAAAAGGTGTCGGCGAGACACAGCGATTTACGCCCAGTTTTCAGTAAGACACTACCCGTCTCTGGAAGCTCTATTTTCATTCGCCCGCTGTAAACACTACCTCTATTGTTATTCAGGGCTAGCGGCATTGTTGTCACCTGTTATCCATTGTTTTAAGAAAAGTAAAGTCTGTGTCCGGGCCATGAGGCCCATACAGCCGGAGCTTATCCCGGTTTCCGTAGCATTAAGCGACTAGGAGTATTGCTACTCCCCCCTGGATGGGATGCTAGTCCATCGCAGGGTTACCCCCCAGCAGTAAATTCGCCGGTACCCATTTATACACCTGGGTGGAGAGAGGCACTGTGAGAGTAAAGTGTCTTGCCCAGGAACACAACGCAGCGCCCCGGCCAGGCCTCGAACCCGGGCCGTTCGACTTGGAGTCGAGCGCGCTAACCATTAGGCCACCGCGCCTAAGAACCAATGAATAAACTCGTTCCGAGAGGTAGTGGGCGACCACCAGTTTTCACAAGCAAGAAAACTGCCGACGACATCAAAGTAGCAGAGGTTAAACCACCGTTAATAAATCAACAATGTGTTGTTTACAAATTCAGATGTGATTCGTGTGATGCGGATTATGTAGGCTACACTCGCCGTCCAAGAAATGAAACCTAAACTGAACACTCAATCTGACTCAATTAAAGCAAAACTATTTAGTACGTAATTAACACTCTCTAAAATTCACATTGTAGAGTCTTTAATCATATGCAACGAGACTTTCACACGCATTTTCAATATATATAGAACTCATTAAAATCTGACTTTTAAGAATTTGATAATGATGAACCGCGATTCATCGAATTTTTTGATGAGTTTTGCATTTTTTTTTATGCAGAATAAGCTGAAAGTTGAAACGCCTTCAGATGTTCCTCGAAAATCTTCAGCAAACTTTGTAAATCTTCGGAAACATTCGTATGGCCTTCAAACATCTTTGGAGATTTCTGGTCTAAAAATTGCTCAATATACAATAAGTTGCTCGAGAGGGAAAAAGTTGCTCGAAGAGGGAAAAGTTGCTCGAAATATGAAAAGTTGCCAAATGTATACCTTATTAAGGATCAAGAACCTCAACAAAAATCATACCCTATCCCGCTACACATACCTATATAGTCATCATATGGGAGTACATCCATACCCCCCCCCCCCTCCACCCCGGGGCTGGAGGGCTTAAGAGACAACAAAAATGGTGTCATTGCTTAGAATCCATTCAGTACCTCCTTGTCTGCATATGTACTTCATAATGGCCCCAGACTGAGCAAGCACTTTTCCTTCAGGAGTCACAATGAATGGCATTTGACCAAACGGAGCCCTGCCAGCTGAAACAACCAAGAAGATAATGGTTTTGACAGCTGATTCACTTCAAACCCTTAAGTCATTACTATGCAAACTTTGTAAATGACACGAAAGGCATAAAATAATGCAAATCCGATCAGTATCGAATAAAATTATCAGTAGTGCTCGTGACCTGAAACACGTAAATTTGAGTGTTTTTTTTTCTACTACAACCAACATATATTCTGCTACACTTCACTCGGGATTTTAAAATACCTACCCTGCGAGCAGTTGTTTTCTCCTTCGCCGAACGTTACGCTGCGAGAATAGCGTTCGACATGGGTGAAACCAACTGCTAGCAACCAATAAAGATGCCTCAAGTTAGCAGTGTCAGAGCGTGTCAACTCACATGCTTTCTCCTTGGCCCATTCCTCGTCATCCAAACGAATATCTTCGAATTCTATATTCGCAGCAGCGAAGGAAAGGCGGCAAATTTCTGCTCTACCACGACCTTTCCCGTAGTAACACTTGTAACCAGACATTTTCTGCTTTAGTAAGTTTCCCTTTTAATACGAGCTGAATTCGTACACACCTCTCAAGTGACCAAGAATGACTCAATGACTTATCCCGTCACACGGCGTAAAAAAATAAATTTATCCCCAGTCTCCAGGCTAGAGAGATGTCGACACTGGGTCACACGTCACGTGGCCTCTTACGCAGACGATCTTTGGCTCGTCACGCAATCTTAGGAGGCTACATGTCACGAGCATTACATCAAATACAAAAGTTGCCTCAGTTGGTCAAAGGGCAGATAACGCTATCCGCCAGATAGATCGACATCCATTGGTTAATTGTTAACAAAACATACTACTCTATCTACTGGATAGCGTGTTTTAGCATAACCACACATGACCGTCTGTTTGTAATCGCGCAATCTGATTGGCTACATAGGTGCCGTCTATCATCGGATCGGTTGACGGCTCTCAGAGCGCGCGCTTGGTTTTCGCTAAATTTGATCAATTAAAACCTTGAATAAATCAATTCTAGTGATATTCTGAATAAAATAGATCGGTTAGTGGGTTATGCTAAAACAATTAGACGGCTCGCTCTCGGTTTCTATCGCCTTTGATAGTTGGCCAATAGAAACCTCGAGCTCGCCGCCTAATTGTTAAATATTATCCAGTGGATAGCGTTATCCACCATTTGAACAACCGAGCCTGCTTTCTGCCAACTGGAAAAAACGCACTTGAAATCACTTTATTTTATTTCCTTTGCTTTTTTTTTCTTGAAGCAGTGTTTTTACTATCTCATTACTCGCAGGATATTGGCGCGTATTACGTTAAACCATCAAATAAGGTGTATGGATCAACAGGTAACATATCGGGTGACTTTACACAAATAATATAACGTATATTAAATCACTTTGGGGAATCTCTAGAAAATGAGCTAAAATGCTGTTATTTTTATAGGGAAATCTATTACCCCTTTTTTAAAAAAGAAAGTAAACCCAATACAATTTTATTTTTGTCTGTGGATGAATGCTGCGCGAAGCCATTCTAAATTTTTTTGTCAGGAGTCAGCGAATCGGAATCAAGCTAAAATCGATCACGAAACTTTATTTGAACCGCGTGGTTGACAGACCATCGTTTTCCAACGGTTCACACAAGCTTTTATAACCATGCCATGATAACGACGGAATGAGAGGTAAGATTCCAGTACGGTATACCAAGCAAATAACTTTTTTATTTTATTTCCCAATCTTTTTTCACTATTTTTTCCTTTATTTTTTTTTTTTGAATTTATTTTTTTTCATTTTTAAAGTGGAAAAAGAAAAAGGAAAAAAAAAAAAAAAAAAAAAAAAAAAAAAAAAAAAAAAAAAAAAAAAAAAAAAAATTAAAAAAAATAAAAAGAAAATATTTTGTTTAGTCACTGACGATGACGGATGTAGCCATCGAAACATGTTTGTTAAATTAAGGTAATTGCCCCGAAATAGAACTGAACATCGATTTTCATACAAAACTTTTTCCTAACTGGTTGATTACCTTAAGGGAACTTAAATTTTGAAATAAAAAAGTGGAGTTCCCATATTCGTTTAAGAGCAGGAAGATCTTGTAAATGCCACATAATTCCTTAATTATTCCCTTGCGAACACTGGCAAAGTACACATCTAATTTTTCAAACATAGGAATTGATATGTTTTCGTTTTACAGAAAGGACATGATCGTTACCCAAAATATGAGAAAAAAATGATAGGTCACCATACTCGTTTACGAGAAAAGACGATTTAGTTTCTCGCGGACTAAGCCGCGTGGAAAAAAGCAGTAAAAATCTGCGCAGCAAAGATGCGCAATGCAATACAGGGCAATGACCTTAAAGAAAGGTGTCTTGTTTCTTAAGTTATCAATTATGATTCTGCTTTAAAAAATATACATGTATTATATTCCTAAAGTATGGAGGCTGCGATTCTTTACTTAAGAATTTCCGATACCTGGGGGACCTGCGGACTGGCGTGACACCTCTTTATCAAGATTCTGTGACAATCCAGAATACAAGGGACCTTCGTCCATCTGACATTGTCAAACATTCATTTAAAGAAACGTTTACCACTCTAAACTTTTGTTTATTAATTTGCTTCTCTTCAAACTCTGACATCTTGTCTGAAAGCGATCGTAGTCCAGCTGCTCAGTTTTCGGTTTTCGGGCGTTTCTCGAGCCAGCCCTTTATTCCGGGAACTTCACGCACGTGCTTGTAATGTTCCGCCAACTTTGGAAATTTATCGAGGTGTTCTGGAACTCCTGGTTTATCTTTCCACAAGAAGCTATTGGATAGGTCGAAGAAGGTGATGTCGGCATAGGTCAACTGAACAAAACAAGAATACAACCGTGTAATAAGCTAACAATGTTTCCACACATATGCGCTGATTACCAAGGAAATTAGATCACCAACAGCAAAATAGTCACATAATTTTACTATAATTGTCAATATGTTTCTTGCGCTAGCATATGACGGCGCCTCAAACTTTGCAACTGAGCATTTTTATAGTCATCTGCTCTTCCCGGGGATACACTGTTGTTAAAGGGATTGGGATGCTCCGAAAAAAAAATGAATGAATTAAGCCTCCAAAGAGCTAAAGGATAGCAATTTGGGCGTGGCTTAAGCTTAACTGACCCCTAGAAGATGCCAATCTAAAACAGACACACAAACAAGTGCTATGATGACAATAAGGACGATAAAGATTTGCTTTCATCTATAAGGAAATTTTAAAAATTTCATTCCTGATCGATCTGAGCCAAAAACAACCCTATGACTACTTTTGTTTCTTTACGCGCGCATCTCTAAAGGATGGCTTGATTGGTAAATACAATAGCGTTCCTTCCTCCATACCCTAAATGATACTAATTTTTACAACGGGCACTCTAAAGGAGACGACACCCCCCCCCCCCCCCCCACCCCTAGCCCACGCCAGATTCTGCGTTATGTTTGGAAGTAACACAATCTTATGTCTTACCTTGTCACCCAAAAAGAAGGGACCTTTAAGAAGAGCGTCGAATTTCTCAAGTCGGGTGGGAAGCGTGGTTTCATGGAACTCCTTCTTAAGTTCCTCCTGTTAAACAGACAAGCAACTAATTCAGTATTTAATCTACCAAATCAAAGTGGCTATGAGCAACTGAACTCGGAAAATAAATTATGAAACAAGAATAAAAAGCCACAATCGTTTACGTACAACGATTTGCCAAAAGAAATCACTTTGAACTTTCCAAAGTTCAGTTCACTCAACACAGCTCATAACATTCGAAAAAGTCAAAAAAATAAAGAATCACTTTAACACTTCGGCGAAATTCTGCCATGACTATGTATTCACAATTCACCCGAGCTTTAGTTTATAAGTGATTGCGTATTTTTTTTTATGATAAGGCCATTTGGCCCAACGCAAAAGTGTTCTGCCAGCAGATCTGAACATGCTGAAGGGCAATGGGTAAATCCGCTCGGATTTATTTTATCTTATTTTTTTTTATTTTTTTGTTTTTGTGGGATTTTTTCCTTTTTTAACGCATGTTGATATAAATTAATTATTCAATTAAAATGTTTACAGGAATCGCGTAAAATTGGCCCACTCATCACCAAACTCGGAATTTTCCGAGTAAAAAAACGAGAAATATTCACACACCCGAATAAAATATGGTAAGCTACGTTTCAATTCAAAGAAATAAATATCGTTTCTCTGGGATAGTCATTGAAGTGATTTCAATATGATCTTAACTGCATGGTTTTCTCACATTCTCATTTTTTCTTTTGTTTTCATTTTCGTTTTCTCAGTCTATGATTAACAAGACGTCTATTTTGAAATTATACTCCGGACCAGCTGTAGCGATATAATAATGTAACCCAACTTCATTTCATTTTCATGGCGAACATAAGAAATATTAAAAACATAACAAAAGAACGCGGGTCCTACAATGTTGGCACCACAGTGTCAAAGACCCTCAGTAGTCCCCTCCACAACAGAAAACAACCTTAAACACACAACAACTTATATCTGTAATTTATGCATTTGTGACAATTTTACTACAATCCTAGCTACACTTTGCCATAAATCAAGGTTCGCAGATCTGTACCCCATCACCAGTCCTTTGTTCGAATTTCAAACCTCAACTTTACTCAAATTAAATAAAAGTAAAAATAGTTTTGAGGTGACAAAAGGTGTCTGTCCTCTTTGCAACGGATAACCTGGTTGTTGTAAGCAGTTTGTTATAAAACGACAGCATCCTACCTTTTTAGCCTCATCATTTTCAAAGTGGATCTTAACTAAACTAAAAAACAGATCAGTAACACCATCAGTTATCATGTCAGCCCATGCTTCATCAAAAGGGTCAGCTGGGCACAACCCTGTAAATTAGAATGGAAAATAATAACGAAAGTTTAAAGATTTCATTCCTGGTCGATCTAAGCCAAAAACAACCCAATCACTTATTTTGTTTTTTTTTTTTTTTTTACGCGCGCAACTCGTAAAGGATAGCTTGATTGGTAAATACAATAGCGTCTTCTTCCATACCCTAAATGATACTAATTTTTACAACGGGCACAGGATGAAGCAAACGAAAATCGACACCCTTTAAAAGGCCCAAACCCGAACAATGACACCCTATTCGAGGGAAAAACAAAATCTAAAAATGGCCATTGAACTTTATTAAATTGCCTTGCTAATTCTTTAATGTATCGTTCAGTTTTAACAGAACAATTCGTTTTCGTTCAGCTGAGCGTTTAAGCAATGCAATTTTGGCTGAAATAAATCTCTGATTAATGATAATAAATTATAGTTTCTAGTTATAGTAATAGTTTATTAGTTGTTTCCACTGAATGGCTTTCCGGCCAACTTTACAAATATAAAGATAAGAATATTATATTTAACAATAATCGACCTATTTTATTTACGTTAAATGCTATGAACATAATCAATCTACTATAAAATGCTATGAATATATGGCTCCTAATTTTAAAGTGATTCTAAAAACTGTACTGATTCAGTCTTAAAACGTGAGGAGGCTCTCTATTCTAACTAGAGATTTTGGGAGATCATTCCAGAGACGGACTGCTCGAAATTTCTGGCGCATTACACTAAAATCTCGATGCTCTTACAATATACAGCACTAGTGAAAAGAAATACAATATCAATGAAAGCAATATTAATTGAAAGTAGTTAACATAAAATTAAATTGCAATATATAGGATGATGAAATACTAAAGTTTATTTTTAAACAAAAACTTTTTGGGCCTAATTTTAAGTCTCGACTGATGGGGCGCTCCGCACATCAAAACGGAGGGAGACTGTTCCATAGAGCTGGAGTGAAGGATGAAAAAGCGCGACCCCCGTAATTCTTAGTCGTGGCAACAACTGAAATCTGGTCTGTGCAGTCGCAGGTGGTTATTAGCGTTAGATCGAACGACAACGCCTAAACGGTTGATGAAGATAAATAAGTTCCGCCAAATAACTGCGTGCTAAACCGTTTAAAACTTTAAAAGTAATGAGTAAAATCTTAAAAAAATGAAACACTTGCGCACGGACAGCAGGTGAAGCTTGCGGAGGATTGGCGTGATGTAATTCATTCTCCTTGTTTTTGTAACCATTTGAGCGGCCGAGTTCTTAACACGTTGAATTTTCGAGATTTCTTTATCCGAGAGACCATACAAGAGACTTACAGTAGTCCAGTTTAGAGGACACAAAGGCGTAAATAAGTTTTCCTGTGCCTGGTTGGTCAAGATACTGACGAATATTTCCAATACGCTTTAGAGCAAATGAAGCAGAGTTACAAAGATAGATTGCTTACATGAGTAGACATCGTTAAGCACTGGTCAAGAGTGACCCCAAGATCCCGGGCAATCATGCTACTCTTGATCTCAGAAGCAACAATATTCAACACAGTTGTTGATTAGCTACCCTACCTAAGGATAACACTGGGAACACAATGCCAAAAGGGACATAAAATGATACCCTATTAAGGATCAAGAACCTTAAAAACCATACCCTATCCCGCGGCACATACCTATATAACCGATATATGGGATTACATCCCCCAGTTGGGGGGGGGGGGGGGGGGGGCTAAGAGACAAAAATAAGGGTGTCACGGCTTAAAATTCATACGGTACCTCCTTGTTTGCATATGTACTTCATAATTGCTCCAGACTGAGCAAGCACGTTTCCTTCAGGAGTCACAATGAATGGCATTTGACCAAACGGAGGCCTACCAGCTGAAACAACAAAGAGGATAATGGGTATGACAGCTGATTCACTTGAAGACCCTTAAGTCAATACTATGCAAACTTTGTAAATGTCACGAAACGCATAGAATGCAAATCACATTTAAACAAAATTATTAGGGAGTTTGAGCAACCACGACGGCGACACCGAGGACAACGGCCATTAAAAAGGGATAGAAAATTTAAAACATCCGCCTTCATGGTTTACGTTCTCAAGATATGAAGTATTTGGTCATTTTCTCGGCATAGACATTTGCAAACTGAGATTTAAACCGCACATGCTAGGCTACATGGACTACATACTCGTAAAATGAGTTTTGCTTAAACTCCCTAACTCCCTAACTTATGTCTGTTTCAGGACGTAGCTCAGTCGCGATTAGCTGACAAAGTCTGTTTCAGAACATAGCTGCGTTGACAAGAAAGAAATTAACTGACCAGGAGCTAAGAATAAATCCGATCAGTATCGAATAAAATTATCAGCAGTGCTCGTGACCTAAAGCACGTATATTTGTTTCTTTTTTTTTTTCTACTACAACCAACATATATTCTACTACATTTCATCCGGGATTTCACAACTTGAATGCCTACCCTGCGAGCAGTTGTTTTCTCCTTCGCAGAGCGTTACGCTACGAGAATAGTTTTCGACATAGGTGAAACCAACTGCTTGCATCCAGTAAGGACGCCTCAAGTTAGCAGTGTTAGAGCGTGTCAACTTACATGCCTTCTCCTTGGGCCATTCCTCGTTATCCAAACGAATATCTTCGAATTCAATATTCGCAGCGGCAAACGAAAGACGGCAAATTTCTGCTCTACCACGAGCGTTACCGTAGTAACACTTGTAGCCAGACATTTTCTGCTTAAGTTTCCCTTTACGCGCTGAATTCGAGCGCACCTCCAAGTGCTCCAACTGAAGTGACCAAGAATGACTCAGTGACTTACCCGTCACGCGGTGTGAAAAAATAAATTTACCCCCAGTCTCCAGGCAGAGAGATGTCGACTGGGTCACACGTCACGTGGCATCCTACGCTGACGATCTTTGGGCTCGTCACGCAATCTTAGGAGGCTACATGTTACTGATGTTACCAGCATTATAAAAAATACAAAAGTGTCTATCTTGCTTATCAACAAGGAAGAATTTTATCGACATTACCCCAGTTGCATTTTTTTTTTTCAAGCATGGCCGGCATACGATTTAACATACCAAGAAGTATTTTTTTTAAACGTGATTCTAAGAGAATTGGTTCATGGTGCAAAGTACTCTTCAAAACTCTGTCACGTGACCTAGTCAGTCATAAATGCTGATATTTGGTAGTAAATAGTTTAATGTCCGCTTTGTTGACAAGTGATTATGTCACTGAGTAATAAAAGCAATCCATGACTTTTAGCGTGCCGAGCATGTGAGGGTTTTGCAATTAATATACGTGGCGATACACATAGATATAAAATAAAACACAAAATATATTGATCTCGATCTCACGCACACAGGCCAGTTTCTCGCGCCTGACTGACAAATTTGGATTTCTTACTCTTAGAACCCATTTAATGTAAATTCGATTTAATTTTGTTAAAATAATTTTGTTAAAATAATTTTGGTAAAATAGTTTAATAGTCATGTTTGAGTAAATTTCAGCAATTGCACAGATTGCGGAAAATCGTCAGAACATCTTCGGAACTCTTCGGCAATGTTCAGAAATTGTCGGAACATCTTCGGAAAATGTGGAGATTGGAATCTCACGCTTTGACTTAGTTAACGTTGGCAGGTGTACGTAAAACCTAGCTGCCATTTACAAACTGCAAAAAGGATACTTTGCGATTCACCGTGGAATCCCGATTTCTCGAACCTGAAGGGAAACGAAAATTGGTTCGAAAAATCGGAGGTGAAATTGCAGTGTTCGACTCAGTGGAGCAAGTCCAATCCAAACGACTTTTGATTCGATTTTTAGGGAGTTTAGAGAAATCGAGAGTTCGAAAAATCGGAATTCTACTATAACTTTCCACAAAATCTCCGATGCGTGGGTGTGCTGTGGACTGGTGTGAAATCGGTTTATCAAGATTGCTTGACAAGCCATCAGCAAAGGTAAAAACGGCAAACTCACATGTTATTACGTATACATTTAAACAAACATTCAACACTTGAAACCTTTGTTTTTATTTACTTGTTTACACTTCAAAATCTGACATCTTGAATTTACTTGTTTACACTTCAAAATCTGACATCTTGTTACTCCAATCGTGGACCAGTTGTTTAGAAGTCGGTTTTTGGGCGTTTTTCAACCCAGGCCTTTATTCCAGCAACGTCAAGCACGCGCTTGTAATGTTCCACCAACTTTGGGAATTTACTGAGCTGCTCAGGAACTTCTGGTTTGCCTAGCCCCAGAAAGTTGTTGAAGACGTCGAAGAACGTGATGTCGGCATAGGTCAACTGACGAAAATAAAAAAAAATATTGCCGTGTGATAAGCACATTAGTTCTCCACATGACGTGCTTGTTAAGAAAACAAGAGCTACAATGACAAATTGTTAACAAAAACACAAATTCCCCTAACTAGTATTGAGAAACGAACGGAGACATTTTGCAGAATTCCCATAAATGAACTCGCCGGGATCTTGCCTCATATCTTGTAAGCTTGTTCCACAACAATGAAACCCTTTGCTACAGTATGTAGGCAATTATACACTGTTCAACCTTGATCAGTGGTACACAAACTCAAGTCCTACCTTGTCACCCAAAAAGAAGGGACCTTTAAGAAGAGCGTCGAATTTCTCAAGTCGGGTGGGAAGCGTGGTATCAAAGAACTCCTTCTTAAGTTCCTCCTGTAAAAAAGGGAAAGAATCAACTGAGTCAAAAATAATAGAAAAACCTGGGTCCTCCCGCAAACGCAACCCTGCGCGAAAGTTATTAAGGTTTCCTTTGGTTTTCCACTATTGATTGGCATAAAAAACTCGTGCCACTTTCTCAGCCAATCAGAAGTGAAACTCAAAACCAACACGCGCAGGTTGTTTTCGCGCTTCGTGCCGGCTATACGAGTTTTGGTTTAAGGACACTCAATGGAAAACTGCTCTACATGAAATTTAGAATCTTGTCTTGTCAGAATATTGCTAGCTTGGAGGAGTTCTCACTCTAATCCTAATTGGTCTCAACTTTGCTATTGTTCACGGTAGTTTAGGTAATTTTGTTTATTTTCTCTAATTATGAGCTCTAAACTGCAAATTAGCACAGCATCAATCTTTTATCGGCAAAGTCGCCGCCACACAACAAACAAGGATGATTTCCAAGCATCATAAATGATACTTTCATACAAACTGAGGTAAACTTGTAAAAGGTTGGGCCAAGGTTTTTTTAAGTTTACCCAAATGCTATCCGTTTCAAAATTGTCCTTTTCTATCCATGCCCCTTCCTCGGCTTTTCTGTGTTTCTTTTGAGTTCTTCTGTTGTTTTAAGCCGTTACTGATATTTTGATATTGTGATATTGTGATATTGTGATATTGGTGCTGGAGGTTAAATTGCCTAAAATTTTGTGGCCTTTAAGCTAAGTTCCATAATATCACATAACACGACAACTACCTGGTTGAATATTGATTCGTTTTTTTTTTTTTTTTACAAACGTTCAACTCTTTGTCTATTTTCAAACAAAAATAAAGAACCAGATTAATACACTTTTTGTGACTTCTTCTTTCTCCTAAATTATGGGAACGGCCCATTAAATACCTTTTTAGCCTCGTCCTTTTCAAAGTGGAACTTTACTACAGCATTTCGGAGATCGACAGCACCATCGTTGATCATATCAGCAAATGCCTCATCAAAACTGTCAGTTGGACTCAAACCTGTAAAGTACAACAGAAAAATTTAATATGCTTGTTATGGAGTTGGAAAAACACTCACTTGTACATTACCACTGTCATATTAACACCCAGGGGAAGTGGGGAGGGGAAGGGGGATAGGGGGGGAAGGGGGAAGGGGGAAGGGGGAAGGGGGAAGGGGGAAGGGGGAAGGGGGAAGGGGGAGGCACACGGACAAATACGACGGAGATGCTCATCAAAATTTTAAAAGGGACACTCAAAAGGTGCTGGAATCCTTATTCTATCAAAGGAACATGCACCTTCTACTCATTCCAAACAGGAATGACATTAGAGACCCAATAACAGATAAATCACCAGTACCTTGTACAAGTGGAAATAAACAAATACAAGTTTACATACAGTGTACAACCATTTCCCCTGGAGAAACAGCCCTAGAAATTAGGTTGCCCGTTTGCACAAAGATGTCCATAACATAAAAAAAAAAAATGATAACTTGTACTTCTTTCCCTACTTGTACCCAGGGGTTGCAGAAATAGAGTGTCATGAGGTCGCAGAAGCTCCTGAGGGGCGTTAATACTTGCACATTAAAGGGGGCCACAATAACTACAAATGTAGGCATTTGAAATTGAGCTCCAGTCTTAAGCACTACCAACATAGCCAATTTTTAACCCTTAAATGGAATGACAAACATCGCCCTTAGGGATGAGCTATGGGTTATTTAATTTTAATTTCATTTAAAAGGTGACACGATACTACCTGCTTTTTTGCATATGAACTTCATAATCGCACAAGACTGGGAAAGCACCTTTCCTTCGGGAGTCACAATAAATGGCACTTGACCAAAAGGAGGCCTGCCAGCTGTAACAACAAAGTGGTAAATTTATTATCCAGAGAAACAACAAGGTGAGTAATAGTCTGTGTTCACCAACCTGGTGGCCCATCTGGATGGAGCTTATCCTCATAGCATTAGGTAACTAGGAGTATTTCTACTCCTCCCTGGATGGGAGGCTAGTCCATCCCAGTGTCACCCCCATCATTAAATTCGCTCATACCCATTTATACACCTGGGTGGAGAGAAGGACTATGTATAAAATAAAATAAAATATAAATATGTGTTTAAAGTGGTCATGCACTTAGCTTCATATCTCAACGAGATAGCTAGTTTACAGGCATGCCACTGAAACAGAGGAAACAAATAATTTATAAATGAACATAACAAGGTTAAAAATCCCAACTGTCAGGAGGCAGACCAGTTGGCTATATACAAAGCGTGGTCGAGGATTTGAGGATTTGAGGATTTGACTATGAGAGTAAAGTTTCTGGGGCTGGAACCCACACCATTTGAACTGGAACCCAGTGCACTAATCATTAGTAGGGCTTTCCACAAGTTGCTCGGCAACTTTTTGGTAACTTTTTATGTTTCTAGCAACTTTTTTCCCTTCGAGCATTTTTTTCCACTCGAGCAACTTGTTGCATTTTGAGCAATTTCCAGACCGAAGATCTCCGAAGATTATCCGAATGTTGTTTAAAGGCCATACGAACGTTTCCGAAGATTTTCTGAAACGTCTGAAGACGTTTCAACTTAGTCATTCTGCATTAAAATATTACAAAAAATTCTCAGCAAAGATGACGTCATCATTTTACAAATTTTCCCCTTGATATGTTATTTAGATACTTCTTTTGCTGTAAAATTGCATAAAACTGCTAAGAAATCTTTTTTTTTTGTTTAGAAATCTAACCCTCAAAGTAAAATTAGCATATATTTAACGAAATTATCTTGATTAGAAGCAGCGTTTTGGATTTTTTGGAGCAACTTTCGAGCAACTTTTAATATCAGAAGCAACTTTTTTGGAGTTTTGGAGCAACTTTTGAGCAACTTTTTGAGAAATTACGGGCAACTTTTTGGGGAATCTCGAGCAACTTGTGGAAAGCCCTAATCATTAGGCCAAGAAACAAAAACTCAAATGTGCAGGCAGTGAAATGATTATATATAAACGTTGCTTTTAAAATGTGGGAAAATGTTAAAAAGGTTTTCCTTTTGTTTTGATATGAAATCCGGGCTTATAACAGCCTCAAGGGTAATGTAAATGCCTATAAAAAGAAAATAAGAACGTCAAGGTAGCTTCATTTTAATATATCTGAATTCTGAAAGATCTTTAAAAAAATTACCCGATTTTTTAAAGAACGTTAACGTAAAACACATAACAGTTATTCGCTTTTAAAACATTCTGCCCCCTTATGCAAAACAGATAAGAATTTCTGAGGGCCTCATTGGTGGGGTGGGAAGGGGGGGGGGGGGATAATTCCATATTCCCCAATATAAGTTCAATTTCACAAAAAGTTACCGTTTATAGTAAAGGTATCCTTGAATTGTTCCTAAAAAATAAATGTTTATACCCCCTTGTTCTAAGAAACCCCTGAGGCCCTCATCTCTTGATTCCTTGCGTATTGTATGCAAGATTAATATACTGCACGCATGGCCACCTCCATTGTGTTACTCGATTTATGTTACGGCTGTCTGAAATATATATGATATGGCTGCACGTACCAAATGTCGCGAAACGTACACGGAAGTAGATCTTGAGCGAAAACAATTTCGCAAGCTAAACAGTGAGTGAACGAGGCCTTACTGCCACTTCCTTGCCCGTTTTTCCACTTGCTCGCTCTTTCGTCCAAAATAAGCTTGTACTGCAGGCTACGTACTTCGCCGCTCGCGCAGAACCCCAAACAAGATAAAGAGTGCATGTGAAGCAGACAGCAACAAATCATAACTCGTGGCTTATTTATCTAAATTTATTTACTACCATTTGCGTTCACCCATGAAGCGTGAACAATTTAACCCGTAGTTTTACTTTTAAAACCTCAACGGTTTTGTCTGTTACGTGTCAACTTTGACCAATGAAACGTTTGCGGTCAGGTGGCGAAATTGACAACGTTTTGGCGCCAAACGATCATGTTTTCTTCACGAGCTTTCAATATTTTCAAGATTTGCCCGCTTACTTCGATTAAAGTCTGCTTAGAAAATATTATTACAATGGAGAAGAGAAAAGATGACAAGTTTGGAAAGAATTATCGTCCAGGAGTCGCTTTAGAACAAGATTTTCGATGCTTGATTCATTTGTTCGAAGTGTCACGTTTTCAGATAAAACTGTTAACGTTTTAAAAGTCATGGATGAACGCAAATGGTAGTATTTGTCGACGAGCGAAATGTAGTGCAACTCGTGGCCTGAAATTCAAATAAAAGTTTCGATTTTTTTTTTCAAACGACCTGGCTGCGATAATTTCGTTTGCGTTTTAAAAAATAATGATGCAATATCTCCACACCTTTCCGATTTTGAAATTTTTAAGTTTACTTTCGGTTTTGTTTATTTCACAGACAAAACTTTTTGAAAAGGCATAGCATGGCTGCATAACAGCACGAAATATTTACAACTTCAGTTATTCAATGATTAAACTAAAATCAAGATTCATTTGCATTTCACTGGAGAATAAAAAATGAAAAAAAACACGCGTTTACTTAGAGCGTACCGCGTGTCAGCACGAAAGGAACTAGACTGTACTTGACGCGTGCCTCGTGTCAGCACGAAGGGAACTTGAATGCGAGCAGTTAGGCCGTCGAGCGTAAAGCCATGGATTATATCATGGCCACTATTTTTTCGCTTCACGTTCGACGGATTAAAAAACAAAACAAAAATGAACTGATCGTTGTCTACGAAAGAAAGAGACCTGTCTACTTACATGCTTTCTCATTGGCCCATTCCTCGTCATTCAAACGAATATCTTCGAATTCTATATTCGCAGCGGCGAAGGCAAGACGGCCTATTTCTCCTTTAGCACGAACGTTAAAATAATAATATTTGTAACCCGACATTTTCTGCTCAGTGCGGTCAACTCTTTCAGAACTTGATCGCACCTCAATGTCAACCAGAAATGAATACTGACTAAGAATGACTCTGCTATTTCAAGATTCCGAGAAAAATGATTTTTTTCCCCCAGTCCTCAGGACAACCTCGTCCCCAGGGTCTTCTCCTTGCGTGAAAAGTCACGGATTTAAAAATACCTTTAATATTGATCGTTATCGCAGAGGACGATGTAGGGTCCGGAGTATTTTGTTTGTCACACCAATCATGTTTGAGGTACTATCAAAACCAATCGAATTGCAGTTTATAAAGAGGAAGTAATTTGACGAAATAATCTGAGGCAATTGTAGCGAGCGATTTCGTTCGAAGATTTTAGATTAGTAGGAGGCGGTGTCGCGGAATTGTTGAGTTGTGAATCAACCCTTGATTTTAAACGTATTTTTCGTAACGCTCGCCTGCTTACAACGCACACGCCGTCAGCAAAAGGTCCAGTACAAAATTGTTATTCGCGTGTTCGTTTTGGAAGGGCTTGATTTCAGAGTTTTGCTGATCATTGTAGAAATTGACATAGTATAAAACATTTACACAAAGCAGATTTGAATAATAATGTCATTATGATTATAATACTGTGGATATGTTCATAAAGAGTCGTAAAAATGGTAAGGTATCTTCTTGAGAGTGCGTTGTGGCCTCTTGTTTTATGAGTTGTGACAAGGAAATTAACTTCTTCTTCCAGTCTCGCCCCAGGCCACCCCATATATTGAAAGAATAACTCCTGCACGCTTAGCGAGCCTATGTTTTAGACGTTGCTAATGTTTCGTATTGATATAATGCAACACACCTTGGGATGTGAATTAAGGGACATTATATGGGCAAAAAGTAGGAGTCAAATCTGAGTTACATTTGACTATAAAAATGAGCGAGGAAATCTGATTTCTTTTTAATTTGTTCCGGAAAAAGTGGACAAAATGCCAACGTACGGACCAAAGATCAGTGGTTGAACTTCGTTTAAGATCCACCATCCGTACTTCAAGACACGCAGAGTCCGGAATCCTGGCGAAAATTCTAAGCTGGTCGTCGATCCGTGCATTTTCGAAATCTTCTAATCTGCTCAATTTATCTCAAAATTCCGCAATCTCGTCCTCTGGGCAGTCGTGACAGTACTTCATCAAGATTGCGTGACAAGCGAGAAGAAAAGGGTTCGACCGGCCATCTTGCATGTTTATTTAAATTAAAACAACCATTCAACACTTAACTTAAAAAACTTTGTTTTTATTAACATGTTTACACTTCAAAACCTGACATCATGATCATGTTTCTGAGATCGTGTACCGGCTGTTTAGAAGTCGCTCTTCGGGCGTTTTTCAACCCAGGCCTTGATTCCGGGATTTTTCAACACGCTATTGTAATGTTCCACTAACTTTGGGAATTTACTGAGCTGCTCGGGAACGTCTGGTTTACCCTGCGCCAAGATACTGTTGGAGAAGTCGAAGAACGTGATGTCGGCATAGGTCAACTGAGGAAAATAAAATATATAGCCGTGTGATAAGCAAATTATTTATTCACATGACGTGCTTGTTAAGAAAACAATAGCTACAATGACAAATTGATGTTAAAGACACAGAATCCCCTAACTTTAAGTATCGAGTAAGGTAAGAAGACCAGTTATGAGAATTTTTAATTGAAGAAACTGTGAGCATCTTGCAGAATCCTCAAAAAATGTATTCGTCAGGATCTTTCCTGATATCTTGTAAGATTTTTTCCAGATTTGGATCCAACTTGCACTCATTAGATCGTACAACGAAGAAACACTAAGTTACGATTTGCAGTCAACTACACTTTTTGTTCCACTTGAAGGTACACAAATTCAAGTCTTACCTTGTCACCCAAAAAGAAAGGGCCTTTTAGAAGAGCGTTGAATTTCTCAAGTCGGGCGGGAAGCGTGGTTTCAAAGAACTCCTTCTTAAGTTCCTCCTGTAAAACGGGAGAGAAGAAAGTCACAAATAACAGAAGTACCTGGGTCCTACAACACTGCTGGCCCCACGAGTCCCACCATGTTTGATGTAAACGCATCCCTGCTGGAAAGCAATTCGTATTTGCTTTGGTTTTGCATTACTACGTTCAGTGATCGGTTTAAAACACTCGTACCACTTTCGCAGCAAATCAGATGTAAAAACTAAAGCCAATCGTGACTCCCTCTGGCACGTTTTCCCGCGCTTCGTGCCGGCTACATGTATTTGCTTCGAGTTTTGATTGGATTACAGGGGCACCCATCGAAAATATAGTTCAAAACCACTCAAAGATAGCACCGTTGAACGTATTTTAGTATTTAAACGGTAGATATAGGCATATTTTTATCCCCTAAAAATTTTTTATCTGTCCGGATTTCCTAGCTGAAAGTCTACTGATCCGAAAGTTATAGGGATCAAAACTTACTTTTTCGAAAAAATTCCAGCCAGAGAAGGGCTCCCGAAAATTCTAGGTGACCTTTTTTGACCTTTTTAGAGTAAAAATCCGTTAAAAATGAACAATTATACCATTTTTTAGATATTCGAAAATCCTAAGAAAGGCAGGCAAGCAAAAAAATTTACAATGAATGTTCCGAAAATTCTAGATCTCAAATCGTCTTCCGAACAGATATTTTAACGAAATATTCCGTTTGGTGCCCCTGGGATTACTGGAGTGTTTGCGTCCTTTTTGATTCGCCAGGGTTTACTTTGGTTTTGGGTTATGACTCAACGGAAAATGTTTTTATGTCTCAGTGAAAACTGCTCTATATGAAATTAAATATTTTGTCTTGTCTGAGTATGGCGACGTTAGTCAAGAGGAGAATTCCCTCCAATCCTAATTGGTCTCAACTTTGCTATAGTTCATTGTATTTTAACTATGACCTCTTTAACTTCAAATTAGCACAGCAATCATTTATTGGCAAAATCACTGTCACATCACAAACAAGAATGATTCCCAAGCATCATAAATGGAATTTTCAAACAAACTGAGGTAAACTTGTAAAAAGTCGGGCCGAGGTTTTTCAAGTTTACCCAAATGCTATCCGTTTCAAAATTGTCCAGTTGTTCTTTTCTATCCATGCCCCTTCTTGGCTTTTCTGTATTTCTATTGAGTTCTTCTGTAGCTTTAAGCCCATATTGGGATAGTTTGATATTGTGATGTTAGCGGGAGGTTAAACTGCCTAAAATTTTGTGATTTTCCTAATATCGCATAACATGACAACTGCCTTGTTGAATATCGATTCGGTTTGTTTAGAAACGTTCAACTCTTTGTCAATTCTCAAACAAAATAAAGATCCTGTTTAATACACTTCTACTTGACTTCTTTTCATGTCTCCTAAATTGTAGAAATGGTCCAATGAAATACCTTTTTAGCCTCGTCTTTTTCAAAGTGGACCTTTATTACACCATTTCGGAGATCAACAACACCATCGCTTATCATATCAGCCACTGCTTCATCAAAACTGTCAGTTGGACTCAAACCTGTAAAGTACAACAGAAAATTTTTATATGCTTGTTATTGACAGGCACGAGAGCAGCAGAAATCAGGCTTATGGTATGGCGGGCCAACGTAAAAGGTCAAAGTCCACATTCAGTTGGAAAAACACCGACTTGCATATGACAATTGCCTCATTAACACCACAGGGGAAGTAAGGTGGGGGAAGGGAGGCAGGGAGGGAAGGGGATAGGGGAAGGGAGTGGAAGGAAAAGGGGGGTGGCATTCTGATAAAAACGACGAGATGTTCATTAAAACTTTAAAAATGGATCTTAAAGAGTGCTGGAATCGTTATGGCACAGGAAGAGGTAAATCACCAGCACCTTACACAAGAAGCTGGAGAAAATACAACTTAACTCACACTGCACACAATCTAAAAACTTTTCTTATTTCCCTTCCTGTACACAGGGTTGCAGAAACAGGGTGTTATAAGGTCCTTAATACATGGAATGCACATTAAAGGGCACCACAATAACTACAAATGTATATATTTCAAATTGAACTTCCAAACATCACCCTCAGTGATGAGCTATGTTATTTGATTTTAATTTTCATTTTAAAGGTGATTTCTTTAAGCTCATAATAGTACCTTCTTTTTTGCATATGTACTTCATAATTGCCCCAGACTGGCCTAGTGCTTTTCCTTCAGGAGTCACAATAAATGGCATTTGACCAAGGGGAGGCCTGCCAGCTGAAACAACAAAGTAGTACATTTATTATCTAAAGCAACAACAAGGTGAGTAATAGTCTGTGTTCACCAAACTAGTGGCCCATTGTACTTGTCCCCAAATGGGAGGCCAGTACATTCCAGGGTTACCCACATCATTAAATTTGCTGGTGCCCATTTATACACCTGGTTGGAAATAAGGACTATGAGAGTAAAGTGTCTGGGGGTGGAACCAAGACCATTCGATCCAGAGCACAGGGCACTAACCATTAGGCCAACAAACAAAAACTCAAATGTGCAGGCAGTGAAATGAGTGTTTTCACTGTTAAATCCTGCTTTAAAAGTGCGGAAAAATTGTCAAAAGTTTTCTGTTTTCTTTTTTGATATGTGATCCGGGCATATAACAGCCTCAAGGGTAATCTAAATTCACCAAAAAGAAAATATGAACACCAGGGTAGCTTGATGCACAACTGAGAAGAATCTCTGAGGGCCTCCTCCTGGGTGGGGTGGGGAGGGGGTATTTACCTTACATTCTTCTATTTCCTCTCATATTTCCCATTCTAAGTTTAATTTCCACGAAAACTTCCCGTTTGGAGCAAATATATCCCCGAATTGTTCCTGAGAAACAACTGATGTTCATGCTCTTTTGTTCCCAAAACCCCCGAGGCCCTGATATTTTGACGTCTCGCTTACTAGCCTGTTCCAGGCTCTCGGTAGTTGGGAGAGCGAAAAAGCGGGCAAGGGAGGAAAAAAAAGAGGGGAGAAGAAGGCGAGCTTATTGTATGAAAGATTATGCATGCATGGTCGCTTCCATTGTGTTACTCAATTTCACATGACAGCTGTCTGAAATATGTTATGGCCACATGTACCAAATGTCACGAAACATATTAAAACATAATTTGATCCTGAGCATAAGAAATTGCGCAAGTTGCACCGCTACTGGACGAGGCCATACTCCTTACTTGCCCGATTTTTCACTTGCTCGCTCGCTCGTCGAAAATACGCCTTATGCGGGCGACACACCTGGCGATTTTATTCGCCGATAGCGGCGATCGGCGAAACTCGCCAGGTGTGCCCGGTGCAGCGATTGCGATTTTCGCCCGCGTCCGGCGTATAAAATCGCCGATATCTAGCATGTCAGATATCGCTGGCGATCAAATTCGCCGCAACCGGGCGAATAAAATCGCCTATTGTGTCGCCGGCTTATAACTGCAGGCTGAAAGTACTTCGCCGCTCGCGCATAACCCCAAACAAAGAAAGCCTAATTATAGCAGATGAACAAAATCCATTTGTCGACGACCGACAGAGTGAAGTACCGCACTCGTGGCCTGAATTATAATATTCGATTTTTCTTTTTATAGCAGGCAACCTGGCTGCGATAATTTCGTTCGCGTTTTAAGAATATTTTGCTGCAATCGTCAAAACTTTCGCTTTTGTCTGTTCCACTCAGTGTCTGACACTGTCTAAAAATGCACAGCATGGTTGAAAATTAACAGCACGAAATATTTCCAACTTCAATTAATTCCACGGCCAAATGACCCAGAGAAACTGCAAATCAAGTTTCATTTGCATTTCACTGGAGACGTGCTTTGAAGAGGGTCTTTGAAGCGGTCCTCGTGGAATCAGCGAAAGAACGAGACTTGTCTACTTACTTGCTTTCTCCTTGGCCCATTCCTCGCCAGTCAAACGAACATCTTCGAAATCAATGTTTGCCGCGGCAAAGGCAAGACGGCATATTTCTCCTCTAGCACGAACGTTAAAATAGTAATGTTTGTAACCCGACATTTTCTGCTGCTGCAGTTCAACTGTTTGCTGACGAAATTCGAGCACACCTCCAACAGCGAAAGCTGACCCAGAGTGACTCAGTAAGGATGGGCCGATACTCGATACCAAATATTCGATACATCGATATTTTGACAATTTTGAAAAGTATCGATACTTTCGAAAAATATCGCACTTTCGATACGTTTTCGATACTGAACACGTGACCTGAGCCTGCGATCTCCTGGTCAGCACCTGAGTTTTAAAAATGCAATTTTGCACAAACAAATATTGTTGTTCTTGTCAAAATTGAATTTTTCTTGCCTTGACTTGATGTCCACACCAGGGTCCACACATGGCTGATGCAACAGTGAATCAAAAAGACCAAAAAACAACATTCGTGGCTAACATCTATAATGCTAGGACTGTCTTTAGAATTCTTAGACGAATCACGTGACATACCAATGACGTCAGGACGGAAATGACGTCATAATATCGAGATCGAGATCGATATCGAGAAAAAAGGGAAATATCGTATCGGTATCGTATCGTTTTGAAAAACCTGTATCGGCCCATCCTTATGACTCAGCTTTTTCAAACTCCGAGTGAAATGATTTTTTCCCCAGTCCTCGGGAGAGAGATATCGGTAGTTGCGTGACAAGTCACGGTTATTTAAAAATCTGTACCTCCAACAGCGAAAGCTGACCCAGAGTGACTCAGCTTTTTCAAGATTCCGAGAAAAAATGATTTTTACCCAGTTCTCAGGAGAGAGATATGCGTGACAAGTCACGGATATCTAAAAATAGAAAAATATCGAACTGTACTGTACTGTACTGTACTGTACTGTAGACAAAGAACGGCGTCAGAAAACTTATCTTGCATTCTCTCAAGCAGGAGCGAAGGTTTGTCAAAAGTCCTCGTGAAAAGCATATAGAAATAACAGAAATAAGCTGGACAGAGCTCGTAAATCCTATCTTTAGAGTATTTTAACATTCAAACCAGTGTCATATTTTGGGTTTGGGCATTAAAAAATTTATAAATGTTCGATGTTCTTTCCTTAAATAGGGTCAGGGTAAGGAACCTTTGCGACACACGACTATTCTAAATTAACCAGAATAACCCCCCACCCCCCACCCCTCCCAGAAATCTCCTTCTCTCCAAAACATCGCTCGTTCGTTATGCACATGGGCCGATTACAAGAAAATCCGGCCCTGATAGGGCGGGCTATATCTTAACAAGTTCAATAAAAACAAATGTATCAATCCCATCAAAACTTTCCTTTTATTGATTACTTTGAAAACCTGACATCCTGTAAAGGAATCATGATCACCAGTCATTATAGGTTTTCGGGCGTTTCTCGACCCAGGCCTTGATTCCGGGAACGTCAAGCACGCTCTTGTAATATTCTACCAACTTTGGGAATTTACTGAGGTGTTCAGGAACTGCTGGGTCGCCTTTCCCCAAGAAGTTGTTGAAGACGTCGAAGAAAATGATGTCAGCGTAGGTCAACTAGAGAAGAAGAAGAAGAAGAAGAAGAAAAAGAGTAAGATGGATATTTAACAATTAGACGGCAAGCTCGAGGAAGCCCCGAGCCAAAATAATATCAAAAGCCGATAGAAACGGCCGACAGCGAACCGTCTAATTGTTCTAGCATAAATTTTAAAATTAATTTACTTGCGTGCTCAAAGGGCAGTCTATCGTAAAATTTATAGTTTGCCTAATAGTCGGTCACTGTGTTATACTAAGGCTGTGCGGTTAGTCGGTGTGGACGAGAACTGAGAGAAATTCATTGGACGTAATCATATCATCATCATAGCAAATTTTTCTTGGACAATTCTGTCCAAGGGGAAAAGGTGCAATGAGGTTAACCCTATGTGAAGCACCAAACCGTTAAAGAAGGCCAGACCACGACACCGGGAACTCCGTGCCTTACTCTTTGCAATAAGTGTGTGGGTTCTTTAATGTCAACAGACGTGACCTTCGGCTTCTCGTCCTTATCGAAAAAGACTAGAACATCTAACCATTTGCAGATGTCATTGCATGCAAAGGCAGCACCAGGGGCAGCACGTTCTCCTCATTTATATTAAGACCCTGAGTCTTGGTCTGGCCTAGGAGTCGAACCCTAGATCTCCCGCACAAAAGTCCAGCGCTCTACCAACTGAGCTAGCCCGTCGACGTGAGAAATGTAACTGGCTTTCTATAGGGACTGCTCAAAGCTAAGGGTCCTGCGCTATTGTACCCTACGTTAGTTTCACCACGGCTAATTGTAAAAAAATGAAAGTGAAAGAAAAAAACTTTTTTGTGCTTTGATTTTTTTTATTGTGCGTCTTACCTTATCACCCAGAAAGAAAGGACCTTTCAGAAGAGCTTCGAACTGCTGCAGTCGGACGGAAGTAAGCGTGTTCTTAAAGAACTCTTTACTAATTTTCTCCTGTTCAAATGAAAAAGAGCGACTTGTTCAATAAGCATCGAGAAGTACCTAATGCACACTTAATAAATGAGAGATTAACCCCGCATCTTATTGGCCTAATATTTAAAATGACTTGCTTTCTATGGGATATATAAGCATTTGAGGAGGATGCCTAAATACCGAGTCAGGCCGGACTCGAGCTCAAAACCGTGGCCAAATCCTTCGCTGAAGATAAGCTTTACAAATCAAGTGACTTTCCCTTCGAAGCTATTTCTGTGTTTTCGCTATATTTATCATCTAATAATTTGGAATTTTGTTGTCGTAATTTTCAAACCTAATTGCAATTAAAACTAGAATAGAGCAACCATTTAGGAACCATAGCACCGGTACCTTTTCCGCTTCGTCTTTTAAAAAGTAGAACTTTAGGACGCCGTTGCGAAGATCAATCGCACCATCGCTTATCATATCGGCTGTTGCTTCATCAAAGGGGTCGTCTGGGCTCATACCTCGTAAAGGTACAGCAGAAAAATATAGTTAGTTTACCCTAAGAGGTATACTAAGTGCAAGTTTGCGAAGACTCGAAGATATTTCCATTTTTGTGGTTTCCGTTATAGATCTGTGATATTCGTAGAAATGCAAACCACTGAAAGTAATATTCATTGGTCCATCTTATTATCTCTTTTAAATTCTGTTTTTAATGATTTTAATGTGATAGTAATGTAAGTAGTTTTAATATAAATAGTCGTGCGTTTTTAACATGGGCCCCTGGCTCGGGAGACTTGGTAACCACTCCCAACGTTAACGACTTCAAATAAAATACCTTATAATACCTTATATCTTAGTGGACACAGTTAAACCGTGATAACTACAAATGAACACGTTGTAATCGTTTTCAAAGAGCGCAAATTTTAACCTCTGGAAAGTATTATTCCCAGCTATATAAATGTAAGAAGTCTACCATCTCGGGATATATCTTAAGCCGGGTGTCTCCCCCTGTAAGTGACGAGAATGTTGGGAAATGTGTTTTTTTTTTTTTCAACTTTAAGAGTTACTGCTTAATTAAAACTCGTGATGGTACCTGATATTTTGCATATGTACTTCGCAATAGTACAAGACTGGGCAAGGATTTTCCCTTCAGGAGTCACAATAAATGGCATTTCATCAAAAGGAGCCCTGCCAGCTGAAACAACAAACAGTGAAGTAAATTTATTAATCACACAAGTCTGGATGGGAGGTGCTGGAATATTAGTTATCTGTTAAATGTTTCTTAGCTACCTTATTGTTAAAGTAAATGAAGAAGCGTTCTCAAGTTGAATACTCGGGAAAAAGATTTTCCGAGTTCCCCCAACGGGAGTCGAACCCATGACCTTCCAGAATACCGGTTGGACGCTCTAACCACTGAGCTATGGGAGACTCGTGGTGAGCGAGGTCATATACTAGGTTTTTATGTGTGACACATGTCCTGCCATATCTGCAAGGCTCAATTTGTCGAAATGATAAATGTGGATAAATGTAAAGTGAAATGGCAACTTGGATAAAGTGAAAGTAAATGAAGAAGCGTTTTCCGAGTATTCAACTTGAGAACGCTTCTTCATTTACTTTCACTTTATCCAAGTTGCCATTTCACTTTACATTTACCTTATTGTTACTTATTTTCACAGGACTTATGAAAATCGCAAAAATCAAAGACCTGCGAAAACTTATTGTAACATTTTTAATGTTTTTAACGTATTTTTGGCCAAATCGCGAAAATTAAATTAAGTTCCCGCGAAAACTGTGTAACAATAAAGTATCTAGCCCAAAAATAAAGAAAAATTAGCCTGCATACAACTGCGAATAATAATATAAATTCAGTTCATTTGCCATTTCATGATGTTGTCAGCGTTTTGCTCGACAAAACTGTTGTATAACAGTGGCATATTCCTTCGGAAGTTACTTTGTAATCGTTTCATGCGCTGGTAATACGAAGGCGTAAACAATAACTTCTGATGCACATACTCAAATTTCTGTGTAAAAGTGCATAAATTGTTCGACTGAAATTATAGATTGTGGAAAGAATGCGAAATTAACGACTACAGTACAGTACTTTATAATGAAAAAGGACATGCAACCGCCAAAAGCTAATAGGGCTCAAATTAGGCCCGCAGACAACAGCGAATCAAGGAAAAAGTGTTTTAGTGAAGTTTGAAAGGGGATACCAGATTTTCGGCCGTGAATGTGCAAGCCTTGTGTATTACATACCGTATTCAAATTCGTAATTGGCCAATCAGAAGCTCTGTTTACTGCCCTAATTTCCTTTCAGGCTATGTTCCAATCTCCCACCACCCCCCCGCCAAAAACAAAACAAAACAGAAAAGCAAACATAAACAGTGAGTATTTTTTTTTTACTTCAGTCATCAATTATATAAACACAGCCATAAAAACCGATTTTAGAAAGCTTATTGCCATTTGCTTGGCAGCTTAATGTCAGAGAGGCTGTAATGGTAAATGTTTACAAGGACTAGCCCCAGTATATCTGCGCAGCAAATTTATTGTTAGAGCTGACGTCCATTTTCTCAATACAAGACACAGAAACAAGTTAGATGTACCGGCTAGCAGTCATTTGTATTCAGAGCTACTCAGTTTTGGAATGAACTTCCTCGGACTCTAAAAGATGTGAATAGTTTGACTAATTTTAAGGCTGCTAATAAGGGTCGCGCTTGGAAGAATTTTATGGATTCATAGAACCCTTTTATACATAGCCCTTTTATTATAATTAGGATGATTTAGAACATTGTATTGTAATTTGACATTGAAAACCATTTTTATTAAAGTGGCATTTTTCCATCCATCTTTTCTTGATCTTATTTCTAATTTCTTAATGTTCTCAATAGTAATTCGAAGTTATTAGACTGTAAACTGAAATTAAGTCATAACTATATACACAAACAGACAATGACAGAGCACAAATGTCACGAAAAGCAAAACAAAGCAAACAGAACAAGTTGAAGACGCCTCGACAAACATGTCGATATATAAATTTAAACGTAAACGGAAATCTGAAGTGCTTTGCAACAACTCAGTTGTCAAAAACGGCCAAGCGTTTCGCTTTTTCAAACTTTGCTTTTCAAATGGGAAATGAATCTTCAAAAGGGTGCTTTTAATTTTATCCGATCGACCGGTTGGATCAAATAGTGTAAAAAAAATAACTCTACCAACCAAATGGAATGACTCTCGCTGTCTTTATTTTTTTTTTTCTGTTCAGTTTCCTGCATCTGTGTGAATATCTATTGATTTCGGTAGAACGAAAGTAGGCCAATAAAACATGCTTGATAACTAGAACAACAATGCAAACAGGGTACAACGTTCTCAAAAAAGACCTCTACCTCAAAAGTGGACCATTAATTGTCTGGTATTAACTTTTTTACGCCGCTTAATCCAAACAGCGAATTTTGATTGGATGACGTTTCTTTCTTTCCAGAAGCTATCTCGCGAAGCGAGGCATTTTTTTTAAAAATGCATTCAGAATTCAAGGTTTGGTTCGCAACAAACTTTTCATCTAAAATCCAAATGTGAAATCAAGGAACGCTTGACCGGTTATGATTTCATCTTCGCTTTCCGTGACGTAGGATAAGCATAAACGATTTTTAGAGGAAACAAAACTAGGTTGATGAACGGGGGGTTCTTTTCAGGTCTTTTCGTAAACAAACTCCTTCCATAAGCGTGTTTCGTGTGAGTAAATAGCGAAAACAAAGAGGCTTCTACCCACTTGCTTTCTCCTTTGCCCATTGCGCACCATCCATACGAATATCGTCAAAGTCTATGTTGGCGGCAGCGAGAGCAAGACGAGACACCTCTCCTCTGCCACGCACAAAGAAGTAATAATGCTTGTAATCCGACATTTCTGCAACGTTGGAACAAGTTGCTCGTCGAATATTCGAACGCTCGATTCAGAAAGACTCAGCTAAACTAGGTCCAGTCCCCTGGCAGAGAGAACCGATTTGCAATTGATAACTGAAACAATACTTTACATAATCGGCGCATTAATAGTCATTTAATAATACTATTTCTTGTATCATTTCAATTAAAAATATATAAACAAATAACAAAAACAGAATTTTGTAAAGTGATTTTGCAAAAGCTGTGAAACAAAATTAAATAGTGTGAATCCGGGCTGTCAAAACCAACCATAGAAAACAATGGATTTCACTGGGTTCAGTTTTAAACAAAGTAAATGTAATTTACATAATTGTCCTCTATGAATACTACGGTCTAACAGCGTGCGACGGATCACGTCTCACGTCATGATGAGCCTTTTGTTTTACATAACTCGCTGTTTTGCAGGGCAGAGCGTGAAGCGCGAGAGCTGCAACAAATCTTCCCATGCGACACTGCGTAGAAAAGAAAGCATACCATGCTATGTAACAACTTTTAAACGTTTTTTTAACGGCTTGTAAACATCAGAAATAGGAGAATTTTTAACCCTTCTCGTGTAATATTGAAGGAGATATTGGCTTTTAAAAACTGCAAAATTGCTAAGTGGCGAAAGGGTTGACAATCCCATACGTTCTTTGTACGATTTTGAGTGTTCAGTAAGTAAGTAACGTCTTTATTTATAGAGGGTAGCACTAACAAACTCGTGGCCCTCCTATTTACAAGTATTAAAAAAACTAAGATACACATTAAAAAACCTACGATATACAATAATATATAAACAAATAAAAAAAACGAAATACCAATTAAAAACTACTTATTAAAAACTAATGAAAAAAATTCTGTATTTCTTAAAATTCTGTACTTCAGAATTCTGAATTCTGAAATTTTCAAAATTCTGTACTTCACAAAAAAGAGAATTCGTACCTCGTACATGAGCTCCTGATCGGGCTTAAATTTCTTGGTAAGGGCAGTTAATCGTGCCATGTGCGTTCAATGTTTTTGTGTTGATATCAGTTTTGTAGCTCTCTTCTAGAGACTAGAGAGAACTAGAAGACCGAAGCGCTTATTCTAATGAGACGAAACTCAAACAAAGGTGAAAGTAACGGCTGCTGCCAGCGCGCTGCAGAAATGGAAACATTCTTGTACAGAACTAGCTTTTAAGAGTGACCCTACGATCGGCCGAGCAAAACATTGATTTCGTGGCAGAAATTGAAAAATCGATTTTCTTCATTTTTTGCTCATTAATAGCTTTAGGTTGTTTTGAAACCTAATGTGTAGTTTGTTTCCCCTAAAAGTCTTCTAATTTTAAGAAAACAAAGAAAATCGATTTCGGTGGTCGAAGTCACAAATTTGCTAAATTCAGAAATTTGGTCACTTCCTACCAACATAAAAACTCTTTTTCTTTCGCTATTATATAATTTCACGGCTTTAGCGCAATTCTTCCAACTGAAAAAAATGAACTGACAATGAATACTTTTTACGATAACAAAAAAATTAACTAAATAGTAATTTTCAACAGCAGTATTTAGCATGTCACTGGTATAACTTCAATTTTTTTCAATTCTCGCTCAAACATGCATACAAATATTTTTATTAAACATACCTGAGAATTGGCTTGGGTTATGGGAAAGATAATCACTTATCAGTAATGAGTTTAATGCTGAGCTGATAGTTTTTATTAATTTATTTATAATTTATAGCAAAAAGACCGGCTACGTAATTACAATACGACTTACACTGCTTACTGTACGATTACTTGAACTACTTTCAGTATGTTTTCTTACACTGCTTACAATATGATTACTTACACCGCTTACTGCATGTATGATTACTTCAACTAGTTTTAATACGTTTACTTAGGGCCGATTCGCACTAGCGGACAAGTTTGCAATGTCCTGACATTTTCGACAAAAACAAAATTGTCGCGACAGGTCCGTTAGACATCTTGAAGAGAACAAAAGGTGAAGTTATTAGTACAATAGCTTTATTTGCGAGTGCTTCTGGTATCCCTGTACATTTTTCAGCACGGCCGTCTCGGGGCCTGTTTATATAGAGGAGAGTTGTCCCTGTTAGGAGGGTTACCCTCCATACCGAGCCACCCCGGGCGAGAGAGTTTTTGATACGTTTCTGTATAAATAGCTTCGAACTGTTTATATGAGAAATTGCAAAGTTGGCTCGGGGGGGGGGGGGGGGGGGGGGGGGGCAGGGTGACCCTGGGTGGAGTGTCACTCGCTTTGAAGGTAGGGTGGCCCTGGGGAGCGAGCCAACTTTTTTTTCCATATAAACAGTTTGGATATTTTTGCCTCGTCTACCAGGGACAAGTTGACACATAGGGAGCATGCGCAAACGCAAAATTCAGCAAAAACAAAATTGCAGATAAATTGAAATGGAAGTCGGCGGTAAATTTGTCCAAAAAAGGGTCTTGGTCGACGATTCAGCGTTCCTGATTTTAGAAAAAGCAGCCATAATAGACGTTTTAAATAACTCTCGCCAGTCTTTTTGAACCGAGAGGGCCAAGTTTATGTCCGTCAACAGGAGCAACTTTTTCATATAAACGCTCGTTAAAAGATAGCTCGATCGGGGGAGATGGTAACCATCCTACCAGGGACAACTCTCCCCTATGTAAACAGGCCCTTGGGCAAACATCAAATATGCAGTACCACGTGGTGAAAAATTCTAAAACAATTCGCATTTATTAAAGCACTTGTGTTCTTATGCTGTCGAAAAATGAGTCGTCTCAAGATAATTTTTCTTGTTCACCTTTACATTGGGAGAAACACTTCACTTATAAACATGCTTTGCCTATCGCAGAAATATTTCGAGGCTGTAATATGACATTGACTGCCGCATCACGGTGCATACTACCGCAACAATCTTTGAGTGCGTGTTGTATTTCGGTGCAATTCGGATCAAACACAATAGCCAATCAACAACGTATTGTTATCTGGCATTACAAGGGACATGAGAATGCGGATTGTCCTAAGTTGACCTGCCAAGAGGCAGGACAACGACCCCTTTGAAGTTGTGTTCGTTTTGACAAAATTTGTCATAGTCCAGACAAGTTGTTCGCACTTGTTTCTGCGATTGTTTGAAAAAATGTTTCGCGCGTGCAACGCGGGCCAATCATAAGACAACTGTTTCTTTGTTGTTATGGAGTGTTGGACAGTTTTGCGGCTCAAAAAACGTATTCGCAATTGTTTTCTGCAACAACTGACTCATTAATGATGAAATCTACCAATTGTAACAAAACTTGTCCGCTAGTTCGAATTGGCACAATTATACAATATGATTAATTACCAACTACTTAATTACAATACGATTACTTACACTACTTAACGTAAAATTTAACGACAAACATTTGGTTGTCTCATGAGAAGTGCTGCTCGTATTTCTCGTTGCTGTAAGTCTGAAAACTTATGAACTACCGATAGAAATCATCCTAATCTAGAAAATCGTTGAAACATGCTATAATAATCGAATATTGGCCCTCCTTTTAAGGAAAAGCTTGTGTATTTGAAAAGAAAATGTCATCCCGGTTACTGGGATGAAGTGTTCATATGGGAATATTTCAATCCCGATTACAGGGATCTCGGCCGTAAAAACAGATCTCTCCGTAACCGAACTAGCCCACCTCCTCATATGAACACGTTGAATTTTTTACACAGGAAATAGTGGTAAGGCGAGATCTCGGAAACCAGGCCTGTCATGAGGAACGTGCATTTCATTTGCGTTCATTCCTGGACATATCTGTAAATATCTTATAAACCTAAAGTGGCTTATTTAACAGATCCACAGGTTTAGTGAATAATCCTTGGCTGGGTGATTATATGTGTAAGCATTAAAACCAAAGTCATATTCACCCTGGTTCTTACTGTGCGAGCCTTTTTCTGGACCAAACGATCCTGCGTTAGTTTCTGTTATTCCAATCCCATGATCCGCACGTTTGCAACTATCTAGCCCTCCTCCTCCACCACCAATCATCATCACTGATCCATCAAGACGCCAATGACACCAGAAGCCGATCCCGTTGGCGCATTGGATGATTCCATTGCACTCAGCCTGTTCAAACCCGTGTGTTGACTTGTACTGACCGCCATATTCAACCGTGCAATTTCCCAGGCACTTATTACTGCCCCAAACTTTGCCATTTCTAAAGTCGCCATAACTTGTGATTTTTGATCTGAATGTTTGTCCAGCCAAACAGTTACCTGTGGTCTGCAACAAAGGAGTGTGACTGGGGTCATCACTGCGGGTGATCTTAAACTCTCTTCCGCTGACCAACCAAAACGCTGGCGAGATCGCGTCAGTGTTAACGGATGGATCTGTTGTTGTTCCCATGGCAATCTGCTTGTCATACCACCAGTAGCCAGTGTCCTCCATCCAATTCTTATCATCATTGTTTGAGAATCGGGCAATAAGAGTCCATCCTTTGCTGTCATTTGTCATGTGGCAATACACCTAATAAGGGACGAGCGAATTATGTTGAAGCCACGATTCGCGTTATAGATAAAGGTCTTTTTCAGAATAAATGCTTTATATATATGATTTGTAACGAGGTAAAGACTGCGTCGAGCGTAGTGGCCAATACAAGCTGGAGCTTATCCCG
This sequence comes from Oculina patagonica, assembly GCF_052425735.1. Lineage (NCBI taxonomy): Eukaryota > Metazoa > Cnidaria > Anthozoa > Scleractinia > Oculinidae > Oculina > Oculina patagonica. The sequence continues at coordinate 21,058,423 of NC_135766.1, forward strand.
GTTTCTGTAGCATGAAGCGACTAAGAGTATTACTACTCCCCCCTGGATGGGTTGCTTGTCCATCGCAGAGTTACCCCGGTAGCCATTTATACAGCTGGGTGGAGAGAGGCACTTTGAGAGTATGGCGTCTTTCCCAAGAACACAACACAATGACCGGGACCAGACTCGAACCCGGACCGCTCGATCCGGAGTCCAGCGCGCTAACCATTAGGCCACCGCGCCTCCCATATTTGTAACGAGGCATACCCATAACACACACAATCTTTTCTGTGACTCAATAGGGCTTTTGAGCAACGTGTCTTAATTCATGATACATATATTTTTGTTAACTACATCTTGTTCAATTGAAACATTTTTTTACGGCGGGGTAGGAATAAAACCATAGCTGACAATCTCAAAATAAACCAACCAAATTCAAATGGTCACACAACACATATTTTGAAAATCTCAAAATTGGATTCTTTTTGAAAAGCGCTTTCATGAGACGATCTGGTAGGGGAAGCACATGCTCAAATCACCGATTTCACCAAAAGCTGGCACAAATATATGATATCCCCCCCCCCCCCCCCCCCCCTCACCCTGTTGAAAGTATGAGTGGCATTTTACAGTTTTGACCGTAATCATAACCTAAAATATTTTCTTACGACTTTAACCCTCTGAAGTAAACGCAAATCCATGCCTCCACCATGGTACAAAGGAGGGGGTTGATGCCCCCTCCCCCTCCCTCTCTAATATATTCGTTCTATTGAAACCCAGCAAAATTAATATACATTGTGTAGAAAGCCCTTGACCACTTCTTCTACAACATGACATATATTTGTTCGTTGTGACATCATATGACGTCGTATCACGTCATTAGGCCCGCCATTTTGATACGCCATCTTGGATTACACTATTTAGGAAAGGATATTGATACGAAATTAAGCCAAAATGTTTATGGAATGTACAATTCCACGAATTGTACAATTTTGTATGACAAAACTGGAGAAAGTAAAGAACAATGTCAAAGACGATATTAGATCAAACCTGTAAGTAATTATGACGTTGCCGTGGCAACGTCAAAAATGAAGGACACATACTCGACATATCGATTAAGTTTAAGTATCATTCATTCCCTTTTAAAAATTATGAAAAAAATCTCTTGGAGGGTGGTCTCCTAACCCCCTTGTACGTCCGAGGGTTAATATTCACTCCATTACAAGTTGGTGATAGCTTCTTCCTCTGGCTTACCTTTAATGGCACGCTTCTATTTGTTAGAAGGTATTTCCCATTAAGTAACGTCTGGTTTGTTTTTATTTGAGCCTCATCACGTGAAGAAGCGTCTGAAAGATGAGTTAAAACCTTTCTTTAATGCCACACCTAACGCTGGGAACTTGCCATCAGTCTCCTGTAACTAAGCTAGAGCAGCTGACACGAGAGTGAAAGGTAGTGGGTTTGACTTCCGTTGGGTTTGGCTACAGTTGCTGCTTATATATCTTCATAATTGTTTTGCCACATTTGTAATTGAAAATGATATAATTATAATTTACAGATAACAATACCAATAGTGTTTCAATTCTTACATCAATTACTTTTAGGGCACAATTTTCAACAAACTTAATGGGATTTTGAATTTGTTGCGACCTTTGGGAAAGACGTTGGAGAACATTACCCCACTTTTCACTCTGAGACCCGCAGAGCTCTAGCAACTTACAAAGTTACAACTAGATCCAGAATGAGAAAGATGGCTTTTTGAAAACGATGGACGGCATCTAATTTCCAAATTGTTGTATATTGTCTGAGCATTGTCCTTATGTATGTACCTAACTCCATACCATCTCATACAGTGTAAATAAAAACATGGTCTTACTGATTTTAATCAGTTCACATTTTTCTCCGTCCCACGGTTCTTTGCACGAGCATGAAAAGGTTTGTATCTTCTCGTCATGTACACAAGAGCCACCATTGAGACATCCGGTCATGAGGCATCCCTGTAAAGTGAAACACCGCAGATAGAATGTCTTAACGAAGAGAATACGTGAACTGTATCTTAATTATCTCGTTCCCTTATGCGTCTACTGGCGTGAGAAATGATGATGGTGATGATGATGATGATGATGATGATGATGATAAAATAAATGTGGCAATGAAAACCTTGCCTGAGATGATAAAAAGGCACACGTCAGGACCATCGCACTATTCACGCGTACAGTTGTAGTGCTTTTAGAACAAAGAATGACTCATTTTGCAATTAACATATAATTTTACTGAGTTCTTCAGACGATTAGCGCTTTTGTCGAGGTAGGTACTAAGGAAATGAAATTGAACGAAACCATTTTATCAATAAAACCACTAGCTAAGTTAACTGACAGCTTGGAGACGTTTTTGCACTACGCAATCGAAGAGCTACTATGTACCATTTTCGATTCAACATCGATAAGGCGCATCGGTTGTTTTGTCTTCCAGTCTTGTAAAATAATATATAGATTGAGACAAGCCCTTAGAGCGGAGCTCCCCATTTATTTAATTTCCAATGGAGTTTTCAACGTTGCCATGCTGAAAAATAACAGTGCTTTTTACGAGTAGCGCTTTAGAACGAACATATTTTACTTTGCACGCAACGGGTGGCGTTTACAGAATACTATGTACCATTTTCGATTCAACATCGATAAGGCGCACCGGCTGTTTTGTCTTCCATTTATTTAATTTCCAATGGAGTTTACAACGTTACCATTCTGAAAAAATAAGCGACCAAAGCAGTGGTGATCGACATATGTTACAGTGCTTTTTACGAGTAGCGCTTTAGAACGAACATATTTTACTTTGCACGCAACGGGTGGCGTTTACAGAAGGTAGAATGCATTTTAATGCGATATTCAAGAGTAGCACTTTTAGACTAAAGCATGACATCTTTTCCTGTGCATTTTACCCACGCAAAGTGCCCATCCGGAACAAAGATTAACATATAATTTTACTGAGTTCTTTAGAGGATAAGCGCTTTTATCGAAATGGGATTAAACGAAACCATTTTATCAATAAAAGCACTAGCTAAGTTAACTCCATTTTTTAACTGACAGCTTGGAGACGTTTCTGCACTAAGTAATCGAAGAACTACTATCTACCATTTCCGATTCAACATCGATAAGGCGCACGAGTTGTTTTGTCTTCCAGTCTTGTAAAATAATAAATAGACTAAGAGAAGCCCTCAGAGCGAAGCTCTAATGTATACGGTGACCCATGTAGGTGCATGACAAGTTTAAATCGAGGCAGAAAAAAAAAATAGAAAAATGGCAAAAAGTTTCCCGATCCTCTTATAGTTTTGCTTACGTAAGAGACGTCAATATATTTCGTGGTAAAGTATCCCGTCCCATCTACACTTCATCGGGTTGCTCACGTACGCACGTAGGCATAAACATTAAGCTTTAAAACTTTTCTGGGATAAATCGGTCGCCATCTTTTATCTCTTGCCGTTTTCACAGTTTGAACAACTTTTACTGTACACTAAATCATCTCTACGAGTTCTTCACTGTAAAAGTGAGCATCAAAGAAATTTGTTTGAAATCCTAAACTTGTTTGAAAATCATGTTTACCCCATCTAGCCCGACCACGAGCTGTCAAACAGACTCAGAGCTTTTTTAAAGTCGGATTAAACTCACAACGTTAAGATTTTTGATGACATCCTGTGAGGAATATGTCAGGAAGAAAGTTCTGTCTCGCTTCATTTACTCACGTTTCATTCAACCTACACAGTGAAAAAAAAAAAGTCGAAAAAAGGAAAACAAGATAAAGCAGCTGGATAATAAATCTATCAGATGTTTTACTGTATGGTGTCGATGAGTACTTTTACCAGTTGTCTGTATTTTGACTTGCCTCGCGAGCTATATTTGCAGTTTCTAATATGGAGTTTGTAATTTCTTTACTTTCTTTATCCACGGACAACCGTCGAGCAACCTCGAGCCAGGCCTAATCCGTACGTATGTACGAGCCTGATGGGTTTACTAATTTCGCTTAGTTATGGATGCTCCACTCGCTCAAGCTTTCGGCTCGCACGGGTGCTCCGCTATATTCATTTCTCCTTAGCAACACATGCATAAGATAAAAACGTAAATTAGCAATATACTTTACCTTAAGCAACATAGAAAACGTAACTCCTTGTCGTTCATGAAATTCGGTGTTTGCGTCGATCGCCCCGTGCTTGTTTAATTCACAAGTTCCTTTGCCGTTCTTGTCGGACGACATCTCGACGTTTGTGGAAGTACACCAGGAAATCCTTAAGCATAAATGGCTGCATGACAACAAACTGAGAGACTCCAAATGTTCCACAACGTGCCCTTCCAGCCGCTGATTTTCCCACATCTTGAGATAAGATGAACGAGAAGATGTAAAGTCTTGTTCTTCGGCGGCATAAACTACAACATTTACCATTCCTCGAAGAAGAATAAAAACGAGAGACTTGATGTCCTTCATCACGTCCGAAAGTTGTTAAAGTGTGACGTTCAACCAAATACGTGATGATTATAGTTGGTGACTGCAGCTACCATATGGCGTAATAAGACGTTTTGACTGGTACCTGTCAATTTATAGTTTGTCTGACATCAATTTATCCTTCCTTACTCAAACTAATGCTTAAAAATATTGAAAGGGTGATCAGTTAAACGTGGTTCAGAATAACTTTGTGTGTTTACTTTAACAAGTTAAATATTTTTTTTTCACAGTGTGTGCAGATAATGGGAACACAGAAATGTAGCACACCTCTTGCGATATAAAATGCCACAGACTTGTTAATTACATTTCGTAATGTAAGCAATTTGCGAAATTTTCAGCTGTCTTTATTTAAAAAAAAGCTGCCAATATTTCGCGTGCGCTGTGTGCGAGACAATCATACGGCAAAATGTGGAAAGTTAAACATGTCACAAGGACTAACAAACATAATTTCAGAAAATACATCAAATATTGAATTAAATGTAAAACAAAAGAGAAGATTGAACACCATCAAGAGCACATGGTCTCACTTCGAAAAAATATTTGTCCACGTTTTTCCCGGGGGATTACTAGTCTTTGCTGCTTCAGCAGAGAAAGGATGGCATTATTATAATATCTGCTAATTTACAAAACGCTTAACTCAAATGGAATCGTAATGGGTCGGAAGAAACTCTTAAATGCCATTGACAGGACAGAAAAATCGAGTACGCTTAAAATGCGGTTCGGACCGGATAACTTTAGCCGTTGACACTAATGGTATTTTGCCACTTGTCAGCAAAAGTGGCCGAAGAACAAAGTACGGAAGGAGTGCTTACACTACACTTTAGGAAGGGCCTGTCAATTTATAGTTTGTCTGACATCAATTTATGCTTCCTTACTCAAACTAATGCTTAAAAATATTGAAAGGGTGATCAGTTAAACGTGGTTCAGAATAACTTTGTGTGTTTACTTTAACAAGTTAAATATTTTTTTTCACAGTGTGTGCAGATAATGGGAACACAGAAATGTAGCACACCTATTGTGATATAAAATGCCAGAGACTTGTTAATTACATTTCGTAATGTAAGCAATTTGCGAAATTTTCAGCTGTCTTTATTTAAAAAAAAAAGCTGCCAATATTTCGCGTGCAAAATGTGGCACAATGTCACAAGGACTAACAAATATAATTTCAGAAAATTCATCAAATATTGAATTAAATGTAAAACAAAAGAGAAGATTGACCACCATCAAGAGCACATGGTCTCACTTCGAGAAATATTTGTCCACGTTTTTTCCCGGGGAATTACTAGTCTTTGCTGCTTCAGCAGAGAAAAGATGGCATTATTATAATATCTGCTAATTTACAAATCGCTTAACTCAAATGGAATCGAAACTCTTAAATGACATTTAGACGACAGAAAAATTAAGTAAGCTTAAAATGCGGTTCGGACCGGATAACTTTAGCCGTTTACACAAATGGTATTTTGCCACTTGTCAGCAAAAGTGGCCAAAAAACTAAGTACGGAAGGAGTGCTTACACTACACTTTAGGAAGGGCCGGACGATGTTGACTTATCCGTTTTCGTATGTTTCTGTCCAAAAGGAAATAGGCTGCATGGAACCAAACAAAGAGACAAATTTACAAAAAGCTTGAAACTACAAGGGCCGGCAGGGAAAAGAACATAACATTATACACCTGATTGAAGAATCGTTGACCCATGAAAAGCGTAAACCATAAACGATGTGACCCAAATGTTTATTGGGACGTCGAAAAAAATAATCGTCGTCTCTGACAGAATAAACGTGGTAATCAGATAGGTTGCATAAATCATGCTTTAAAGGCTCTGAGAGAAAGAAATTATCTTGATTATCAATAAAAGGAGTATTACTAAGCTTACTAAGGCTGTCTACCCAAAATACCATTCGGTCTTATTGTTCATGGTTTATGCTTTTCACAGGGTCAACGTTTCTTCAATTAGGTATATTCAATGATGTTCTTGTATATGACGTTTTTGTCTTTGGGTCAGGCTCAACTTCTTTCTATTCAGTTCCATGCTTGTAACCCGACATTACTGCAAAGTTGGAACAAGTTGCTCGTCGAATACGCTTGATTCAGAATGACTCAGCTAAATTATTTCCAGTCCCCTGGCAGAGAAAACCGATTTTCGATAGCCCTTATGCATGTTTTCGTCAGACTGGCTAATTTCACCACCAAGCCTCGCTTTCGAAGTGCCAACTTTTGAAATTTATCATGAACGAATTCCCAAAGCGGCCGAAAAGAAAATAATATCCACGTTAAAACTATATGAAGGTGGCAGAGGATTGAGAATAATTTGCGTAAACGAGGCTTGGTGGTGAATTTTGAGCTAATGACGTTATCATGCATAAGGCCTATTAATAACTGAAACAATAATTAACATAATTGGCGCATTAATATTCATTAAACAATATGATTTCTGGTATCATTTCATGTGACACAGATAAAAATTAATAAATATATATACAAATAACAACATAATTATATAGAGTGATTTGGAAACATCTGTGAAACGAAATTTCCGTTAACCCACTCAAAATACGGCCTTCAGTTGTACCCCGCTTTAATAGAGGTCCAACCGTGTATAAGGTAGCTCGATGGGCGAAAAACTGTAATATGGTAATTTTAAACGACTTTAGGCAGTCATAGAGAGTATGGATTGTATCCTATGTTTACAAACCTAGAGCTTCTTACGCAACATTTCATTTAACGGATCCACAGGTTTAATGAATACGACAGGGATGGGAGCGTATTAGTTTGAGCATCATAACCAAAGTCATATTAATATTCAGTTTGCTTGTCCTTCCAGTTTTCAACAAACGATCCTGCGTTAGCTTCTGTTATTCCAATCCCGTGATCAGCACGTGAGCAACCGCGTCCTCCTCCACCAATCATCATCACTGAACCATCATAAATCTAGTGACACCAGAAGCCGATCTTGTCGGCGCTTTGGATGTCTCTACTGCACCCAGCCCGTTGAAACCCGTCTGTTGACTTGTACTGACCGCCATATTGAACCGTGCAATTTCCCAAGCACTCATTTGAAGCCCAAACGTTTCCATTTCGAAAGTCTCCATAACTTGTGATTTTAGATCGGAATGTGGTATTTACTTTTTGAGGTGAATAAAACAGACGAGGAAAGCGGGACACAACAACACAACACAACTTTATTTGCACCTATTCAGCGAGAGAGTTTTCTTCCCAATATTTTCATCCAGTAATCTCCTCTAAAGTAGTCTATATATCCTGTAAATTGTGACAACAGTTAAGATTTACGGGATGATCCGAAGCAAAAGCTTTTCTGGAAACTACGTCTTGTGCAAGTAGAACGAAGCAAGTGTTTACATTGTACCTGTAATTTACGGCTTCACGACTGTCATCAAGACTGCTATGTTATTTGAAGCGAAATTGAGCTCAAAGTGAAACAGGTTTAAAAGGGTAAGACCAAGATTAAAAGGTAACAAACTTTACAGATGTGCTGAACCTAATTTTATAACGTACAATGAATGAAACTGTGTCAGTTTGCCGTTCTTTCGTAAATTATCTGCTGCTTTTCTACTTTATTCACTCGCTCTTGTTGTGCGTTTACAATTAGAAGTATTAATATTTAAACTTTTCGCATCAATCCTTTAAATTTGTTTTGCGTAGTTAATTTTACTATGGCATTTCTATGGTTTTTGTAGGCACCGCTGATTATTTCTTTTTCATAAAGCTCGCCAAATCTGCTGTTTTCAACCACGCATTTTTCTGATGGAACTGTCGCTTCCCGAAGAAAAATTTTACGCTGAGCTGAAACTTGCTGCACTCATTTGCCCATATAAGGTCAAACATAGGTATACGAGCTGATAACCGGGATTCAGTGAAACAATCAGAAAGCTAAACATGCAATATCCGAGGTTGAGAATTTAATAATACCATATATAAGGAAATAGATAAAATGACGTATTAAAATTGTTTACACGAATCACAATATACAGATAATTTTAATTCAATTAAGCGCCTTACAATATTATGTAATGTATTTATCAATGTTCAAGCCTTACGAACGACACTATGAAATCTGATGGCCAGGTATAAATGTCCTTGCATGCATGCAATCACTTCATTTGTATAAATTTAAGAGCACCTCTGTTAATGATTTTTAGGCTGAGCTGATAGCAACCTCGTCGCTGGGAACGAGGTTGAGCTGATAGTTTTCATTACTTTATTTATAGCAAAAAAGACACTACAATGCGAATACAGTCAACTCTCTCGTAACGGACACCTCTTTAGACGGACACCTCTTTAAGACGGACACCTGGGCAGGTCCTGTCCCTGCCGTTTTTCAGTCATTTTACTGTAACTAAACTCCATATAATCATATAAGGCGGACACCTCTGTAAGACGGACAATTGGGGCCGGTCCCGACGGTGTCCGTCTTAGGGAGAGTTGGCTGTATTTACACTGCTTACTGTACGATTATTTCAACTACTTTCAGAATATTTTCTTACACTGCTTACTGCATGTACGATTACCTTAACTACTTTCACAGTAATATGTTTACTTAGGGCCGATTCGCACTAGCGGACAAGTTTCCAATGTCCTGACATTTTTGACAAAAACAAAATTGTCGTGACAAGTCCGTCAGACATCTTGAAGAGAACAAAAGGTGAAATCGTTAGTGCAATAGCTTTGCACGTGCTTCTGGCATCCCTGTGCATTTCTCAGCACGGCCGTCTTGGGTAAACATCAGATATGCAGTACCACGTGGTGAAAAATTCTTAAACAATTCGCATTTATTATAGTACGCGTGTTCTTATGCTGTCGATAAATGAGTCGTCTCAAGATAACTTTTTTTTGTTCACCCTAACATTGGGAGAAGCACTTCACTTATAAACATGCTTTGCCTATCGTGGAAATATTTCGCGGCTGTAATATGATAGTGACAGCCACATCACGGTGCATACTACCGCAACAATCTTTGAGTGCGTGTTGTTTTTCGGTGCAATTCGGGCCAAACACAATAGCCAATCAACAATGTATTGCTATCTGGCATTACAAGGGACATGAGAATGTGGATTTTCCTAAATTGACCTGCCAAGAGGCTAGACAACGACCCCTTTGAAGTTTTGTTCGTTTTGACAAAATTTGTCTCAGTCCAGACAAGTTGTTCACACTTGTTTTTGCGATTGTTTGACAAAATGTATCGCGCGTGCAACGCGGACCAATCATAAGACAACTGCTTCTCTGTTTTCATGAATTGTTGGACAAGTTTTGCTTCTCAAAAAGCGTATTTGCACTTACTTTCTGCAACAACTGACTCAAAAATGATGAAGTCTACCAATTGTTACAAAACTTGGCCGCTTGTGCGAATCGGCCCTTACATTGCTTACAATATGATTACTTACCAACTACTAAATTACAATACGATTACTTACACTACTTACAATATGATTACCTACCTACATATACAAAGAATATTTTAAATAGCATAACGGTAACTACATGACACATTAAAGAAAACACAATCACAATTTACAAAAAGTACATGATGCACATTTGCAGAGCCCGGTAACCGGGCTGGTATGCGGTTACCTGGACGATTTTTTTCTTCTTTTCATATGGAAAATCTTAGCCCGGTCACCGAGATGAAAAGTTGAGATAAGATCATCATTGCAGGCTTAAGATGTAACGACAAAACATTTGGCCGTCTCATGAGAAGTGCTGCTACTCGTTGCTGTAAGTGTGAAAAATTATGAAAGACCGATAGAAATCATCCTAATCTATAAAATCGTTGAAACATGCTATAATAATCGAATACTGGCCCTCCTTTCACGGAAAGGTTGTGCATTTGAAAAGAAAATGTCATCCCGGTTACTGGGATGAAGTGTTCATATAGGAAAATTTCCAGCCCGATTGTCTCCGCCTCCTCATATGAACACGTTGAATTTTTTACACAGCAAAAAGTGGAAAGCTTAAGGCGAGATCTCGGAAACCGGGCCAGCCATATGAAGAGGTCCTAAAAACCATTAAGAAATAGGACCACTTACAAAGACAGCAAAAAATGCTTTCTGCAAGGGGGTAACGAATTTAATAGGAGAACACAAGCAAAAGAAAGAAAAAAAAGCTTGTAAAATTCATTTTCTTTGTTAATTAGTTTTTTCTAGGCCCGCTACCAAGCGAGTTTTACCATATCTTATATATTTTAATTTAGTTCATACTAAAACAGAGGATAGCGTTTTTGGCGCTCGCTGATTGGCTGCTCAAACACCGAATATCTTTTGCTATTCACCTCCGAGTAACGCGCGCAAGAAAAGCTTAATTAATTGTAGGAATAAACTAGAAAAAAATCACCCTTTCGGGTTATATTATCTCACTATTAGTATATGCTAACACAACTGTTCGCCTCAGTGGAGGTGGCTAGTGGTGGATATTTAAATACCCACCTCTAGCCACCTCCACTTTGGTGAATAGTTGTCAAATATCTTATAAACCAAACCTAAAGTGGCTTATTCAATGGATCCACAGGTTTAGTGAATACGACTGGCTTTGAATGATATATGTGAAAGCATGTCTACCAAAGTCATATTCAGTCTGTTTCGGGCCTTTGTCTGGACCAAACGATGCTGGGTTAGTTTCTGTTATTCCAATCCCGTGATCAGCACGACCGCATTCGGATCCTCCTCCACCACCAATCATCATCACTGATCCATCAGCAAGCCAATGACACCAAAAGCCGATCTTGTTGGCGCTTTGGATGCTTCCATTACACTCAGCAAATTTAAACGCGTCTGTTGACTTGTACTGACCGCCATATTCAACAGTGCAATTTCCCAGGCACCGGTCACGGGACCAAACCCTTGCATTTCTAAAGTCGCCATAACTTGTGATTTTTGTTCGGAATGTTTGTCCGTCCAAACAGTTACCTGTGGTCTGTAACAAAGGTGTATGACTGGGATCATCACTGCGCGTGATCTTCAACTCTTTTCCGCTGACCAACCAAAACGCTGGCGAGATCGCGTCAGTGTTAACGGATGGATCTGTTGTTGCTCCCATGGCAACTTGTTGGTCATACCACCAGTAACCGGTGTCATCCATCCAATTCTTATCATCACTGTTTGAGAATCGGGCAATAAGAGTCCATCCTTTGCTGTCATCTGTCATGTGGCAGTACACCTAATGACGGACAAGCGAATTATGTTGAAGGTATGACTCTCGTCACAGAGAAATTTCTCTTTCAGAATGAATTCTTTATTTGTGATTAGTAACGAGATAAAGACTGCATCGAGCATAGTGGCCATACAGGCTGGAGCTTATCCCGTTTTCTTAGAGTATTACTACTCGCCCCTGGATTGGATGCTAGTTTATCGCAGTTACCTTCGGTACCCATTTATACAGCTGGGTGGAGAGAGGCACTTTGAGAGTAAGGTGTCTTCCCAAGAACGCAACACAACGACTGGGCCCAGGATGAAACCGGACCGCTCGATCCAGTGCGCTAACCATTAGCCCTCGGAGCTTCCCATATTTGTAAAGAGGCATACTAATAATGCAATCTTCTCTGTGACTCACTAATGCTTTTGAGCAACGTGTCTTAATTTTTTGTTAACTACAACGTGTTAAATTGAAGAATTGCAGAAGTTTCTAAGAAAACATATTTTACGGCGGAGTCGGAATAAAACCATAGCTCACAATTTCAAAATAAACCAACCGAATGCAAATGGTCACACAACACATACATTGTGACAATCTCAAATTGGACTTTTTAAAAATTGTGAAAAAAAAAAACTCGAGGAGGGTGGCCTCCGAACCCCCCTTGTACGTCCGAGGGTGGCAACGTCAACTAAAGATGAGGGACACATACTTAACATATCAATTAAGCTTTAGCATCATTCATTCCTTTTTAAAGATTATTAAAGAAAAACCTCAAGTAAACTCAAGTTTAATAAATTTGTACGTCTGAGGGTTAATCAATCGGGGGAATAAGTACCAGTTTTGGCAAATCTTCGTTAACTCTTTCATCCCCGAATTTTCCTCCAAACAGGCGTTTTTTAACCGCTAAACTGAATTTTTGATGCTATGATCTTGAATTTACCGTAACCGTGCTAAGGAAGCACTTTTTTTACACTTCTGCAACATTTTCATAAAGATTCAGTTTAAAAATGTACAATATTTCACTTTTGGGCTTTCGCATAAGCCAATTTTTTTTTCTTGCTGAACCGTTCCAACCTATTTTTGCTCCTTTTGCTTCCGTTTTATTCGGCTTTCTTACTCTCATTACTTTCTACTCTTCATATCCTTTCTTCTGGCCAAAAAATGTTTTGACGTTTTCATTGGAAAACCCAGAAAAGGGGACCTCGACCAATTAAAGGTGAACTGGCCTTTTTAAGCAACAATTTTGCACTCAAAACGAATCGTCTTTTTCTCTGATTAGCTCTGTGAGAATGTAACCGATGATGAAAATGAAACATTATGTAGAAAGTTTAATCCAAGCTCTATCAGATTCTTATCATGAAATTCCTCTGACGTGCTTATTGATGACGTCACAATTAGTTCGATGATTGCACCTCCAAATAGCGCCTATAAATGCGTGTTTAGGCGTGAAAGGGTTAAAGCACTCGAAGAATTTCCCGAATTATTTCATCCAATCAAAAACTAGCCCGAGTGCACACGAGTACTCCGAAAGCAATCGCGCGTACAACTTCTTCATGTTGCTTAGCAACATCAGGGACAAAAACTGCGGGTTCAGTCACTTCTCTGAGAAGTGATGTCGCCATCACCTGGAACTTGTTCCCCCGACTGTAATATTCACTCCATTACAAGTTTGTGATAGCTTCTTCCTCTGGCTTACCTTAAGTGGCACGCTTCTATTTGTAAGAAGGTATTTCCCATTAAGTAACGTCTGGTTTGTTTTTATTTGAGCCTCATCGCATGAAGAAGCGTCTGAAAGATGAGTAAAACCCTTTCTTTAATGCCACACCTAACGCTGGGAACTTGCCACCAGTCTCCTGTAACTAAGCTAGAGCAGCTGACACGAGAGTGGAAGGTAGTGGGTTTGACTTACGTTGGGTTTGGCTACAGTTGCTTGCTTTTATATCTTTATAATTTTTGCCCCATTTGTCATTGAAAATGATATAATAATAATTAACAGATAACAATAGCAATAGTGTTTCAATTTTTACATTAATTACTTTTAGGGCACGATTGTCAACAAACTTAATGGGATTCTGAATTTGTTGCGACCTTTGGGCAAGACCTTGGAGAACATTACCCCACTTTTCACTTTGGGGCCCGCAGAGCTCTAGCAACAAAGTTACAACTAGCTCTAGAATGAAAAGGATGGCATTTTGAAAACGATGGACGGCATCTAGTTTCCAAATTGTTGTTTGTTGTCTGAGCATAGTCCTTATAAATGTACCTAACTCCATACCATCTCATACAGTGTAAATTAAAGCATTGACTTACTGATTTTAATCAGTTCACATTTTTCTCCATCCCACGGTTCTTTGCACGAGCAAGAAAAGGTTTGTATCTTCTCGTCATATACGCAAGAGCCACCATTGAGACATCCGAGTCCGGTCATAAGGCATCCCTGAAAAGTGAAACACCGCAAATAGAATGTCTAAAAGAAGTTAATATGTGAACTGTTTCTTAATTATCTCGTACCCTTATGCGTCTACTGGCGTGAGAAATCACGATGATGATATAAATGTGGTAATGAAAACCTTGCCCGAGGTGATAAAAATGCACACGTCGGGACCATCGCAGTATTCACGCGTTCATTTGTAGTGCTTTTAGAATAATGAATGACACATTTTGCTATGTTCTTGCCAACTAACTGCTTCTAGAATTAAGATCGACATATGTTACAGTGCTTTTCACGAGTAGCACTTTAGAACGAATATATTTTGAGGCCCTATTGGGGGGTCCGAGTATCCCGTTGTAATCAAACCATACGCACAACTTCAAAATACGCACTTTAACCAGCGATTTGCTGAAATAACAAACAACACAGACAAACTAAACTTACAGCGAAAGAAACAAACGGAAAACTAAAACAGAAAGCGAAAAAATAATGGAAAAAATACGAAACTTACAAGATTTGTGCGAACACTTCGGCGACTTTAACATACTGACAACGAAAACTTAAAAAAAACACCGCAGAAAACGCTAAGCGAAACAATAGATCTAAAAATGCACACGAAGATATAACAAGTAATGAACCTAAATATAACCGACAGAGCTAATTACAAGAAAAATATGCGCGACAAAACGGAAACAAAGGACTCGACAAATGAAAACAAATAATAAGGGGCTCCGTGGCTACACCCGTATCCCACTAATTTTTGGCCTAATTATCCTGTTATCCCTATACTTTTTCTGAAATATCCCTTATCCCTATAATTTTTCCCTAAATATCCCGAATCCCTAAAACCCCTAATGGGGCCTCTATTTTACTATGCACTCAACGAGTGGCGTTTACAAAAGGTAGAATGTATTATAATGTGATCTTCAAGAGTTGCGCTTTTAGACTAAAGAAGGACATCTTTTTTTCTGTGCATTTTAAGCAAAGTGCTCAACCGAAACAAAGACTAACATATAATTTTACTGAGTTCTTCAGACGATTAGCGCTTTTGTCGAAGTATGTACTAAGGAAATGGAATTGAACGAAACCATTTTATCAGTAAAACCACTAGCAAAGTTAACTCCTTTTTTAACTGACAGGTTGGAGACGTTTTTGCACTAAGTAATCGAAGGGCTACTTATGTACAATTTTCGGTTGAACATCGATAAGGCGCACCGGAACAAAGATTATCATATTATTTTACTGAGTTCTTTAGACGATTAGCGCTTTTTTCGAAGTAGGTACTAAGGAAATGGAATTGAACGAGACCATAATTTTTATCAATAAAACCACTAGCTAAGTTAATTCCTTTTTTAACTGACAGCTTGGAGACGTTTTTGCACTAAGTAATCGAAAGGCTAGTATGTACCATTTCCAATTAAACATCTATAAGACGCACAGGCTGTTTTGTCTTCCAGTCTTGTAAAATAATATATTGATTGAGACAAGCCCTTAGAGCGGAGCTCCCCATTTATTTACTTTTCAATTGAGTTTACAACGTTACCATTCTGAAAAAAAAAATCGACCAAAGCACTGATGATCGACTATGTTACAATGCTTTTCACGAGAAGCGATTTAGAACGAACGTATTTTACTTTGAACTTCACGAGTGGCGTTTACAGAAGGTAGAATGTATTATAATGCGATATTCAAGAGTAGCGCTTTTAGACTAAAGCATGACATTTTTTCTGTGCATTTTACCCACGCAAAGTGCTCATCCGGAACAAAGCAGATTAACATATAATTTTACTGAGTTCTTCAGACGATTAGCGCTTTTATCGAAGTAGGTACTAAGGAAATGGAATTGAACGAAACCATTTTATCCATGAAACCACTAGCTAAGTTAACTCCTTTTTTTAACTGACAGCTTGGAGACGTTTTTGCACTAAGTAATCGAACGGCTACTATGTACCATTTCCGATTCAACATCTATAAGGCGCACAGGCTGTTTTGTCTTCCAGTCTTGTAAAATAATATATTGATTGAGACAAGCCCTTAGAGCGGAGCTCCCCATTTATTTAGTTTTCAATTGAGTTTACAACGTTACCATTCTGAAAAAAAATCGACCAAAGCACTGATGATCGACTATGTTACAGTGCTTTTCACGAGAAGCGATTTAGAACGAACGTATTTTACTTTGAACTTCACGAGTGGCGTTTACAGAAGGTAGAATGTATTATAATGCGATATTCAAGAGTAGCGCTTTTAGACTAAAGCATGACATTTTTTCTGTGCATTTTACCCACGCAAAGTGCTCATCCGGAACAAAGCAGATTAACATATAATTTTACTGAGTTCTTCAGACGATTAGCGCTTTTATCGAAGTAGGTACTAAGGAAATGGAATTGAACGAAACCATTTTATCCATAAAACCACTAGCTAAGTTAACTCCTTTTTTTAACTGACAGCTTGGAGACGTTTTTGCACTAAGTAATCGAACGGCTACTATGTACCATTTCCGATTCATCATCTATAAGGCGCACAGGCTGTTTTGTCTTCCAGTCTTGTAAAATAATATATTGATTGAGACAAGCCCTTAGAGCGGAGCTCCCCACTTATTTAATTTCCAATTGAGTTTACAACGTTACCATTCTGAAAAAAAAGCGACTAAAGCACTGATGATCGACATATGTTACAGTGCTTTTCACGAGTAGCGCTTTAGAACGAACGTATTTTACTTTGAACTTCACGAGTGGCGTTTACAGAAGGTAGAATGTATTATAATGCGATATTCAAGAGTAGCGCTTTTAGACTAAAGCATGACATTTTTTCTGTGCATTTTACCCACGCAAAGTTACTCATCCGGAACAAAGATTAACATATAATTTTACTGAGTTCTTCAGACGATTAGCGCTTTTATCGAAGTACGCACTAAGAAAATAGAATTGAACGGAACCATTTTATCAATAAAACCACTAGCTAAGTTAACTCCTTTTTCAACTGACAGTTTGGAGACGTTTTTGCACTAATAATTGAAGTTCTACTGTGTACCATTTCCGATTCAACATCGATAAGGCGCAACGGCTGTTTTTTCAATAGTAGCACTTTTAGACTAAAGCATGACATCTTTTTTTTCTGTGCATTTTAAGCAAAGTGCTCAACCGGAACAAAGACTAACATATAATTTTACTGAGTTCTTCAGACGATTAGCGCTTTTATCGAAGTAGGTACTAAGGAAATGGATTTAACCGAGACCGTTTTATCAATAAAACCACAAGCTAAGTTAACTCCTTTGCATCTTTAAGTACAGTTTTAACTGACAGCTTGGAGACGTTTTTGCACTAAGTAATCGAAGGGCTACTATGAACCATTTCCGTTTCAACATCGATAAGGCGCACCGGCTGTTTTGTCTTCCAGTCAAAAATATAAAATTAGATAACGACAAGCCCTTAGAGCGGAGCTCCCCGTTTATTTGATTTCCGATGGAGTTTACAACGTTACCATTCTGAAAAATAAGTGACCAAAGCACTAATTTATACGGTGGCCCATAGGTGCAAGACAAATTTTAAATCGCTTACGTTTTATAAACTGAATGTCTTCACAACAATACTTATAATCTCGAGGCAGAAAAAATGAAAAATAGCAAATAGTTTCCCGATCCTCTTATAGTTTTGCTTACGTGAGAGACGTCAATATATTTCGTGGTTAAGTATCCCGTCCCATCTACACTTCATCGGGTTGCTCACGTACGCATAAAAAACATTAAAATTTAAACCTTTTTTGGGATAAATCGGTGGCCATCTTTTATCTCTTGCCGTTTTTACAGTTTGAACAACTTTTACTGTACACTAAACCATCTCTACAAGTTCTTCACTGTATAAAAGTGAGAATCAAAGAAATTTGTTTGAAATCACTTTAAAAAAAGCTCTGAGTCAGTTTGACAGCTCGTAGTCAAGCTAGATGGGGTAAACATGATTTTCAAACAAGTTTAGTTTAAATTAATTAATTTTGGTCAAGCATTTTGCTTTGTCGTCGTGTAGCACTTCGGAAAACTTCACTTAAATTTAATGTATGAATGTCTCCTGCTGGAAAATTCACGGCTTAAAGTCGGATTAAACTCAGAGCGTTGAGACTTTTGATGACATCCTGTGAGGAATATTTCAAGAATAAAGTTCTGTCTCGCTTCTTTTACTCACGTTTCATTCAGCCTATACTCCACAGTGAACACTGCGCAACAAATTTTGCCACGTTTCCATACCATCACTACGTTTAGATATAACTGAAACGTCCTCACTAAATAAGTCAATTCCTTGTTTGAGCTACGGAAAATACGACCAGAGATCAATAAATTTAACATTTAACTGTACAAATGTTGAACAAGAGCGATTTTTCTTTTCTTTTTCTTTTTTGCGTAAATACGAAATTTACGCACTGAAGTTTCGATACACTCACTTATAAAAAAGGCAAACAAGATAAGGCAGTTGGATAATAAATCTATCAGATGTTTTACTGTATGGTGTTGATGAGTGCTTTACCCGTTGTCTGTATTTTGACTTGCCCTGCGAGCTATATTTGCAGTTTCTAATTTGTAGTTTGTAATTTCTTTACTTTTTTTATCCACGGACAACCGTCGGGCAACCTCAACCCAGGTCTAATCCGTGAGTACGTACGGGAAAAAGTGACTACCAAAATTTCTCTGCTTGATTGGTTTACCAACTTCGCTTAGTTATGGGAGCTCCGCTTTATGATATTCATTTCTCCAACACATACATAACATGAAACGTAAACTAGTAATATACTTTACCTTAAGCAACATAGAAAACGTAACTCCTTGTTGTTCATGAAATTCGCTGTTTGCGTCGATCGCCCCGTGCTTGTTCAATTCGCAAGTTCCTTTGCCGTTCTTGTCGGACGGCATCTTGAAGTTTGTGGAAGTACACCAGGAAATCCTCAAGCACGAATGGCTGCATGACAACAAACTGGGAGACTCAAAATGCTCCACGACGTGCCCTTCAAGCCGCTGATTTTCCCGCATCTTAAGATAAGATGAACGAGAAGATGTAGAGTCTTCTTCGGCGGCGATAACTGTTACATTTACCATTCCTTGGAAAAGAATAAAAACGAGAGCCTTGATGGCCTTCATCTCCTCGAAGGTTGTTTAAAGTGTGAAGTTGAACAAAATACGTGATGTTTATATCTTGCATGAGACTGAAGCTACCATATGGTGTCATAAGACATTTTGATTGTTTGATTGCTTTCCGGGTGATGTTTGCTACCTGTCTGACAGTCTATAAGTAGTTTGTTTGTCTGACATCAATTCATGCCTCCTTACTCAAACTAATGCATAAAATTATTGAAAGAGTGATCAGTTAAACGTGGTTCAGAATCAATTTGTGCGTCGACAAGTGTGCTGACAAGTTTAATAATATACATCAAAAAATTTCTCGAATCGTTAATTACGTCATCGCCCCAGTGTGTATCGCCCCTCGCAGTGTGTGCAGATAATGGGAACACAGAAATTTAGTACACCTTTTCCACAGACTAGTTAATTACATTTCATTATGTAAGCAGTTTTATTAAAACAGATAACAAGTTGTTGGGAAACTTCAGCTGTCTTTATTAAAAAAAAAAAGCTGCCAAGATTTCGCGTGCGCTGTGTGCGAGATAATCATACGACAAAATGTGGAAAGTTAAACGTGTCACAAGGATTAACAAACTTAATTTTAGAAAATACATCAAATATTGAATTTAAAAATGTAAAACAAAAGAGAAGATTGACCACCATCAAGAGCACATGGTCTCACTTCGAGGAATATTTGACCACGTTTTTTCTTGGAGAATTACTAGTCTTTGCTGCTTCAGCAGAGAAAGGATGGCATTATTATAAATATCTGCTAATTTACAAAACGCTTAACTCAAATGGAATCCTTAACACAAATGGTATTTTGTTACTACTCAAGCAAAAAGTGGCCAAAGAACTAAGAACGGAAGGAGTGCTTACACTACACTTTATAAAGCTTAGGGCTGGACGATGTTGACTTATTCGTTTTCGTATGTTTCTGTCTAAAAGGAAATCGGCTGGAACCAAACAAAGAGGCCAATCTACGAAAAGCCTGAAACTACATGGGCCGGCAGGGAAAAGAGCATAATTAACGGTTGTGATTTCTTTGTGTTGACTTGATGAATTATTAAATAGTTTGACAAATCAATATCTATACTTGCTAATGGCAACCTTACATTGTGCAAAGAAGACTCTAAGCGTTTAAAAAACACACATTAGGGCCATCGCAGTATTCACGCAAAAATTGTAGTGTTTTTAGAACGACAAATTAAATGACCGACACGTTTTGCTACCCTCGTGATGAAAAACGCTTTTAGAGTCAAGGATGATATGTTACGGTGCTTTTCTAATGTACTCAGTTAAGAGTACGCTATTAGTCTAAAGAATCTCTTTGCTGTGCATTTCACGGAAAGTGCTCATCGGCTAGCACATAGCATGACTAACATATAAGTTTACAGGGCTCTTCCAGAAATTATATGCGCTTTTACCGAAGTAGACACTAAGAAAATGAAATTAGAGGCAGACATGTAAACTTTAACTTTATCGAGGTGGTTGATTGGTTGTTAGAGTGATATGGTGGGAGAGGCTTTTGGTTAAGGTAGGGTGTGTGCGACGGAAACTTTTGAAAGAAACCCTTTGCATGTGAAGAGGCAACATCGATCCCAGGCTCGCTCTACTTTGTCTCCCTTGACGCAAGAGTAGCAAAGTCCCGTGTTTAGGATGATTACAAATTGAAAAGCATCAGTGGTACCAAAAAGCACTTGATTTACCCTTGAAACGTTGGACGAGTAGCGCTGTCAGACTGCCCGTGTGTAGTACCCACTGGTTTTGAATATAATTTAGTGCTCTTTCACATATACCGAATTTTAACCCATTTTTTTTTTAATATGCACAGTTAAAGGTGCTTTAAAGTTGTACAACCTTTGTGCAAAAAACTTTTTTTAAATATAGTGTGGTTTATTGGTATACACTCGCAGTCATAGGGATCGTTAAAATTTAATGGTCCTATTTGTCTATAAAATAACATTGGTTAGTTAATTGCCTTTGTAAAATGCAAGCAATTTAACCAGTTGACAAGCCACTGTTATGGCGCGGAAAGAATCTAGAAAACTGCGGCAGGCTTGTGACAGTTAAATTGAAAAATC
The DNA here is from genome assembly GCF_052425735.1 of Oculina patagonica. Lineage (NCBI taxonomy): Eukaryota > Metazoa > Cnidaria > Anthozoa > Scleractinia > Oculinidae > Oculina > Oculina patagonica. The sequence continues at coordinate 21,079,646 of NC_135766.1, forward strand.
CTGCCTTTGTAGGACACCAACATATGTTTTCTGTCGACAGAGCAGTAATGTATGAAAGAACTTAAATTTGTTAAAGCCAAAGTTATGACATCTTTTCCTTGTTATTCCTGCAGAATGACAGCGAATGTTCAAGTAAAACGATGCATTTAGTTTTCCAAATAAGTTAGGATTAACTTCAATTAAGGTAGGCGTCAATAGAAAACCGCCTTAATGACCATATTTAGTTGGCGTTGAAAAAAACGGAAAAGAAAGAAACGATATAGTAAATTAAAAGATAAACTTTGAATGTTGATTAAAACATGGGCCCATTTGTGTCGATTTTTCTTTTATCTGTTCAAAGAAATGTGAAAACAAATGCATAATTATTGCATGTTGCTTTTTTATTTAATTTTGTTTTATGGTGTGGCATGGTATGGTGTAACCCGGTTATTGAGGGTTGAGTCAAATTCGACAAAATGCGGACTCAGTTAGTTTTAAAAATTATTATTATACTAACAATACCGTGAGAAATTGAATATTTATCAATATTGGACCAGCCAAAGCCTTTCCCGTTGTATTTTAGCTCACCGTTTACAATCAAATGGCTATAAGGACTATTCTTTTGACACAATACAAGAAGTCGTTTGATAATGTAGCCCGGTTAGTTCAATTCTTTTTCAATAAGGATTTTTTTTCTGCATGCACAAGGCCTTAACTATTATCGTGTTCAACGCACGTATCGACTGATCGTGGCAGGTTATATTGTACACCTGCTTAAGGGAATTCTAGAATGTTGTTTCACGGGAACGCGCGAACGGCTGCGTGCTGCATAAATGTTATGATGACATTGTTTTCAAATATTCTTGTCTATAATACCGTAATGATTCGATTTAGCGCCCTGGGCGCAAATATATAGAGGACATTACACGTGGCGAAAAGGTATGAATTTTATGTTCGAGTGGCAGAAACGATATCTCACGAGGGAGCGTGGCGAACGAGTGAGATATCGTTATTTTTGAGCCAACGTGTAATTTTCTGTTTATTATATGGAGACCAGATGTAGTTGATGTTGCCGATTTTTATTTCATTGTTTTCGAATAATCGGGCCAGTTTTACAAATCAGCGTTCGTCTTCATAAAAAATACAAAGCACCCGTGCCCAGGATATAGAAACACTAAAAACTGAATTCAGATCAAACAAAACACTTGTCAACTAAATAAGGAACCATTCATATTTATGCCAGGGGGTGGGCCGGCAAGATTCATTATGGACAAAACCAAAACATGTTGACCCCTTTCCAAACAAAATAAACCATAATGACCCCCTCCCCCCCCCCCAAAAAAAAAGGGAACTAGCGAACTAGCGTACTAACAACCAGTGTTTATTTCTTAACAAAATAGCCTTTAGCCGCATCCAAAAAACAACAAAAGTAGTTACGAATCAAAACACTAGTGAAGGAGAAAGTGACAGTGAGGAGGACCTTGTTATTGTGCACCACAGTAGCTCAGTGTGTCAGTGTAGCGCAGTGCGCTTGGCGTTGTGGGACTGATGCGAACGGGAAGAGTGAAGTTTCACTGTGCGAAAAAGCACGTTCAGAGTTGGTGACATTTTGACCGGTATTTTGAATGCAAGATCTGCCAGGCGTTCCGCTGTTAGCTCCCTAACCATCTACCCCCGCGCTCACTGATTATCCGCCTTAACCGACCAGCCGATCGGCACCTGGGGACGAGGCAAGTGTAATCCCATTATCAACCAAGTCTTGGTGGAGCAAAGTTACCTCGTGCACTCGCGACTGGAATAGAAACTCTAAAAGTATGTCATTAAATGTTTTTTTTGGAATTTTATGATGTTGAAAACAAACAATAATTCATAGGTACGAAAATGCCATACTAACTTTATTATGTTACAAAACAAAACAGATAAAGTTCCATTGAATTGAATGCTGTTATATTTATAGGAATTTTTTTACATATATTAAAACGTAAAACTGCAGTCCATTTTATGGCGTGTCTATATTCTATCTTCATTGTTCTTCTATATCAGAAAACGCTGTAGCGATTTAACAAGTGCCGAGACCGCCATCAAAATTCCCAAGATCAAGACGTATTGTTAGGTTATTGCTCACGTTCAATAGATCAAAATTGCAGATTGTACCAGGCTACATACATTAGTAACTTTTGAGAAATCAGAATTCTACAAGGTGGTAGTGAATTCTAGTAACCTGCAATAGAATTCAAACATGGCACCGGGGCTTTCTCTCCAACGTCTATGGTTGGTTTTGTTTCTTTGTATCAAGTCTCCTGTGGAAATTAACAGACAAAGGTTTATACGAAAATTTTCATTTTTTCGGCGAAAAGCCTCGGAGTTAAATTACAATTTTGTTTTATCATACGCAGGCTTTTCCTGAACTGTCTTTATGAATTTAGTATAAAACTGGTATTGAGAAATTAACAATACTAAATATTAAAGCTAGCTATTTTGTCATATTTATCCAGTTTTTGGATTTTGATCTATGAAAAAAAAAACACTTCAAGTTAATGTACAACCGAACTCAGCTCTTTCATTTTCGAGCTGGAACTGAATCTTTAGGGATTGCTGAAACTGTTGTTGTACATGAGGACAATATCTCAGAGGACATGATTTTGCTTATTCTTTACACATACTACTTAATAATATTGCTAAAAAAAGGTAGCTTCGAGCCAAGTGGCGTATACTGCCGGAGCTTATCCCGGTTTCGATAGCGTTAAGCAGCTAGGAATATTTCTACTCCCCCTGGATGGGATACTAGTCCATCGCAGGGTACCCCCAGTATTATTTCGCCGGTACCCATTTATACACCTGGGTGGAGAGAGGCACTATGAGAGTAAAGGGTTTTGCCCAAGAACACAACACAGTGACCCCGGCGCGTGATCTTAAACTCTATGCCGCTGACCAGCCAAAAAGCTTGTGAGATCATGTCAGTGTTATCAGACGGGCTAGCTGTTGTTCCTATGGCAATGCGTTGATCATACCACCAGCTAACATCGCCGAGTATCCAACTTTTAGTCGCTGTTTGAGAATCGGGAAATTAGCGTCCATCCTTTACGATCAGCTGGGATATGACAGTACACCTAATGAGAAAATAAGAAAAAGTAATGTATGGTTACAATTTGAATTTTTTTATAGTATGCAGAGCCTATCAATGGGAGATATTTTACTACATGTACACTCTTAAACCACAATAATATCAGGCCGGTTTCAGAAGAGAACGAAAATAAATTAAAAGGGAAAACATTGCATGCCTCGTTTCACGAAATAAACACTATTTTAGCCGAGTAAAACGTGTTTCCAGAGCGTTAAGACCGGAACCCATCGTGGGTACCCCTCTTTTCCAGGGCAACGTATTCAATAGGTGTGATTCTGTAATGGTTTGGTTTATGTTCTTCTGATTTCTAAACTATAAGGCAAAAGTTAGTAAAACACTAAGTTTCTGCAGGCAGCCACTTTGAGAGGCACGTCCGCAGGGAGTCACTGTTGCCATAATTTAATCTTGGATTTGTTTGGTTGAATATAAGTACCATGATTCACTAAGCACAGGCTAATAATAATAATCATCATCATCATCTTCATCATCATCGTCATCATCGAATGTTTACCTAAGATTACCCTTGGCTATGCAACCGCCCTCCCCTGGAGGGAAACATTCTACTCCAAGAATAAACAATGATGCTTTAAATGGCAACAAATCGTTTTGAATCATAGTTTAAACTTGCTCTTACAAAATGATTTGTTCTACCGACCGAAAAATTTTAAAAAATAGCGTCCAATTATTCAAAACAAGTTGAATTGTCGTCTTTAACAAGTTCTGTATTGCTAAAACTAAGGCCCTATGTGCCATGAGGTACTAGGAGGATAGGTGAAGGTGAAGGTATTGCTAACCATGTATCTGAAAGAGTTTGCTGTCAGTTCGTAGCTTCCAGAAGTTCTTGCGGAATATTTTGTAGTAACCTCTTCGCAGGAATTCACTAGAAGTGAGTAAGATGTTTAAATTAGCTGTTACGCCATGTTGCCACGCTTTGTTTCAGTGTTCCTGTAACCGTCTTAAAATAAGAGGCAAGTGGAAAGGTTATCGTATTTTAGTTTAGGAATCATCGCAAAATATGTGTCTAGTACAAATCAGCTGACATGGAACAAGCCAAGGAGAAAGCGAGTTAGAATGTGGTTCAGTTGTGAAAAAACAGTATCGGATTACGTCACATTTAATACCGATAGCAACTGAAGGATGTTGAAGGATGTCTGGCTAGAGCCATGCGTTCTTTGTAGCTTGTGTCTTTTTTTCAGACAAGGAAATAGAAAAATTTGTGAGAAAGATGATTGCAAAGTCTATCTGGAAAGGTCTATCCGAATTGCAATTATTATCAGACATCATTTATAACCTACTTAGGGTGATATGTTAAAAAGCTAAAAAAAAAATATTAGACAGTCAATTATTTCTTTATTTACTTCTTTTTGCTTCGCCTTTTAAACAAATTTTAAACTATGATGTTGTACGCTGTTTCAGTCTATTATTCAAAAAATGTCACTTGCGCGGCGGGTTGTGATTGGCGCAATAGTAATGGCCGAGAGCAATAAGAACTGTTTGATACCTGGTTTCCTTTGAATGCCTAACGTAGTGGAAGCCGTGACTTTTCCAATTCTATTTTTTGCTGTGCACACATACAATTCAGTGTCTTCAACAGAAAAATCTCGAATCTTTAATGCTCCGTTGATAACAGTACTTCTTCCTTTTGGCAAAGAAGCCAAGAAGCGTGTCCAGGTGATGGTAGACGGAGGATAACTGAAGGCTTCACAAACCAAAAACTGCCGTGGAGCTTTAGTCAGCTTTGGAGCGACTGTGAGTAAAGGCAGAACTAACTGAGAGAGAGACCTGGACGCTGAGTGTTTGTAGTGTTGTTCGAAACAGTATATCAAGAATTCTAATAATATTTAACTGATGTTTTTTTTACGGAGAGTTTCTTTTGGTTGAGGGATTTATTAGTGTATGAGATTGTTCTTACATACATACACTCCAGATTTTTGAACAGCCAAATTTTATATTTGTGTCGTAGGAAACTTAAAATAATGGTCCATTTTTAATAACAATATGCTATTTTAAAGCACTAAAGCAGTTTATAAGCGCGTTTGGCTGCAGATGGCTCGGATGGAAAGGTTATTGCAAAAAAAACATCAGTATTTTTAGCCGAAGTTTGATTTCTATCTCCAAATAACGGTTATATCTTCAGTTAAATGTTCAAAGATAATGTTTTTCATGGGTAAAGTTGCCTACCACTAATTTTAGAACAGTTTAGTCCAAAAATCTGCGAAATCCCCGTAACATAGACCCTTTAAAGAGAAATTATAATAGTACAATGCCCATCAGACATATACTAAGAAGAATGCAAGCACCTCACTTTTATAGGACAGAGATATACGAAAACAAAACAAGTTTCCTACCCACCTTCAACTACAAGGTTTACAACTTTGCTGTCTTTCCCCAGGACACTAACTGCGGTGCACGTGTATTGACCAGAGTCATTAAAAGTCGTACTTTTAATCTCGGGTCTGCCGCCATTTTCTTTAATATTCGCCAGTCCTTCAGCTAAAGAGCCACCTACTTTTCTCCAGCTAACCACTGGTACTGGGTTTCCACTTGCCGAGCAATAAAACGTAGCGGTCTGGTACTCAGTGACAGTTTGAGTGTCAGGTGATTCACCGGGATTCACAGGGATCTCCCTTTGGCCCTGCGATCCCTCTAGGTCCGGCATCACCTGTTAATTATGAATTTTGTCGCTGAATAAGTTTAAACTGAATTCGGAGTAAACTGAATTCCTAATTCAAGCTCTTGTGGTTTCTCACTTTTCAAAGTTATTTGTTGCAACTATTTATCTCTATCGCCTTTTTCGCCTCTTATTCCTTGATTTCCCATGACACCTTGCTTGCCATGTCTACCTGGTTTACCCACGATTCCTTTTGTTCCTTTTTTACCCTTGGTACCTTGCGCTCCTCGTCGTCCTCGAGAACCTCTGCTTCCTTTCTTACCAGAAGGGCCTGGAACACAAACTTTCTCCATTGGCAGGCACAGTGATACCTTATTCGCATCTAATTCGCTAACTTAAAAAAAAATTATTAAAACCAGTGGCGTTATGCCAAATGTTTTTTGTTGTTGTTGTTGTTGTTTGTTTTTTTTGCAAACATCATAACTTTCTGACAGACATCTATCTAAAAATGGAAAAACAATAAATGTATTTTGGAAGTAATCAGTAATACAAGATGTTTGGTTTTGACTGGTTTCAGTACTGCTTGATCATTGATAAAGGTCACAAATTAAATTAAACCTGTTTCCTGTTTCTCAGTGTCGTGTGGTTCTTTGAATGTTTGCCAGCATACCGTGTGGCACAAAATTCTTGCGGTTCTAATTTTAGTGCTTTTTTAATTCAACCTGCATTTAAGAAATATTTTTCGCCGCTACAAAAAAAGAATACATGATCGCAGAAATTAACTTCGTGCACGAAAACCCGCTCTCTCTCCAAATCGCAAAAATAAATAAAAGTAGAGCTTGGAAAGTGCAAAATGTTACCAATTCTCAAATTAAACTTGTGTGTCACATGCGCGATGGTTTTTTTTATAGAGGTCTAGCTGGTTCGACCTGGTTCTTTGCCAACTAAATGAATACAAACAAATGTGTGCATCAGTCACTTTGTGTTGATACCAACATTTCTCGATCATGATTACTCCCACAATTAAACCATACATTTTTACATCCTCTTGATCATGTGTGATCACAACTCGAACCCTTAGTCTCGGCGTATCCAATCGAACGTTCGGTAATCGAACCCAATCTAACACCAATCGTTCGATTGGGTTCGGTAATCGAACATAATCGAACGTTCGATTAACGAACAGTCGATTATCGAACAAAATCGAACTTTCGATTACCGAACAGTCGACAATCGAACTAAATCGAACGTTCTATTACCAAACTCCTGTTTGTGTATATTGCGGACATTTTGTATGGTGCACAGTCCCCCTAGTTAGTCCTGCGTTATTTACTTATCAAGAGACGGATTCCAAACAAAATCGAATAGGATAGAGTTCGATTGCGTTCGATTGTGTTCGATTGGTCCGATTGGTTCAAAAATCGAACTCACAGCAAAATAGATGTTCGATTGTTGTTGTTCGATTACCGAACCCAATCGAACGATTGGTGTTCGATTGGGTTCGATTGATTTTAAGCTCGATTTTGTTCGATTGGATACGCCGGGCTTAGTAGACAACGGTCCCGGGGGGGCACTCCCCTATATGGCCTATACGGGGACGTGCCGCTGGATAGGGTATGGTTTTTGACTCCTCCGGTCCTGAACAGGGTATATAATTTCAAGCTCCTCTGTCCTAAACAGGGCCTGAAGCTGTCCTAGACAGGGTATGGCTGCAAGACTGTTGTCCATGTATTTACATTGTTTTCGCTTTCGCTTCAATAAAAAGCATTATTTTATTCGGCCGGATAGGCGTTTTTGCATTTCAATGCTTCAAACATCGCGTATGGGACGCAATCACCATAAAGCGTAAATGATTGTTGATGTTGTCCTTTGTCCTAAATAGGGTCTTAGAATAGGGGGTGTTGTCCTACACAGGGTAGGCATTTTAAGTTTTTATTGTCCTAAACAGGGTCAGGGTTTCAAACCTCCAGCGGCACCCCTATACCTAAACTTAGGTCAAGTACCCCCCCCCCCCCGGGACAACGGTTTTACAGGAATTTATAGCTGCAACGCATGCAGTTATAGGTTCACTCTACCCGAACATTCTCATTCTCATTCTCATAGTTAACATTCTCATTCGTAGAAAGCATTACATGTCTTTAACTTAGTCTCTGTCGTGTCCATTTCTTTTTGACGATTGGTTGCCGGCGGTGATCGTATCTCGATGCGCCTTTCGACGTTCGAAATTCGCAATTCATTCATCTCCGTGTTCCTGTTTATCAACGGTTTTACAGGAATTTATAGCTGCAACGCATGCAGTTATAGGTTCACTCTACCCGAACATTCTCATTCTCATTCTCATAGTTAACATTCTCATTCGTAGAAAGCATTACATGTCTTTAACTTAGTCTCTGTCGTGTCCATTTCTTTTTGACGATTGGTTGCCGGCGGTGATCGTATCTCGATGCGCCTTTCGACGTTCGAAATTCGCAATTCATTCATCTCCGTGTTCCTGTTTATCGATTCCATCCTCAAAAACAGCGCCACAATCAACAACATCGAAATAAAGGACGGAACCGAAGAACCTTTGTGGAGAACGTCGCCACATTTGGCGGAAGATTTCTTGTTTGCGTCCATAATGGATTGCAGTTAACAAACAGTTTTTCAATGAAGCTCGACTGCCGTGCTAACTGTTAGAGCGCCCAACCGGTATCTGGGAGGCCATGGGTTCGATTCCCGTCGGGGACTCAGAATTTTTCTTTGTTCCATGCTCGAGTCATGTTGAACACTTCATCTTCATTATTTATTACCGAGCTTAAAATTTACCATCTTTATTATTTACTGTTTGATTCCCTTTCAGCAGTTTCATGTTCCAGAAACATGCTGAGACATGTAAACTGTAAAGTGAAACGTTATGAATTAATTTAATTAGCTGTTATTGTTTGAAAGAAACTTTGACCTGGATCATTTTCACTGTCACGCAATAAAAAATAAATCGAAAAACGATTCAGTCAATGAAGTCAAGAAAATGGGATATTATAGGAGATAAATAAAGAAAAAAGTTTTAGGTCTGTGCGTTATCCCAAACAGTCAGATATTCGCCGAAACGTTTTGCACATTTTTTTCCATTTGTTCCTTACTATGTTCCCAGAAAGTTAATGGCCAAGTTGCCGTGTTTCCTAAATTTAACCCCTGAGGGAGCCTCACCACAATTACTTTTTTACCAACCTTGATTAACTTACAGCCGTGTTGTAAATTTTATCAATCAGAATAATTGAATATATTAGCAGATGAATATAATAGCGATCGCCAAATATTAAAGGAGATTTGGATTTCAAAATTGCAAGGTGGCAAAAGCGGTACGCGGCACACAAAAAGCTATTTGTACGTCAAACAATGCGTGGAGTACGTTGATATTATTATTGCTCGAGCAGCGACTGAAGCACTTAATATATGCTAATAAGACAAGTGAAAGTAACTTCTGCTGCAACACGCTGCAAAAATTGAAACATGCTTGCGCTGAGCAAACAGACGCACGCGAGTTATCCAGCTGAAGCAACAAACACGTTTTCAGGATAAACGGGGTGGACAAAGACTTCCGACAGAAAGACCATCAGCTCCCGACGTCTGTCGTCAAACTGACACAACAGCAATCTTCTGCTGCTTACCATTCGAGGAAATAAGTTTTGTCTTGTTTTACATTTAATTTAATATTTAATGTATCTGCTGAAATTGTTTTTGTCAGTCCTTGCGGCATGTTTAGTCTAATCTTAAATTCAGTTGAAACTTTCCACATTTTTCACATATGATTGCCTCGCACACAGCGCAAACCGGGTCTTGGAAGCAGTTTTTAATAAATTAATTAAAATAAAAATTTCGCAACAACTTGTCATCTGTTGTAATAAAATTGCTTATATTTCAAAATGTAATTACACTCTTTTTTTTATATAGGAACGTCTAATTTTCGCCCGAGGCTGAACGTTCTTACCTTTCGTGAAGATTTGAGTCTAAAATGTTTTTATTTTTTAAATTTTAAAACAAAGTGGTATTGCGGTAAATTCATTCCTAACCGATATGTACATGTTCACGTCACCAATGATTGATGACAATGTTGGTTACAGGTCTGGATATATATGAATAAAGATTTATTCATTTACTACATATATTTGTCACTCACAAAAAATAGGAAAAAGTAAAATTTGTTCTCAACCAAATTTCAGCCTTGGGCACGTTCTTAAATTTTGGCCTTTTTTTCAGCCTCAACGTTCACATAAAAAAGGTTCCTATACAAAACGAGTATAAGTAGTCTGTGTTATTTTATTTTGCAATACGTGTGCTATTTTTTTTTTATATCACTGTGATAAAATATTCAAATCGATAAAGTTAACGTGTAAAGTGATTGTGAAACACGTTCAACTGAGCACCTTTTCAAGATTTTTAAGCATTAGTTTGAGCGAGGAGACATGAATTGATGTCAGACAAACTACATAATGGATGGTACCATACATTACCCGAACAGCAATCAACCAATCAAATGTTTCTATTACGGCACATGGTAGCTGCAGTCACCAACTATAAACATCACGTATTTGGTCCAACGTCACACTTTAAACAATCTTCGGACGTGATGAAGGCCATCAAGGCTCTCGTTTTTATTCTTCTTCGACGAATGGTAAATGTTTTAGTTTTGGCCGCCGAAGAAGACTCTACATCTTCTCGTTCATCTTACCTCAAGATGCAGGAAAATCAGCGGCTTAAAGGGCACGTCGTGGAACATTTGGAGTCTCCCAGTTTGATGTCTTGCAGCCATTCGTGCTTAAGAAATTCCTGGTGTACTTCCACAAACTTCAAGATGCCATCCGACAAGAACGGCAAAGGAACTTGTGAACTGAACAAGCACGAGGCCATCGATGCAAACAGCGAATTTCATGATGAATTAGGAGTTACTTTTTCTATGATGCTAAAGGTAAAATATATTGCTAGTTTACGTTTCACCTTATAACATAAATGTCTGCATCATGGTCCAGAAAGAAGCGTTATATTCTGCATGCGTAGAAAAAAAATCCCATTTTAAATTACTAGAAGACAAAGAGTAGGTGGGCCTAAGCGATGGTGAGGCGAGATTGATACATACAAGCCCTTCCATTTCTTAACTCAAAAACGTCACGTTTCCAAACTGTCAATTAAATTTAATTAAAGATGCCTTGCAATTGAAAGTACTTAACTGGTGTTTTTTTTTTTAATATTTACATGGTTGCGTCCAATTCCATTTTCTTTGTGTCTACTTCGGTAAAAGTGCTAATCGCCGGAAGTGCCTGTAAGTCTATATGTTAGTCAGTCTACGTGCTAGCCGAGGAGCACTCCGCGTGAAATGCACAGGAAAGAGATGTCATTCTTTAGACTAAAAGCGTACTCTTGAAGAGTACATTAAGATATGTTATTTCTTCGTGTTGAAAACGGTACTCGTGACGGGCTCAGTAAAATATGTTCGTCCTAAAGTGCCTCTCTAGAAAAGCACCGTAACATATCCTTGATTCTCAAAGCGTTATTCATCAAGAGGGAAGCAAACTGTGTCGATCATTTGTCGTTCTAAAACCACTACAATTTTTCGCGTAGATACTGCGATGGCCCTAATGTAAGGTTTTTAAACGCTTGGAGTCTTCTGTGCTCAATGTAGGGTTGCCATTAGCAAGTATAGATATTGATTTCTCAAGCTCATTAATAATTCATCAAGTTGAAACAAAGAAAATCACAACCGTAAAGGAGGTTTGGGTACCCAGTCTTAATAGCCATAGATTTTTACGATTTTATTTCTCCGTTTATTCCTTAGTGTTTGTTTCCATTGATAAGATATATCAAACACTCGAGACAGTGTTTCATTGGCTATCCAAACACCTCGAATTTCGTCAAAAATACTCCGTTGCGCGTTGTATTTTCAACTCTCTTCTTGGTGTTCGGATATCCCGATGAAACACTGCCTCTCGTGTTTGATATATGACCTCATCATCGTTTTTCGCGCAAGTGACCGCCTAAAACCGGCTGCAAGCACAGTTCACATATCCTATTTTCATTTTTTTGCACTATTTTAACTTTTCAGGGATGCCTGATGACCGGCTGTCTTAATGGTGGCTCTTGTGTAACTGACAAAAAGGAACAACAACTATTTTCATGTTCGTGCAAAGTACCGTGGGCTGGAGAAAAATGCCAACTGATTAAAACCAGTAAGACGCTGTTTTTTTGTGTGTTTACACTACATGAGATAGTACTGAGTTAGCTACATGACTGAAAAAATTCTAAGAAAATATTTAATATTAGATGCTTTTAATCGCTTTCAATAAGCCATCCTCCCCCTTTTATTGTCAGCTGGTCTAGATTCTTTATAAGAGAATCGTGATAAGTTTATTTGATAGGTTCACGTAACTGATAGGATCATAAATGTAGAAAGAAAAAGGCGTTAAGTGTGGTAATTTACTATTTTTCAGATGCTTCTTCATGCGATGAGGTTCAAATGAGAGCAAACCAGACGTTACCAAGTGGGGAATACATCATCAGAAATAGAAGCGTGTCTTTTAAGGTAAACAAGATGAGGAAACATTAGCCATTGTCAACTTGTAGTGAAGATAATATAAGAACAGCACGGCTAACCGGTCTAATAATAGTGACCTGTCAGATCAACGTCAAAGTTATACTTTTTTGTTAATTTTCTTATGTCTGACAGAACTAAGAGACTGCACTTGAGGTAGGACAGGGGGCTTTTGAGATGATGTTTGTTGGTGGTTGCGCATTGCAAATCAGTTTGACATGAAAAAAATACATACATGTATATATAAAACTTCTTAGACGCGTTGCGCAACAGTCTTCTTGACTTATAAAAAACAATTGTGTGTGTGTTATCGGTATTCCAAGTTACTCTTAAATAGACTTCTTTTGCCTTCATCACAATTCGCTCGTTCCTCATTAGGTGTACTGCCACATGACAAATGACAGCAAAGGATGGACTCTTATTGCCCGATTCTCAAACAGCGATGATAAAAATTGGATGGATGACACTGGCTACTTGTGGTACGACAAGCAAGTTGCCATGGGAACTTCAACAGATCCATCCGTTAACTCCGACGCGATCTCGCCGGCGTTTTGGTTGGTAAGCGGTAGAGAGTTTAAGATCACGCGCAGTGATGACCCCAGCCACACACCTTTGTTACAGACCACAGGTAACTGTTTGGCCGGGCAAACATTCCGATCAAAGATCACAAGTTATGGCGACTTTAGAAATGGTAAAGTTTGGGCCACTGACCGGTGCCTAGGAAGTTGCACGGTTCAATATGGCGGTCAGTACAAGTCAACAGGCGGGTTTAAACGGGCCGAGTGCAATGGAAGCATTCAAACCGCCAACAATATCGGCTTTTGGTGTGACTGGAGTCTTGATGGATCAGTGATGATGATTGGTGGAGGAGGAGATGGTTGCACACGTGCTGATCACGGGATTGGAATAACAGAAGCTAACGCAGGTTCTTTTGTTGCAACTGAAGGCTGGAAGGGCAATCAAACTGAATATGACTTTGGTCATAATGCCTTCACAACTGTCCCCCAATCCCTATCGTATTCATTAAACCTGTGGATCCGTTGAATTAAATTTGTTATGAGCGAGTACACAGTTAAGAAAACAGGCTAAGTTTCAAATTAGGCGTAAAAAGCATATATACAAAGGATGCAGTCTATTACAGACTTCTAATTTACACAAAGGTATCGAGATGGGTACATTTACTGAAGGAAAATTGGATTGTCAAACATAATTCAACAGTTATTATAATTATTTATTATTTAATTCATTCGCAATCGCTTTTACTAAGCCATCCTTTTTCTTAGACTGGATCAAGTTATAATTTAATTAAATAAAATAAATTGCGAATTTGAATTTAGAAGTGTTGGCTTTTGTGGAAGGCGGAAAACCGGAGAACCCGGAGAAAAGCATGGTCGACAAAGTTTAGCTAATAGCTTTATTGCTGGAGCTCTGCAGGCCCAACGAGTAAAGAGGCCTGCCTGGTCCTCTCATGGGAACGCTCTTGAAAACGTATCAAATGTTTTTATTCCTAGCTGGTTGATGAATAGAGCCAATCGATTTGATTTTTCTTCTCATATACAGTACGTGTTAACCTTTTAAAACGGCTACGAAAGGAAAGATGCGAATTTCATCATAGTAGCACTTAAAATAAAGTCCACACATGTTCAAATTACGGACCTTCTTTTATTTTCTGATTTCTTTCGAAGATGGTCTTTAACTTTTCGGTCTTCACCGTGAATTTACTGAATTTAGGCTAGGGTCACATGCTTGAGAAACCAAGCCCGGGTAAACTCCTTGAAAAATGAGATGCCAGTTAGTTCAGGAAGGATATCCTCGATTAATCTAAAAAAATCTTTCGGGTTGGCGAGATTCCAAAATTTCGGCCATGTTCGAAATAAGCAACCAAAGATACTTACGCCGGTAATGCATACTGTGGACAGAGCCTTATCGCCTGTCTAAAAGGATTTTTCAATGACAGAAAAAAATGAGTACGGGCCCGTCAAAAGAGTGGTACAGAACGCACATTTTTGACCATGTAAGCTATACTTAGCATCAGTTTGTATGGCTACGGACTTAGGTTTTACCTGAAAATCTTGGTTCCCTACCCATTTCTTTTGTTATTATGTCAGCCTCATCCGCGTACCTTGGATTTTTTTTTTTTGACCAATGGTCAGGAAACGAGCAACCCTGGGAAGTTTTGATTGGAAGTCCGAAAATGTCGGACTTCCGGTACGAAAAATTCGAAAGCGGATAAGTCATCATCGTCCGGCCCTTCCTAAAGTGTAGTGTAAGCACTCCTTCCGTACTTAGTTCTTTTTGCTAGACAAGTGGCAAAATACCATTTGTGTTTAGGATTCCATTTGAGTTAAGCGTTTTGTAATAATGCAATCCTTTCTCTGCTGAAGCAGCAAAGGCTAGTTATTCCCCGGAAAAAAAGGTGGACAAATATTTCTCGAAGTGAGACCATGTGCTCTTGATGGTGGTCAATCTTCTCTTTTGTTTTACATTTAATCAAGAGAGGATAAGGGGCCCGTGGGGGGGGGGGGGGGGGGGGACTTGCATATGAAAGTGACGGGTTCAGTAATAATAATTCATGATGATTAATAATTATAATAATAACTTTATTTAACCACGGTAAAAAGTTTAAAGCTAAAATCTTGTGGGGCCGTGTACAAATTAAGATTTAAAAAAAAAGAAATCCTAAAAGTATTAAAAAAAGATAACAAAATTCACTACTATAACAACAACTTAAAATTCAATGAAATTTAAAAACATCATCGTTCAGTATGACAGTCTGCGCGGATAACGCCTCGAAGCTAATATTTTTAAGAATGTTCTTGCCTCTCACTGTATTAAAAAAACGAATTAAAGTTACTAGTTCAGGCGTTGTGAAAGGGCAATCCAAATAACGGATCCCCTGTAGCGATAGTAGCGATGTCCAGAATGAGTCACCCAGGCAATAATTGGTCTCCAAAGCGTAGTGATCTTAATGGACCAATGAAGACTCCTCTAAATATTAAACCTGTATAGTGCACAATTTATGACAAAAAAATGATCAAATGTGCTTAGCACGGGTAAAATGTTTAGTTTAAATTTTCAAAACCCACCAAAGAGTAATTACGAAAAACATATCCAGCTTAAGTTTTTTTTTTTGTTAAGAAAAAATAAGCCATTACCTTATTGTTACTTATTTTCGCAGGACTTAATTTTCGCGATTTATAAAATATCGCGAAATTAAAGACCCAGAAAAATTTATTTTTAGCGTTTTTGAGGTATTTTTTATTGTTTTAACATATTTTTGGCCAGTTTGCGAAAATAAAGTCCTGCGAAATATGACCGTTCCATTTTAGCGAAATTAAGGACGGTGTCTACTAATAACAAGATATTTTTGCCCGGCAGATGACTATGCAAGAAATGTAGATGTTACAAAGAGCTACTAAAATTCAAAAAGAAAATTGGTGGTAGCCACGCAAATTTTCGAGATAATTAGGTTTGAAATCTGGAAAAAAGTGCTGACGTGGCATTTTAAAATAAAGTAAAACTAAATACAATTTCCTTGCAAATTCCATTTGAAATTGGTTTTTCGTGAACAAAAGCAACATTAAATATAACAATCTTTAAAATAACTAACAAATGTCTTCGGAACTGCGTGATCCACGTTTCTGTTAACAAAATAATTGCGTTTGAGCCATTTTTGAATCTAGCAGCTCTCACTTGCACGGCCAGAAAATCGGCCTAATTATTTTTTTCACTTAATGAAAAATTGAACGTGTGCTCTATAGCAAAATACTCAGGAATGGAGCAACTACAAATGAACAGTAAACTGGAATATTTGCAGGGAGCCGTCCCCCAGACCAGGACCCAACGAGGAGCAGCACAATGAGTTGCGGAGCAACAACGTTATTTTTGCGACCGGAATGATAGGACTGGCGTGGTTCGCCAAGCATGGAAACGTTCTTTTTATTATTTATTCTTATTCTTATTTCAATATTGTATATATACGCAAATACGCACAAAGACAAATCACAAGAGCGTAAGAATAGAACTGCGTACATATCCTAATTAAATACTATTATCCTAAGAAACTCAAACAATAAGACAATTTAGACAGCACCTTAGGGAATCAATGTTCATGTGCTATTTTCTTACTTGCCCAGCATATTTAACGTAGTGACTTATATAATATTCATTATCATGTCATGAAGAGAACCCTGAAGAGGTTGAAAGTTCTAGACGATATAAATGTAACTTTTTCACGCTCCAAACGGTTGAAAACAAATAAATCTAGAAGAAAATAATCTATAGACTTACCACTTACACTTTATAAAATAAAAAGTAGGGGGTCACCACGCGTTTTTAAAAGTTATACCAGTTGTTTTCAGGTTATATGGAATCAATTTTGGGGTCTGTTACATTTTTCCTATCCCCTCCCTACCGAGTCGAATATTTGCATCTCGCCATTTGTAGTTAGCAGTTTGCGGGTTACGTTTTAGCGCTTAGCGATTTGTTTTTAACTGTTAATGTGAGCCATTTCCAGTGGTTGGTGGTCAATGGTTACTGAAATGTTGCTTTTCCGCTGTTCCTGGCTTATTAGTATATGTCCATAAATTGGATTTCGTCGCAGGGAAATCTTTCTTGCTTTTTAGTCGCGCGCTTGGTCGCGTAGTTGAATTCGTCATTTTGAGCGAGCAAATTAATCAAAAGCGCGCGCGCTCAGTGTGATCGATGCATTGCGTGATGCGCAGAACAAGTGCGCAGCAGCAATAAGAGGCACCGTCCTTAAGTTCCCGCGAAAAAAAGGAACAATAAAGCACACAGTATCCAGTTGATTAACTCTTTGATCCACAGCACGGTCCCGAACAATTATTTATTTGCAGTAACATGTCACGAAACTAAAAGTTTTGAAAATCTCAAGAGAGAAAAGTCTTGAATTAGGGACATAAATTAAACTCCGCAGAAAAATCAAGCAAAATGTTTAATTCTTTAGTAAAGAGAGTTGTTATAATGATCTCGGAGCTTTTCAAATCGCACAGCGTTTTCTACGGATATAGAATTCAATTTAATCTGACTTTATCGATTTTGTTTTCTGTTATAATAAAGTTGTTAATGTCCATTATTATATCCCTGTATCAAACATGATTATCAACATCATAGAATTAAAAAAAAATGAATTTTTTTAAGAGTTCCTGCCAATTAATTAAGAGTCTGCGTACTCCATCTCCATCCCCCTCTAGTCCCTCCCATGCAAGGTTGAAAGGGTTCAATTTAACATACAGTTTTGATACTTAAACGTGGTACGCTAAGGATTTAAGATCATTCCGAAAATTAGTCGGAAGATATCATTTGTTTGCGGGCAAATTCGCTTGCAGGACGTTTCTTTCCTCCCGTTGTTGCGAAAAGCAAACCTGCCCATGCCACCCCTAGCTAACAAACTATTAAGACTATAAACGTCAAGCACTTGGTCAAACTTTCAAATCCAAACAGACATACTTCGAATTAAATCTCCTGTTTCAAGGAGTGGTAAATATACCGTTTTCGCGACTAAAGAAAATCACTCTAAAGCTCCGGCTAAACGATCAAACATTTTCGTCCAACGTGTTTGTTGCACTTAACATGGGGTGGCTAAACGAGCAAACGATGTTTGATGAAACATCGAACAAAGTGAGCCTACATAACCCTAGCTTTGTACATATTACCACAGGAACGTCAAATAGGTTTGGTTTCTGATTGGTTGCTTTTCCCACTTTGACTTACTTTGTTTGCAGAGGTGGCTAAACGATCAAACGTTTGCTCGTGATGCGAAATTTCGGATGAAAATGTTTGATCGATCTAGATCAGACGGTTAGGGCTGTAGATACATGTTGGTTCGGTAGGCTGGAGAAAACCAGGTTGTTGAACTGAAGGGTTCCTTTTAAGTTGCCGTCTGTAAAAATGGACTGAGCCTGCGGTCACTGGGCCTGCGGATCTTCCTTATGACGTTGCCTAGCAGCATGACGTCGTTGCACTGCGTCATGCTTTTTGAAATATTCCTGTCGCGAGCGCACGCGGTAACTTTTGCCCACCAATACTCGGGCCTGGCAAGCAGGCGAGCACAGAGGGATGTCTGAAATTCAGGCTACAGTCCACAAGGACAAATCTTGAAAATATCAGCCTGATTTTTTCAAGTTTAGATCCAAAGTTCCTGATGGCATCATAACAATATAACTTGCTTATCGCTTTAGTACGCTTGCATGGCCATTTTAAACAAAATTGGACCACTATTCGTAGTTTCCATATGTCTAAAAGCTCTTGAGATTTTGAAGTAAAACTGGTGATAGTGTCCCTTTTTTAAACAGACTGACTGGATATCAAGATTCGCGCAAAGAAAAATAAAAAATTATTTCTGTGAGAAGCCTGATTGAGAAGATATTTTTTTGTTGGCACAAAAATAGGAGTACTATGTCTATGATGACCCTCGGGTTGCGGGTTCCGTGACTGTACGGAGACGTTTCAGTACCGTGTGCATATGGACCATCCAAAGCACCCAGTTGTTCCAGATGGTGGGTACGGCTGGGTTGTATGTTTTGCCGCCTGCACGGTTCAGTTTCTTGCTTCAGGACTGCAGAACAACTTTTGCACAGTTTGCATACTGTATATCTACATTTTGAACGAACTTAGCGATGGCGGAAAAGCGAAATCAGGTACTGAAATAAATGCGTGTTGTTGCTTTCTTTATTTGTACATGTAATTACGTTTTGCTTTAGAGAAACTCTGTAGCTCATTGTGGCTCACGTACAGTAAGTTGTCTTGCTCTCATTGCTGTTATGTCTGTGACCATGAGGCACGCGATGCTTTTGATGTGCATTTGAAACTCAAAAAAACAAAACGACAAAAAAAAGGACGCAACCGTGAATGTGCCGGTTGCGTGTATGTTCTGTGATTAGACATGATTAGTTACGCAGGTTTTTAGCTATCCCAAAGTAAAGGAACTCGCAAAAATAGCGATCTTTCGAAAGAAGCCACAGGAAAAGGCTACTTTAAAATCCGATCATTAGTCACCGAGGGTCGTTGATTTTGGAACTTTCTGGTATATCGATTAAAAACCCGGCTAAGCTTACAGTAAATATCGCAAGAACATACCGACTGCAAATTATGAACGTGCTGACGGATTAGCCTTCAGTTCGTAATTTCATACGGATGTTAAAAGATAATCAACCGAGCTATTGACTGAAAAATGTCACTGAAAAGTTAAAATGCACATGAAACTTTTCTAAATAATACACGAAGTTAGAAAAATACCCGCGACTGTTGAACAGCAAGGGATTGCCAACGATATAATGCTTTTAAAGTAGGATCTGACAACAGAGATCAAGAGATCTGATGCGAATCTGATCAGCCGAAAAAATGAAGTCACATTCCGCGTATCACATTTGGTTTTCAAACTAAATCGAACTCAATGGAACGATTAAATTCGATTTTGAATTTGGATGACCGAACAAAATCGACATTTGATCGTTCGATTTAGTTAGATTGAGTTCGATTAACAGTTTGTTGAAAATCTCGTTTAATTTCGTTCGACGAGATACGCAGGGCGGTTGCATAGCCTGGAAACACAGACGTATTTCCGGCTGTCGTTTCTCTCTACAGGGTTAAGTGTCTCTACTTTTCGGCGGAGAGAAACGACAGCCGGAAATACGTCTGCGTTCGAAGTCAGGATAACAAACAGTACAGCAAGGCCGACAAATGGCGTTAACATAACGTCATTTAGATTGCTGCACCATGCTGACAAGTTCCAACAAGAACGAAACAGCTGTCAATGATTGCAACCCTACTTCATTTTATCGGTTCTAGTCGTGTTGGTGTCTTGCAGTCTACTTTTTATAAGTATTACCAGCCTTACTGTATTGTTTGATATGTGACTCTGTTTGGGCAGGCTTTAATACGAGACGGATATAATTTCGTTTAAAAATGAGCTCTTTTCAGGAACACGCGCGTCTGATTCCCCAGCACGAGGATTTCTGGCAAGAAAGGCGACTAAGACTGTTTTTGTTGGGGAGGAGGACTCCCTAAGTCATCTCCCTTTGTTAGATTTTCTGTAAGGTAGGTAAAGCCTGCGTTCGATCCTAGTAGCCAATCAGGTCGGAGCTTATCTCGGTTGGGTTGCTAGTCCATGGCAGGGTTACCCCCAGCATTAAATTCGCCGATACCCATTTATACACCTTGGTGGAGAGAGGCACTGTGAGATCAAAGTTTCTTGCCTATAAAGAACACAACGCAGTGACCCTTCCAGGGTTCGATCCCAGACCACTCGATCCGGAGTTAAGCGCAGTAACCATTAGGGTCACCGCGCCCCCCTAATTCTAAAAGCCGTGTACAGCATGGAAAAATGTGGTCGATTTGTTTTATACAATAACACGACCAGAAAGTAAATGTTATTGGCGGCAATTTCGCTTATTTACTTGACTTTAATCTTTTTCACTTAGAGAGCCCCCCTACTTACTTTCCCCTTTCCCCCTCCCACTACCAGGATTAACACAACACTCTGGAACACCTTTGAAACAGGACAAAGAGAAAACAAGTTAATTGAACTATCAGGGAACACAAAATATTTTGGTTATTTTATCGATTTTATGTACATTACGAACAAAAACCAGTATTCCAGTTCCTTCTCAGTAACACCCTGTTCCTCGTTACTTAAGCATGGGTTGGCTCCATCAATGTTGGTGCTTGCTTCTTGGTGAGTCCGCTGGTCACTACACTCTGCCGTCGTCTTGGCTGCAGACTAACTGGAATCATTGGCGGCCTCTTTTGCGTGGTAGGACTTGTATTATCGTCATTAACCAGAAGCATAGACTGGCTTTATGTCACGTATGGCATAATTGCAGGGGTTGGCTGTGGTTTGTGCTATATTACTACATTCAGAGTCCTGTCTCTCTGGTTTGATAGGTAAGCCTGGTAATCTTCGTCATCTGCGGACGAAACAAATGCCTTTCTTAAGCCGGGAATACACGTCACATGAATGCCATTTTTGCGCCGTTTAACGTGGGTTTACTGGCAATATCTCGTTCACATTTCAAGCAATCCAAAAACTCTCTGCTCATCTTAAAATGTATGTTTTGCGGTGTTTTGTAAATTTTGGGGGATTTTGGAGGAAAAAGCTTTTCTCAAATGAGTTGTAAAATTTGGAGAAAAAATATTGATGAATGAAGTTAAGAATAAGTAGATGGACACCAAAACAGACACCTTACAACCTGGGTGCTCTTGCGTAGGGGTCAACGGTCTGGTGCGTTTAAAAAAATTCTTTCTTCTAGCCCTCAAGTTAGAATTTTAGTGAAGTTTTTGTGGCAACCATCACGATTTTGAAAGCTGTTTTACCTATGCCGTGCATCATCATCATCATCATCATTACTATTATTATTTGAGGGGAGGGTGGCTAATTTTTGGAACCTAACGGTATATTTTTTTGCCACCCATGCGCAAGCAACCACATTCCTGGTTTCGTGCAAGCTCGTACCCAGGTCCCGGAACCTCCTGGGGGTTCGCCAATCAGGTGACTTAAGAAAAGCCGAGATCAAAATGGGTTTCATGTTTCACTATGCTGATGAAGGGCTACATTTCCTTTATCGCTGTGTTTCATTTCTTATCATAGGAGGCTTGTCATCGTTTATTATCTGGCAACGTTCGGGGACGCTGCTGGCCGCGCAGTAGCCGGTCCATGTTTACAACGTGTTTTATCTGCTGTTGGACTCTCGCAGACATTCCTTCTTTTGGCAGGAGTAATGAGTCTCACCTCCTTTGTGGCCGTTTTGTAAAAAACCACTGCATATGGAGAAGAGAAACAAGAGCTGGTTGTCACCATTAAAAATAAGAAAAATATTTGGTTTGATTTCTCTGTCTTGAAACACAAACGTTACATGACGTTTGTCGTTGCGACCAGCATCTTCGCTGTAGCATTTTCTGTTACCTACACACATGTGGTAAGTCAATTAATATCTCCACTGTATCCTTTACAGGGGGCGGATCCAGGATTTTTCTTAGGAGGGGGTGCACCACTTAGGAATGGTGTATCTGACTTTTTTTGCAGAATACCAGTTGTATTAGAGAGGCGCAGGTCATCTTGGGAAATGGGGCTGCGCACCCCATACACCCTCCCCCTGTAGATCCGCCCCTGCTTTAATTTAATACTAGCCAAATCGCTTAGCCTTTTCCACTTTTCCAGTTATAGCCTGTTCTTGGATCCTGCTCTTACCAACTGAGC
Source organism: Oculina patagonica (assembly GCF_052425735.1). Taxonomy (NCBI): domain Eukaryota; kingdom Metazoa; phylum Cnidaria; class Anthozoa; order Scleractinia; family Oculinidae; genus Oculina; species Oculina patagonica. The sequence goes on from NC_135766.1 coordinate 21,102,138, forward strand.
TATCAAGCCATCTGGGAGCTGGTCATTTTGTGAGTTCGTAATATACCCGTAGAAGATAAAGACATAAAAGTGGCTATCTATCAATTATTCCAAGAGCGCGCGTTGGATATGAAGATAGTCATCTCGGCGCTACTATCTCATACCCAACAAGCGCAAGTGGCAGTAATTGTTTTATTAAAAGCATCCAAAGAATAACAATATTTAAGCTCCCCGGCTGTTCTCGTTGACGTGTACACCTACCATATTTATGGTCCATGCGGTGTATGAGCTCATATACCATTGCCTGTCTACTAATCAAAACTCAGGAATTGCAATATATATACCATGGCTTGTTTTAAATAAATGCAGCTGTAAATGAAATATATATTTGAACTGCCGGAAAAAGATAACACAAGATAATAAAACCAGTTTAAATAATATTTTTTTTATCTATTTAACAGCTATTCACCGAAGTGGAGGCGGCTAGTGGTGATAATATAGCCCAAAAAGAGGACTTTTGACTAGTTTATTCTGTTAACGAGTACCGTTTTCGCGCGCGAGTTGCTCGGAAGTGAATAGCAAAGGATATCTGGAGTTTGAGTAGCCTATCAGCGCGCGGGAAAAACGATATCCACCGTTTAAGTATATACTAAATATCAATACAAACTACTTTCTCTGTTGCAATGTTCTTGACTTTGCAGCCTTCATTTGCCAAATAAGTGGGAATTCCTGAGGAGAAAACCGCTTTACTTATCAGTATTGAAGCACCCAGTCTCATCATAGCTGTCCTTATTTTCGGCAAAATCGTGGACTACCTTTCTTCTCACCGTCTCAAGTTTTACCAAATGGGTTTGCTCCTTTTCGCTGTGACACAAACATTCATGGCAACAGCAAGAACTTTCGCCTCGTTTGTTTCTCTGATGGTGGCTCATGGGATAGCTAGAGGTATTTCCATGCCTTTAAGGCCTGTTTTAGCAGAGCAGCCCTTGGGAAAGGACAGAGCGTCTGAGGGAGTTGGACTTTTGTTTGGAATTCTAGGATTTTCTCATGTTTCTGGTCCTCCTCTATTGCGTGAGTTAAAGATTATTCAAGTGCTCAAGGTGCGAATTAAGCTCCCACGAAAAAAATAACAATAAGGTCAGTACGTGTTACTGAAAGGTGAAGAGTCTTTCATTTGGCCGCGTTTCTTATGAGTTTTCATCTACGTCCGTGCGGTGTTCTTATTTAATTTAAACCTGCTCAAATGTTTTACTAGTCAACAAACGTGGACGTTTCCGGTCGTTTGACAAGCAGATGACGTCTTTTCTCAAGTGCTTTCTCTTTTAGGAAAACCAAAAGTATCAACAGATTCACTCAAAAGTTTCAAAAATTGCATTCAAAAGTTAATTAACTCTCTCTTTTGACCGCAATAGTTGCAGAAAACTCACGTCCAAACACTCATTCCTAAATTCGTGTCACGTCTAATTCAGTTATTACTTAAAAGTTGTGAAAGACGAGTGAAGGAATTTCCAGTGTAATATCAGTATAATTTCTCCCACAGGTTGGATTTACGATATCTCTCATTCTTATCCACTGGCTTTCCTTGTCTCGGGAGGATTGTGCGTGCGCCTTGGCGTCTTGCATTCTCCATCTTGTACCAATGTTTCAAGAAACTACCTGTAGCAAAGAACCTTTAGATGAAAAGGAAACGACCTTCGAGAAGACATTTTGCAATAAATATCCTAAGCTCTGTAACCAAGACCTTTGTCATCAAAAGATCGCCCCTTCTAGGTTACAATCTTCGCAAGTGGGCACACCCCAAAGAGACTGGAAACAAGTCTTTGCAGGGGCGAGAGAAACTGATGTTTGAGTTCTTGTTTTGTAACAATCTTGCATTCTCCATATTTTTCCAGTTTCAGTAAACTAAATTTATTAAAGAATCTGGCGAGAATAAAATGACTGCATTTAGACAAGATATGTTTCAAATTTTTTGCGTTTTATCTCTACTTACTGGTAGAGAGTTTTGAAAGCAAAACTCGAAGGCAACGAGAAAACAAAACATTTAAAACGGCGTTATACATCTTTTACCCTGGCCAAAACTACTTGGGACACCTATTGCAACAACGATTACGTGACAATATACGTCTCGATTGCTGCAAATCGCAGGTTTTTGTGTCTGATTGGTTGAAAAGGCAGCGTGCACCGACAAGTTATCAAGGGTTTTTTTTTTCATTAAAAAATACCACATTAATTTCTGCAGTCAAAAGATGAAGTTTTTCCTTGGTACGTTGTTTTTCCCAATCATAGAGAGGGATTTCAGCATTGGTTGGGAAGTTGGTTTGGGGCACACCATTCTGGGATTTTCTGATATCTCTTGTCTGCTTCTAGTTGGTGTGTTTTCAAGAATTTTCCAAAGAGCTCAAGGTACTTAAATTCATTTTACAAACAAATCATATCAATTCACCCCCACCTCCGCTTTGTCGAGAGACTCAGTTTATGAACTCAATATGGGAATGACTATTGATGACCAGGGGCGGATCCAGGAATTCCTGAAAGGAGGGGGTGTACACCTTTAATAGGTTTCGACGTCATCGGCGTGGATAGCGATATCTTCTAGGGAGTCCGGGGGCATCCCTCCCCCGGTAAAATTTGTCCGATTTTACCCTCTAAAACATGCTCTAAACGCCATTTCCAGCCTTCTTTAGACTCATATCTCTGAGAGTAACGCATGTCAGCGAGATCTGAGAAGCGCTTTTTAGACAGTTTCGTAAGCGAGCAGGACCGCTCAGCTTCCGCACTACTGTTTGGTAGCCAGGGTGCATGCGATAAGGAGAAGACGATGGATGTTTGGAGAAGCACTCTCGTCACAGGCACAAAGTGCTAGTAGAAGATTGCTTGAAAGTTGCTTCTTTGCTGAGTGCCACTTAGTTTGCCATCTTTGCAAACTAAAGAAACGATTTACCCACCACTCAGCTTTCAAGATGGTGCCGCGATATACGCATTTTCTTAAAGAATTGCTCGAAAACCGACGCTATTCTAGTTGTTGCTCATATTGAACTGTCGCGAAATGTACGTTGTCTTTTCTTAACTTGACAATCAGTCAATTGGTGTAAGTAAAACAACTACTTATGAAACAATTTTTTCTATTATTTTTTATGAAGAGTCAAACAAATAATAAAAAAAAACCTCAACCCCTCCCCTGGATCCGCCTCTGATGACATTTTTAATTTTTAAAATCTTGTTTAACGTGCTTTGTACTTTAGTTAACCCTTATTATTCATTCATTTTCCTTTAAACTTCTCTTAAAAAGGAATCTGAAATTAAAATCTTTCCTACAATGGTCTAAGCAATCTATCTGCAACCTGTCTCCGTTCCACGGTACAAAATCACAAGAACTGTCAGTTCAGAAACACGAAGAAAACATGCCTGCTACACGAACCTCTTTTCGACGTCTTGCAGAGATGACTCGCTGGAAATTTTAACTTCAAGGGTTGTTGTAACGGTAGGTTTTTTTCCTTGTGATGCGTACGGGAAACGGGCGAACTTTGAACTAATAATAATAATAATCTTTATTTCAACACGGTAAAAATCATCAGGACTTAAAATACATAATACTTATTTAAAATTACTTAATACCTATTTTACATAATAAATTTAAATTACATTAGTCGTCTACAATTAGTTATAATAAAAGAAATGCCTGCTTTCCATGAATGCCGTGTGATGTTAATATTTACATTGATTTTAGCCAAAAACGAAACTGCTGCAGCCGGATTTAAAGCTAGTGAGAGTTTGTGCTTGCCGAAGGTCGACAGGTAAACTGTTCCACAGCACCGCACCTCTATAGCTAAAACTGTTTTTAAGAAAATTAGTGCGGGGGAGCGGAACAGTTAGTTTACCCGCGGACCCTCTCAGTGAATAGGTACACGTATCGCTTCTATTACAAAACATTGTCCTAAGGTAGTCAGGTGCAAGACCATTGAGTGATTTATAGACCATGACGGCTGTTTTAAATTTAAATTGGACATCGAGTTTATTCCAGCCAAGTCTTGCAATAAGATCATCAGCATTGGCATCGTAGGAAGAAGAGGGTGTCAATGGGGTTAACTGCTTAGCGTATAAAGGACTTTTTTTCCTATCGTAAGCGTATAAATTGCAAAATATTAACTGACAAGCGTATAAAAGCATGTGATTTTTAAGCGTATATGGAGCAAAGCCGACCAATAAAAGTTAGAAATTGATAAAAAGATATGAAGATTTTTTAAGAATAACAAGATTATTGTGAAATAAAAATGAAAGAAATGTTTCTTGTCAAGCTTGTAACTCCTTTGCACGATACGGTTGAATTTCTAACACACCTTGGGGACCTATTTCGTAACTTTGGAATTCATTTGCGAGGCCAGACAGGTATGGATTCTACCCTTGTGGATGCGCAAACCTGTCTACAGGGTGTAACGAGGTTCCTCAAACGATGTGTCTCAGATGTACAATTGCAGATTGGCTGAGAAAGAATCACCAATGGACCAGAGGGCACAGTAGCCAGCAAAGACCATGAAATCTTGTGGGCTTAGCTCCTCTAAAACTATCAGAATTCATGAGTCCAGATCCTGCAAACGCGATCAACCTACAGTCTCTGTTGACTTTGGTGGTAGAGAACCTTCACGCAACTACGAAGATGAAACACCCAGCACCAAGTTTGCTAGACTACTTCTGAGAGTTTGGAAAGGGAATGAGAGAATCTATCAAGCGACTAACAAACTGGTCTGTTAAATACTTCACCCACCGGAGATCCTACTATCCAGTTCCAGAGCTCGCAATGGATCTGTTTGCTATTGCGAAATTAACTCCAATCCCAGTTGTGCCCATGAACAAGGTGAACATTGCGAAGATGAGGGAATGGGCGAGTGAACATGGACAGTGTGTTCAACAGCTTACTGTTAGGCAGCAAACAACAAAATTTTCAGCTGGCACAAGATGGTAGGAAGTCACTGGAGGAAATCACTGAAGGAGAGGAAGAGGAAGTTATCGAAGAGTATGACTCTGACTCTGATTCCAGTTTATCTTTGTCTCACTTGTCTGAGGATGATGATTAGGAGAGTGATGCTCTGGTTCCTTCCATCTTGACAACTCGAAATGGAAGACAAATAAGGGCAGTGGTTTGGCTGGATTTGTGAACAAACAATGTTCTTCAAGCTGATTTGATGTACTGTTCAAGAACACTGCAAGCTGGAAAAAGTGCGACAGCACTTGGGAACCACTACAAGACCCTATAAACGTCTGCAGGACTCAAAATCATGTCAACTAACTGACTAAACGATTTTTTTGCTGCTTACTGACTAAGTAGCGTTTTTTTTAGCTGTTTACTGACTAAGGAGCATTTTTTTAGCTGCTTACTGACTATAGCTATACCCCATTGACACTCTCGAAGAAGAGGTCAAGATACGCGCAGCACGGTTTTGCAGTTTTTGTAGTTTACTTGCCAGAGTTTTACTGCAATTCCCCCAAACGACACTACAATAATCAAAATGGGGTTGTACTAAAGAGTTATAGAACAAAAGACCTGCTACGCTTCAGGATGCCGATGCCAGATGCAATCTTTTTAGAAATATTTGTAATGTGTAGATTCCAAGTTAGGTTCTTATCTATATATACACCAAGGGATTTTGTAAATTCAACTTGCTTTATAGAGTCACCATTTATTGAGAAGGACAATGGTCTACTCAAAGTACTTAACCTTTGCCTTGACCCTAGTAACATAAACTCAGTCTTAGACTTATTAAGAGTGAGTTTATTTGCAATTAACCATTCAGAAACTTTAGTTAACTCATTATTCATGTTTTCTTCTAATAGGGTAACATCGTTACTAGCAAAGGTTAAGTATGTGTCATCTGCGTACATCCTAGGTTGCGAAATAGAGAGACAGTTGGGCAAGTCGTTTATATAGAGTAAAAAGAGAAGTGGACCTAGGATTGTACCCTGGGGGATGCCGCACAATAGCGGTTTACTGTCCGAGAGACAACCGTTCACAAAACACTTTTGTTTTCGATCATCCAAATAGGAATTAAACCAGTTATAAGTGACACCTGTGACACCAAAGGCTTTCAATTTTGATAGCAAGATTGTGTGATCGACGGTGTCAAAGGCCTTCTTCAAATCTAGAAAAACAACAGCATTAACGTTGCCCTTATCAATATTAAAAGCCCAGTTATCCGTGGCTTCAAGCAGGGCGGTAGCAGTGGAGTGAAGTGAACGAAACCCTGATTGACTACTGGAAATTAGATTGTTTTCAGTTAAATATTCATAAAATTGATTGTAAACGATTCTCTCAAAGACTTTAGCGACAACAGGAATTATAGAAATAGGACGATAGTTATTTAAATCTGAACGTTCACCCTGTTTGAATAGTGGAACGACTTTCGTGAATTTCCATTCTGTGGGAAATATACCAGATATAATAGATCTATTAAAGATATAGCAAAGAGAGCTGGCGACCAAATCAGCACACTCTCGAAGAAGACGTGCAGAGATTTTATCTAGGCCCGTCGCTTTAGATTTACAGAGTTTAGACAATAAAGAGAATACTTTTGAGCATTCTATCGTGTTGAGTTCAAATCTATGCTCGGTCTCTTCAAGGTAATCGAAATAAGATGGAGTATTTCCACTTTGCTGAATGTCATCAATAAGTTTCAGTCCAACACTAGAAAAATGATTATTAAAAGCAGACGACAGCTCATGAGAATCGCTGATGCTGTTGTTGTTAAACTTAATCTCTTTTACTGAAGAGGTGTGATTTTTTCTTTAAGTAAGTTCATTAATGATACGCCAAGTCTTACGAGGGTCACCTTCGTTTACGCGCAGTGCACTTTTAAAGTATTGTTCCTTGGCCTGCTTGATTTCATTGTTGACAGCATTGCGACATTTTTTAAACTGTGACCAGTCACTCGCACTTCCAGATTTAGTGGCTTTTATTTTGAGGGTATCTCTAAAATGCATTCTTTTCTTCAGCTGAGGTGTGATCCAATCTGATTTGCGTGCACGAATGCGTTTAGTGCGCAATGGTGCATGCTTATCGACACATTGAAAGAAAAGAGTCTTCCAAGCGTCCCACATGTTGTTGGGGTCTTTGTATTTGTTTACACTATCCCAATTTTGTAAAGAAATATCGTAGCGAAACCTTGTAGAGTCGAAATTTTTAAATTTACTATACGTTATCGTGGAATGTCCCTTTGAGACTGGATCAATGGAAATTTTGCGGAATGCATAGACGAGACTGTGGTCACTTAGACTAACATGGGATACACCAGAGCAAACGACCTTGTCAGGAGAATTTGTATAGATTACATCAATCAAAGTAGAAGATACATTAGTAATACGGGTTGGACTGTCTATAAGTTGGTGAAGGCCATAAACATCAATAATGTTATTAAGTAAAACTGTGTTGTTATCAGGTTGAGGCGAGGCCAAATTGCAGTTAAAATCACCCATTAAATAGAACTCAATATTTTCTGCATCTAGCTTACCAACCAGGGTTTCAAAATGCGAAAAGATTTCGGTTGATGAATTCGGAGGCCTGTACCATGTAGAAATGAGAAATGGTTTAGATCGAGGTTTGCGAATTTCGACGCATACGTTTTCAAGGCGTGCAACACTAAGATCAGGGCGTAAAGAATAATTTATGGTAGATCTAACATAGATACAAACTCCCCCACCAAACCTACCATTATATTCACGATCGCGGCGAATAATATCGTAACCTGGAATATGTACTTCATTATCATTAACAGAGTCGTCAAGCCGTGTTTCATTAATAGATAATACATCAAGAGGGTTGTCGGCAAACAAAACTCTCAACTCGTCGATATGTTTAGGTAAACTAGTAATATTCAAGGAGGCTAATTTAAAGCCGCGTGTTGGAGGTAAAAAAGCACAAGACTCGCGAAATATTTGACTGGAATTATCTGCAGCTACAGATGTTTCGTTGGCACTCATAGAATTAGCGGCTCAATTATGAGAAGATTTATCTAAATATTTTGCAAAGTTATTAAATAAGATGTTATTACCTCTTTCGTTCAAATGTAATCCGCTCCTATTTAATCCATTAGCAGTAATGTTTTGATGATGGATCATTCTCCAACCATTCTGATTACTAAATTTCTTTAGCTTCTTGCTGACGTTTTTTACAGAATCAGTAGGAGTACCATCCGCTCTAGTCACCAGCTCAGACAAAATAACTTTAGCGTTTGTTTCGGATTCAATTCTCCTGGCCAAGTCCACGATCTTATCGGCAATAATGGTTGGAGATTCGTCTCGAAGGTCGTTCGTTCCCACATGGAGAATTATCTGTTGTGGGTTTTTGTCGAGAGTAGGTTTCAGGTAGTGTTGCATGTCACTTGTAGTGGCGCCAGAGAAAGATTTTACGACCACACGATGGCCAACTTGCTTGCCAAGCTTCCACCCTTGTACCTGCTTAACCATTGAATCACCAACAATAACAGTCGTAAATTTATTTTCCGTGCTACTTGAAGGTGTAGCAGTTTCATCACCTGTAGATTTCTTAGATTTCTTTGATCCTCTTCCACGTCGAACTCTGTGGTAATTAGCGGGTTCTTTAGCGGGTTCTGTGGTGGTATTGCGCGAATTTCCGGACACCTCGGAGCTTGTAGAGCTGATGTTTTGTGCCTTGTTATGTTCAGATATTTTGGGTGGATTATTGTCTGGGCGACTCTGGTACAGATCTTTACTCAGAAGCGAAACAACAAGCTTCAACGAGTCCCGCTCTTCTGTCAATTCTGCCATCTTATTTTTCATCACGTTGAGATGCTCTCTTAGGATTTCGTTTTCCTCTTTCAACTTTTGACTTCTTTGTTGAATATTTAAATCAGCTTCTCGCGGTTTCTCGAAGGAGCTAATTTTCTCATGGATCCACGTAATCTGCGACCAGATTTTACCAAATTCTCTTTTAACATCTGGTGCCGAGACCGCATGATCGCCGGATGATATTTGCCAAACAGAATCTTCGCTCCGTTCAGATACCGGGCAGGAGAATGGAGGTTCTTCGTCATTATAAGTTAAGTCGCCGGCAGCTTCGTCGTTGGACAAGTTGTTAGCTTTAGCAGCATCCAAAATCGATTGCAGCTGAGCCTTAACATTTTGACAATCAGATCAACGAGACGACTGTGACGAAACTTGCGGAGAAAATTAGGCTCAAACGGGGCCGACTCGTTTGCACGGATAAGCCGTTACACTCTTGGGTGTACGGATGGACGGACAGCAACAGCAACAACTCAGCTTGGTTCCAACAGCAGTTTGTAATCGTGGATGTAATCGAAATAGCTTTACAAATGTGATTGCATATATGCGATTTGCTATGTGCGTCTATTGTAGAGTAAGAATACTTTGAGCACACCGAAACAAGAATAAACGTTACAACTTGACTCAGCAACTTTTTGTTACGAGAGCACGTACTTCTGGCGGCGAAAACAACTTCTAAAATTGCTCTAAATTAAAAAACTACCAAAACAATATAACTAAGAAAAAGGTTCGAAATTACTTAGATGCTTACGAGCGGTTTATGCCGCTAGAAAAGGGCTAGATAGCACGTACGACAAATTAAGTTATTTAAGGTTAATTAACTATAGAATACTCCTATCAGCGAAAGTATTCAAACTGTAAACGCATCGAGTCCGCAAAACTATTGAACTTATTAAACAACCTAACAGCTTGTAATTAACACTATTGAATTAGCTTTAATGTAGTGAAACGCGATTATTCAGCAAAATTTAAGGTTCCTATTGAACTGAACGGAGAACGTGAGGTCGGCAAGTGACTTTAAACAGTACTTAAGTAAACTTGTTGTTTTCGGCTAATAAGCTGCTGTTGGCTTTTTAAAAGTGTTTTAAATACTAAACACGGTTTAACATAGAACAGGGTCTGGAAGGGTATTTTAAGGATTCGAGATTTGACCAAAATATGGTGCGGGATTCGGGAAAACGTAAAATATTTTGACAGGATTCGGGATCAGTTGACTGTTCACGGGAAGCGGGATTCACCAAAGTTTGCGTGATTTTTTTGCCTGTCTGCCGGGAGTACGGGAAACCGTAGAAACCGTCATGACCCAAATAAACGTTCTAGCCGCGAAAGTGAATCAACCAGGCGAGCGCTAAGTGGTCCTCAGTAGTGGTGTCACCTTTCAAACCAATTTATAGTGTGCTGTTAATAGTTATCTTTAAATTGAAACTGTGAAGTAATCGACAGCCGCATTCCCGCTCATTTTTTAACCAAATCCCGCATCCCGAACTATAGCTATCCCGAATCCCGTTTTTCCTTCCCCAGAAAAAACTGTAAAAAAGACTAATTTCGGTAAAAGGCAATAAATCGAAGATGTAAATTAGCCCTTTCAATTGATTTTTTTGAACTTACGCGCGTTTAGGCTTCTCTTTGCAATTTTTTCTAATGTAGTGAAGGTTTTAAAGTGCTTCTGGAATCTGTACCTGTAGGGCTCTTTGCGTTCGTCGCTTAGCTGAACATTGAAATCCGCGATTACTGCGGCACTGGCGCTAGAGGCCTTGTCTGTGACCACAAGAAAGAACGGCACCAAAACTCTGATTGTCTTATTAAAGGGAGCCGGAGCTGGCATCTCTATGGTGAAACAACCCCCTCAAGATTACAGTAAATGTGAAAAGTTTTCAGCAATATTGTTGAGTCAATAACTAGTATATTATTAAACCACGAGTACTTTCCTGGTCGATCCTGGCATCCGATCAGGGGCGGATCCAGGAATTCCTGAAAGGGGGGTTGAACACCTTTAATAGGTTTCAACGTTATCGGGGTGGATAGTGATATCTTCTAGGGGGCCTGTGGGCATGCTTCTCCCGGGGAAATTTTTCCGATTTTACCCTCTAAAACATGCTCTAAAACGCCATTTCCAGCCTTCTCGAGACTCGAAAAGCGTTTGCGAATAAATGCTGTAACATCTGGAGGTTATACCTTACTTTTTAACCAGAAAACCAAAATGCATGATTAAAAGGGACAGCAATAACAACGATAGTTATTTGTCGTTTCTCTAAATGCCTCGTAAATCGAACAATGTAGCCTGAAAGAATCTTCTTGGATGAGCTATTACATAGCGTTTGCATACGTCGTCTACCTCAAATCTCTGAGAGTGGCGCATGGCAATAACAGCGAGATCTGAGAAGCGCTCTTTAGACATTTTCATGAGCGAGTTGGACCGCTCAGCTTCCGCACTACTGATTGGTAGCCAGGGTGCGTGCGATGAGGAGAAGACGATGGCTGTTTGGAGAAGCATTCCCGTTACAGGCACAAAGTGCTAGTGGAAGATTGCTTGGAAGTTCCTTCTTTGCTAACTGCCACTTAGTTTGCCATTTTTGCAAACTAAAGAAACGATTTACCCACCACTCAGTTTTCAAGATGGTGCCGTTCTCAGTTGTTGCTCACAATGAACTGACGCGAAATGCACGTTATCTAATTTTCTTAACTTGACAATCAGTTAATCAATCAGTGGAAGTGAAACAACTTCTTATGAAACCTTTTTTCTATAATTATTTTGAAGAGTCAAACCAATATAAGGAGCGGATCGCAACCCCTTCAACCGCTCCCCTGGATCCGCCTGAAAAACAAATACTAGCTATTAAATACTCTCTATCTTCTTTTCGGGATCAAGACCCTCCCTTCAAACCCTGATATGGAGGTAAATTTGTCCATATCGAGCCATTCTTCGAAAGATTCTTTGACCAAGGGTGGCATAACAATTAGTACAGCCGTCAAGATATCACAATAAGGGTCAAAGGCCTGGAAGACAAAGCGCCACAATGTTTTGCCAGACCACAAAGGAATAATTTCCCCTCTCGCCATGAAATGCATTTCATTTTCAAACCAGAACAGATCAGTCTTGGCTTGGATGTTGTGCTGTAGCCGCATCGTGCAATACGTATCTTTGCCACGGGTAAACTCAACGCTTGTTTTGTCTTGGATGTTTATTGCTGGGGGATTGTCTGACAAAGCAAACTCAATGACTCTGGCCTGCCCCGCTGGTGGATCTGTACTCGGGTTCAGGATTCCATTTAGGTAAATAATGATGTACCCACCTGTTGAGAAACGTGAATGTCCACTCTGGAAGGATGCATGGGGCTGAACATCTTGTACAAACTCGAGGCCGTCTTCGCTCCGACCGACTATGCCTGAAACAATCTTCATGGGGAAGTTAGTCTCGTTGATGAACTGAATGGAGCGCCGAGGTTCAAAAAACCAATTCCACCAACCTTCAGGAGGAAGAATTTTATGCCCCTCGACTTTTCCCTTCACGACTTGACGAGCCACTTTAGCCGCAGCGGTTTCCACTTGGGTCAAATCCTGCATTTCTGACAAACCTAAGGTGCCTCTGACTGCTTCTACCAGACTTTTACCGCGCATGTTTCTGCTTAAAGCGACGATCTTTGTCAGTTTTCCACCCTCATATGGAAGACGTCCAAGAAATGTCAGGTATTTGTCTTCTGACAAGAAAGAAAGTTTTTCTTTTGCATCCTCTTTTTGACAGCAGATTTTTCGATCCACGGCGTCTTCATCCTTTTTATATGTGCTCCCCAGCTCTGCAAACTTTCCTTTAGCAGATACGAGAAGAGCCATGAAACAGGAATAAGCCTCACAGTAAGTAACCACGGCGGTCACGAAGTCTGCCATGTCAGGATCTTTTGTCAGGTTGTCTTCGTACTTGAAAGGTAGCGGTGACTCGAATCTGTTGGACAGCTCACCCATGAACTGCACATAGTCATTCCATAAGTTGGAATCGTCCAGTTTTTCTCCAGGTTTCATCGTCCGTAGCTGAGACTTCTGGTCTGACACACGGCGTTTAAGACCGTCGTATTTCTGATCTTGTAAACTTTTGTTGAAGTGAACCAGTTCATCGTGCACAACTTTTGCTAGCTGGTCGACCACACTTGGCTGCTGGGGTTCGCCACTTTCTGTGAGAAACGCACCAATAATGATACAAAGTGCTCCAATAACAATGCCACAACCGGGTGTGCCAACCAGGTGTGTCGCACTCGAGACGATGCCTAAAACGCCTCTTGTGATTTCTAGGGGATTTCCACTTTTGAACGCTGACATTCCATTTATTAATGCTATCAGAACTTTACTCGCATCTTCAACAAACATCTGCTTTGCTTTGTCTTTTTCTTTCTTCTTCTGCTCTTTCACCCAGTCGCTAACATCAGAAAACTCTAAACGCAACACGTTCACCGTGTTATCGATCAAGGAAACATCGTGCACAACTTTTGCCAGTTTATCGTGCACGTTTGCCAGCTGGTCAACCACACTTGGCTGTTGCTTTAACATTGTGACGAAATCACAATAAATATCATAGATTGACTTAAATGTGCTAACCGCAGAGATGACGTTCATTCCCATGGCCATGGCCATGCCGGCTATGTTGCTGCTGTGATGATCGTTACTTTGGCGTTTAAAAAACAAGAGAAAGAAGAAAAATCAGTCACTTATCATGATTTGTTACCACTTTACTTATTAATATGACCACGAGGTCTCGTAATGACATCCTGCACGTAGCCTATCAAAATGTTATATATCACAACAACATTTCTAACAGTAATTTTTTCGTAACATCAGTAAATAGACCGAGAGATGTCCATTACTTTGATCAAATTAATTAAAAAAAACCCGAAATGTGTCTCGAACTGAAGTTATACTTTGCCAAGGGAAAAGTTTCGTTGATTTTCCGACCCACGATGAGGGAAATTTGACTTTCCTTCAGGTTGCTCCGCAGTTATTTCGGGCGCACTAGTCCATGACATAGCTTTGTTGGCTTTGACGCGATGGCTACGAAATTTTGGAGAAAAATTCCTCCTAACATTCAGTAAAACACTATAATAGCTTTAAAACCTTCTCCAACCTCAAAAGTTGCGTTTTGCAACATTTCTTGAAAATTATACGGCAGTTTTGTGTCAAGTTCCTTCCACACGAATTTTAAGGTTATTGCAATATTTTTGCAGTGGTTTTTGTTCCTGTGCCGTGCTTTGATTGAAGAATGGTTGTTGGGATTGAACGCTACTTTGCCACTACTCTCTGGCGGAGCAGACGTTTTACGATGACGATGTTTATATGATTCCGAATACGAAATGAGCACATGCTTCATTTATTCCAAGAATTCGCGGCGTCTGTGTTATCCGGGCCGACTACCTCAGGATCAGGAAGGGAGGGTAGATATACTCTCCATTAGCATGACCATCAGTGGTAGTGTTATTAAATATGGGGATAATGCTGAAATTTGGCAAAAATATATCGGCGAAATGTTTTACTGGATGCGATTTTGTTCAAAAAATGGGTCCAGTAAAACGCTAATTACATTAAAAGTATTTTCCACAATTAAATCAAATTATTACAGAATGATAGGCGCAATTTTTCCCGAAATGTCGTAGCCATCGCGTCAAAATTAAACCGAAAAAGTTATGTCGCAAAGTTTGACATAGAAAGGTGTGCTCGGAATAACTACGGAGCCACCTTGACATGGCTCCGTTGTAATATTTGGGTATATTTTTTTCAATACGAGCCCTTTTCAAAACGTCGTCAAAACAGCTCGATTCACCATACACGGTTAATATGACAAACAACCTTATTGCAAAGTAAACCACTGGAACACTTATTTAACCATAAAAATTATAACCGTAAAGTTGGCGTTTGAACCAGTGAAAAATTTGTATTACAAATTCACGGATTAAACATTTATACTAGAAGACTCAAATCAATGTCAACTACATTCCTGTTGTAATCTACTCTGCCATTAAAAAATGACCTTTATTTAGACACGGTTGGGTTTAAAGCTAGAAGCTTGTGGGGCCAATTGTATTCCCGATCGAATTGAAATTTGAAAGTGTTGTTTTTTTCTGTATTTTTGTTTCGAGCTTACATGAACATTATTGCATCGCGGAAGAATATTTTGGAATAATTTTGCAAACCGTTAAAAGGGTTCCAGTAAGTCAATGTTCATAACACTTATCGAACATTTTTACGAGATCTTTACAAAAGCACTTTAAAAGCATTACCCAAAATGATAACGGGGCTAACATTAAAAAAAATCTAGATCGCAACGAAAGAAATCAACAAAAATTTCATGACGTCAAAACATAACTTGAGTCATTCGCTTTTGTTATGTATTCGAAATCAAACACACATAATTTGTTTTTGTATCTCGTACGTTTCATTGGCAGAACGCTATAGTCTAAGAAGGTATTAGTGTAAGCTTGTTTTCATGAAATCTGGGTCGCACAAATGTTTTTTTTCACTGATTTTGAGGTTTCCTTAAGAAAAATACCTTATACCAAACCATTTAAAGCAATAACCGATGTAATTTTCGTATCATTCCGATTGACGAAAGATTTCTAACACAATGATCCCGGCGTATCCAATCGAACGTTCGGTAATCGAACTCAATCGAACACCAATCGTTCGATTGGGTTCGGTAATCGAACATAATCGAACTCACAATAAAATTTGGTCAATCGAACAAAATCGAACGTTCTATTACCGAACAGTCGACAATCGAACAAAATCGAAAGTTCGATTACCGAACTCCTTTTTAACTCGGAAAATTCCGAGTTTTGGTGAGTGGGCCCGATTTCACTCCTTCCCTCCTTCCCTCCTTCACTCGATTCCTGTAAACATTTTAATTGAATTAATTAATTAATATCAAATTGAATTAATCAATTAATCTTGTGAAGCGGGTAGGGGGTTGGCTAAAATGCGAACTTTATCCGTGTTACTTTATATGAAGTACACAAAGGCTTTATATTTGTTTCTGAAAACCAAATGTTCTCCTTGTGGTATGCATTCTTCCAGACGTAGACCCAAGCACACGGAATTTTGTGCTGAACGCATGCGCATATATGACGTACACAAAGACGATATATTTTCACCAAATCTTACTGAGAACTGGTTAAAATTCAACAAAATTTGGGGTTCGATTTATCGCCGAGTATTTCCGAAAAAAAAATTAGATGGTACTAGAAAAGAGTTCAATTTGAATGAAATATTAATCTATAAGCCGAGCGGTCATCAACAAACGAAAATTAACAAGCGTTTGTATTTATTCTTGGTCATTACCTTTTATTTTAGTGGCGGCTCCTTAAAAGCCATTTGGTTTAATGAAGCAACGTTAGGAATGAAGTTTTTATTCGTCTTTTCTTCGCTATTTAGGCTGGAACTCGTCCTCCATCAGCTCGCACTGGAATATTATTTGTTTTGTTTGCGTATGAGATCGTCTTTTGAACTGACGAGGGAATTCGAAATCCCGCATGTCGTAAACAATGTCCTCGCAATCTCTTCTACAATAATTATTTCTGCCTGAGACTGTTTCTGTTCCTTTCCTTCTGTTCCTTTCTTTAAGTTTAGTTAATTTGCAGAGTCACTGCTAACGTGACTTTTCAAGAGAAGAAGGGTCAAGAAGGAATCGATCTATTTGACAAGTTGTCGCGACACCAGAAACTGGCCAATCAGAAGCGGTCGTTCTCACGCGCTTGGTAAACATTGTAACACGATCTGACAGAAATCGGCTGCATGTAATATTTTTGTTCAAAAGCGAAAACTTAAAAATACCACGACTTCTCTGCTAAAAGAAACCACTTCAGAAGAGTTTGATTGAATTGAGGATACTCGACAAATACTGGTAACAGCACATGTTTCGTTTTGGTGACATTTAAAGTTCACCCGCTTGACCTGCTTGATCTTTTCGCTGGCGAATTGCGACGAACTGAAGATTCACTGAATCATCAGGAATCATCCCGTATTCTCTGGCAATTTTGCAGTTGTTCTGAACTGTTTCTACCTCGGCAACAACTTTCAACTTGAACGTTTCGTTGTTATAAAACCAGTAGCTTTTGGCATGATGATCGATAACTGCTCAATTCTTCTGAAGAATGCGTGATTGTTTGAGATGGGATTCTGAACTCAGGTGAATGTTTTGTCACGCTTGTGTACGGTTCTATTCAGTAAATTCATTCTTTGTCAGTGATTTGTTGTTTTTCAATTACATAGTTGTAATTTAACGATATGTTGATTCGCTGCATGTGGACTGTTTTATAGCTTGAAGGAAAAATTGGGTCTAGCTTATAGCTGAGTGATTTGGGTTTATTTTTTGTCAGTTTAACTGGTTCCAAAAACTAAAAGTCTAGGGTTTCGGCTAATAGCCGAATAAATACGGTACATGCATGCTTAACTACCAGCCGAAATATTGTATTAATGTCAGTTTTCTTGAAATAGACCAAAAGTTATTTTTTCTAATGATATTATTATTTTGCCTAACCTTCAAAAACAAAAAGGAAAAATAAAAAGAAAGAAAACAATTTGCAACCGATGGGAACTCTATCACTTGCCCTTTCGGCCTGCTCTCGATGAGCAGCTAGATGACAATGAAACTAAGTGAAGTGAACTGAATTGTGGAAAGTTAAACATCATTTGTTTTAGCAAATCTCTATTTGTCAGTTTGTTGTTTTCGATTCTTGTTTCATAATAAATTTTCCGAGTTTAGTGGCTCGTAGCCACTTTCAATAGTTATTGTTTATATTGCGGACATTTTGTAACCCCTTATTAGTCCCGTGTGATTTACTTATCAAAAGACGGATTAGAGAACAAAATCGAAGCAGATTTAGTTCGATTGTGTTCGATTGGTTCGAAAATCGAACTCACAGCAAAATTGATGTTCGATTTTGTTCGATTACCGAACCTAATCGAACGATTGGTGTTCGATTGGGTTCGATTGATTTTTGGTTCGATTTTGTTCGATTGGATACGCCGGGAATGATTGAAACTTGTTTGCACTTGGCTTCAACAGTTTATCCTAAAAGTTTGTTTTTAATCGCACGTCTTCGTCCCATCTTGAAGAAGGGAATAATGATAATAATAGCAACTTATTGACTTACACAATTACTAGTAACCCAGTAGTTAACTTTGGCCAGAAACTAACGTCAGCACAACACTGTAGTAACGAATGCGAAGAATAAAAGGGATTAAGAACGGGGGCTGCTGTAGTGTCAACTATGCCCGCTTATAAAAGACGAAGCAGCATGTGTCGATTAAAGACGCTCAAAAGTCGTTTCTCGAAAATAACTACACAGTGAATTTAATAAATTATTTACCAGAGCTGGCAAATAAGTAAAGAGGCGGTTCTCCTGGAACTTCTTGACGATTTCGGATCAAAAGACGTCTCTTAGGAAGTATTTTCCAAGTCCTGAACAGATGAAAATTGCATCAGAAAGCGGCAGCTCTTCAAAATTTTAAACCTTAGTCTTATGTGAAAAGCACATCGCGTTCACAAGCCTTGGCTTCGACATTTTACATGTGATCGATGCGAAAAAATATCGACTATCAATTTTATTCCTAGGCTCAAGCTAGGGTAAACGTCTATCACAAAATTACATCGGACTGCTCAATAAAACATCGATTTTTGCGTCCGCGTCCCGTCGACAAATTACACCGGCTTTACAAACTACGTACTTGCTCACTCAATTTCTACACGATGACAAAGTAGGTCTCGCTTCCTTAAAGCTGAATCCAGAAAACCAGGCGCAATAATTGGATTAGTGCTCCTGACAAAACACAACAAACGGAAACAGTCGACAACCCCACTTGTTGTTTTACCATCACTGTACAAATATTCCATTCAAAAGAAAACTTCTAGACATCAACGAACATGGAGAAAATTAAAGCTATACATGCATACCACATGCATGGACTTGAAACCATTCGTCATTAACAATTACGAGCATAGTGTGCGCGTTCCTTAATTTCGCAGGAGTTTTGCTGGTGTTTGACTGTCTCCTTTTGAGCACGTTACAAAAATAAAATCTTAGTATTTCAGCCGTTTTTAAATACCGGACTGGGGGACTACAGTGGAATCCTGACTTCTCAAACACCCAAGGGAAACGAAAACTTGTTCGAAAGGTCTGGAGATCAAGAAATCGGAGGTATTATATTGCAGTGTTTGACTTAGTCCAGACTCAGTGAAGCAAATCCACAGTGAATCCAGTGAATTTTGGTTCGAGAAATCGAGATTCTGTTGTATCAATTGCATCTTTCCGTTAAGTACTTACCTTAGATATGGTAGATCGTGTCCTCAGTCTGTAACCTATACACTGACAATTTTAGTCTCAACTGAACCAGTTCAGGAAAGAAAGACGCCACGTCAGGTTTTGTTCGGTTACAGCTATTTCGATTACGTTTTCAAACCAACATGTTTAAACCGTTTATTCAATTCAAGAATGGAATAAAGAACCAAAGAATGAAATCAAATTTCCAATAATGGAATCATTAATCCACCCTTGACAGGAACGCCTTAGGTGTTTTCACTGTAAAAGTATCATCATTTTTTATTTACAATTATATTTATTTTTGCATCGCGGACCATATTTGGAGCAGTTTCCAAGAAATAGAACTTGTAGGGAAAGGGTGGCTCGAAGATTTCGTCAATTCGAATAGGAACACTTTTGAGAAACACAAAATTTTTGTAAAATATCCTCAAGATTATGGTCAATTTTACTGTATGTCTAAACTAAGTAAGCCATAAGCAATAGGCTATCTGAGACAGCATTTCGTGCGTTTTTGAAGACAGTGTGTTAGGAAACATGGCAGGTAAAAGTGAAGGCAACAACGACAATACAGTAATTCTGGTTCATTTTAAAATTCGTCATATTTTTCGAAACAGACGTAATTTAAAATTTTTTAGCTTTTAATGACGGCAGTAAATAGAAGGAAAACAGGAAAAAGATAGCATTATTCATTTAAGTGTCAAAATCAGCCAGAGTCGGTTCGACTATGAAGGACATTGGATAGAATGTATCGTTGAAATTAACCTAGAATCACACTATTTAGTCCAAAATATACCACGCGAATCTACAAATGGTGGACCGTCAACACAAAGGGCCATATTGAATGTTAATAGTCGAAGTAAAGAAATACCATTTCCATTTATTTATTTATTTTAATATCCTATCCTTCCCCCCCCCCCCCCCCCCCCACCCACCCACAGGCCTGGAGCAAGGCAGGTAAACAGGCTTTTTCTGAGAAACCGTCCTCTACTTTGAAGCTCTGTCACATTAGTTTTACGACGAGAGAAGAGTAGCATGTTTAAAAACATTAATTTGTTTTTACAGCCGCTTTCTGATTGAACGAAACGGTTTTTCATTTCTGGGAAATTTGTTTCGCTATTGTCATTACAGTTGCGGGTCCGTAAACCTTTAAAGTATGTCTAAAATAACAATGACTTTCTGACTATATACGGGCATACCTCGAATTTGAATGATAATGGCAGGTAAACAGGCTTTTTCCGAGAAACCATCGCGTTCACAAGCATTGGCTTTGACATTTTTCATGTGATCCATGCAAAAAAATATCGACTATCAAATTTATTCCTAGGCTCCAGGCTAAACGTCTGACACAAAATTTCATCGGACTCAATAAAACATCGATTATTGCGTACACGTCCCGTCGACAAATTACGGCGACTTTTGAAATTACGTACTTGCTCACTCAATTTATAATACAACACGACAAACCCAGGAGCCATATATAATCGGCGGATTATGACTCCTGACAAACATAACAAACGGAAACAGTCGACAACCCCACTTGTTGTTTTACCTTTACCGTACCAATATTTCGAACAAAAAGACCTCTACATATCAACAAATATGGAGGTTATTAAACCTAATGCATACTACATGCATGGAAAAACTCGCGTCATTTAAACCATTCGTCCTTTATAATTACGAGCATAGCGTGCGCGTTCTTTAAAGTGCTGGTGTTCGATCCTCTCCTTTTGAGTACGTTACAAGAAATAAGTATTACAGCCGTTTTTAAATGTTCTTGCGAAAGCAAAGTATAGACTTGTACCGGACTGCGGGACTACAGTGGATTCCTGAGTTTTCAAACGCCCAAGGGAAACGAAAACTGGTTCGAAATGTCTGGAGTTCGAAAATTCGGAGGTAAAATATTAGTATTTGATTCAGTCCAGACTCAGTGAAGCAAATCCACAGTGAATCCAGTGAATTTTGGTTCGAGAAATCGAGATTCTGTTGCATCAGTTGTATCTTTCCGTTAGGTACTTACCTTAGATATGGTAGATCGTATTCTCAGTCTGTAACTTATACACGGGCAATTTTAGTCTCGACTGTACCAGTTCAGGCAAGAAAGTCGCCGTCTGGCTTTGTTTGCAGCTATTTTGATTACGTTGTCAGATCAACACGAGAAGACAGAAAGGTAGTATGGGTAGAAGAAGAGAGCTACTGCACCTGCGCAATATTAAGGGCCCGGTCATTATTTAGAGGCTGGGGAGAGCTGGTGCAAATATAGGGGGAGGGTAAATGATTTTTATGCGGGCAAAAAGGGGGGAAGATCACAAAAATTTATGAACGCATATTAGGGAGGTTGAAGAGAGTAAGTGGGTAAGAAGGGGGAGAGTCAGAGTCAACTAAAATTTCAAACCAGGTTTTATCAGACAACAATGCAAGACGCGCTTTTGTTAAAAATCGAAGCAACATCATATCTAATTTACAGTTATTACGTTCTGCTCGCTTGTCTTATTACAGTATTTTTAAATTTAAAACCGATTTCGTAGGGAAAAAACCTCTCATTAAGCATCTTTTCTAAAAGCAATTTCAGCACAAATTAAAGGCTTACAATATAAAATTGGTAAAATAAAAAAATCAAATCATGGTATTATTATTAGATTCTAGAATTTTCTTCAGCAGGTGTACATTATGAACCTGACATGAAACGTGCGTAGAACAGCATATTAGTTAAGGCCTTGTGCATCCAAAAAAATCCTTATTGAAAAATAATCAAGCCAACAGAGCTTCATAAACAAACGAGTTCTTATATTGTGCTTAAAGAATAGTCCTGAGAGCCATTTGATTATTTCCGTGAGCTATGCAACAAGAGGAGCTTTCACTGGCCAAACTGTATTGATTAGTATTCAATTTCTCAGACGTTTGTATTTACTTAAAGGAGCAACGTCACGGACTCATCTTGAAAAAAACTGGCAAGTTTTTTATCAAGTTTATCGATCGTAATCCGTTTTAAATATATTAAAATTAAATATATTTTGAGGTTTTCTTCAACTTAGAAGTAATCAGAAAAATGACTTAAAATACCGTGACATTGCTATTTTGAAGTCCTAAGAGCCATTTGATTATTTACGTGAGCTAAAATACAGGAAGAACTTCGGCTTGCCCAATATTGAGAAATATTCAATTTCTCCGACGTTTGTATTTACTTAAGTTGTGGCATTGTTTGTATAATAATCAATAAAACTTGAAGACTTCGCATTTTGTCAAACAAAATTAAACAAGAAAACCAACATGCAATAATTAGGCATCTGTTTTCAAATCTCTTTGCCTGTAAAAGACAATGAACAGAAAAAAAGAAAATCGAGAATGGACTCCCGACATATATGTTCCCATGTTCAAAGTTTATCTTTTAATTTGTTATACCGTTTCCTTCCTTTCCTTTTTTTTTTCAACGCCAACTTAATATGGTCTAAAAAGGTGGTTCTTTATTGACACCTATCTTAATTAAATTTACACACAACTTATTTGCAAAACTAAATACATCGTTTAACTTGATCTTTCGCTGTCATTCCGCAGTCATAACAAGGAAAAGATGTCATAATTTTGGCCATTTTTGCAGATCACTCATTTTTCTAATTAACTGACACAAAACTGTCGCAGTTTTCTAGTTTGTTTTCCTTCGCACAACAATGACTAATCAACTGGTTGCATTTAGAGAATAAACTAACTAACCGATGTTATTTTGTAATTATACTGAGCACCGTTAAATGTCAACGTTCCCAAAGACTGCAAGTGTGTACCAATAAACCACAGTAAACAGAGTTTTTTGCACAAAATTTAAAGCACCTTTCACTGTGCATACTAAAAAGGATTAACCCTCGGTGTATATAAACGAGGCATAAATTATATTCAAAACCAGGGGTATCGTCCACGGGCAGTCTGACAGCAATACTCGACGAACAAGAGTAAATCCTGTGCTTTTTGGTACGACGGATGCTTTTCAGTTTGTAATCACCCAAAGCACGGGACTTTGCTACTTTTGCGACGAGGGACCGGAGGAAAAGTAAAGCGAGCCTGGGATCGATGTTGCCTCTTCACATGTAAAGGGTTTCTTTCAAAAGTTTCCGACGCGCACCCCCGCCCCAACACCCTCCCCTTCCCCGACATATCACTCCAACAACCAATCAACCACCACCAAATATTCAGCAGACACGAATAGACCAATTATTGCGTCTAATTTCATCAAACATTTACAATTAGCGCAAGATCGAAACCCCACCTTAAAAATAACTTTTAAAGTCAAGTATTTGGTTTCTCTTTCTACACCGTACAGACTCTTGTTCAGCGATGGACGCGAAAATGGTTTTGTTCATTTTCCTGTTCCATGGAATGATAAATATCGCCGTTTTCGCCGCCAAAGAAGACTCTACACCTTCTCGTTCAGAATTCTTGAAGATGCTGGAAAATAAGCGACTTAAAGGCCACGTTGTCAAACGGTTTGAGTCTCTTAGTTTGTTGTCTTGTAGTCATTCGTGCTTGAGAAATTCCTGGTGTACTTCCACAAACTTCAAGATGCAGTCCGACAAGAACAGCAAAGGAACTTGCGAACTGAACAAGCACGGGGCCATCGACGCAAACACCAGGTTTCATGAGCAACAAGGAGTTACTTTTTCTATGGTGCTAAAGGTAATTAATTTAATTTCCTATTTGACTTTGGAATACTCCCTAGCTGTCTCTTGGGAAGCATTTACAGAGTGTTGTTCAAAAAATGGATCACAAAGCGGAAGCTCTCAATAATTAAACTTTTCTTGGTCTAACGCGAATACTTGTACAAATATTGTCGATCGTCTAATTTGTGGTTACATCAACTATTACGTCCCATTATAGATAGGTATTTTCCTTTATCAATATAAAGCAAAAATAAAAGCTGTAATGCATCGATAATGCAGGAGTAAGAACATGGGCCAAAGTCTGAGCCATGTGCAAAGAAGAAAAGTAAACTGAACATGTATTTAATACTAATTACTGGGATCACAAAATACTCTTTAACGCACTCATGTTATTTGCGGTTTCTCAGAAATCCTTGGAACTATGGAATATTTTTCGTCCCAATTATTCAGTTCTCCACACACTTGTGTTGCTTCCGTTGTGTGAGAGCGAAAGAAGAAATTAGGAAGGTTCACGGTACCAAGAAGAAAGCGGAAAAAAGATAAGATCTGTTCGCGTGCGTATTTTTACCGCTTCGACATTGATGGGTTTTTGTTTTTATTTAAACTTTCAGGGATGTCTCATGACGGGCTGCCTCAATGGTGGCTCTTGTGTGCCTGATAAAAGGAAAGAAACACATTCGTGTTCGTGCAAACTACCTTGGACTGGCGAAAAATGTGAATCTAAGATTGGTAAGAAATGGCAAATTTGCACTAATGTAGTCTGAAGTTATGTCTTCACATCGCACGCCTCTCCAAAATATGATTTCGGTTATTAAGATCTAATTTTAAGATAAATATCTTGAAACAAAAGATGTTAGAGATGGCAGAAGGATTGCAAAAAGCTTTGGACTAACACAAGTTCGTGAAAGTTTCCCAATTCTGCATATGAATCTCTTAGACTAAGAATCATTTTCTTTTCCTTGATAAATAAGAAAAACTACTGATTGTGAAACAGTATTATTAAGAAAGCTGCTAAGAAAATGCTGTAATGATCGCAAATCAATATTCCTTTTTAATAAATAAATAAATTAATTAATTAATTATCTTTCAGGTGCTTCTTCGTGCCATGAGCTTCAAATAAAAGCAAAACAGAAATTACCAAATGGAGAATACCTGTTAACAAATGGAAGCATGTCATTTAAGGTAGGTAACATAAAGAATTTGTTGTGAAGAGAAAAGCAGCGCGAAATCGTATTCTTTTTCAATATAGCGGGCTAAAAACAGACAGACCTGTCAGACCAACATAAAAATTCTCTTTAATTTTTCATGAAGTTTTTATTTTACTTTGGAGATTCTCTTTTCAATACTTGATGACGTCGACGGAGACCTGAATGTTGTTACCTTCTCTTCCTGAATTTGTTCCATAATACATGGATGCGCGGACTTAAGAAATAAAAATATTATATCTCCAAAACTTTACATCATTTTGTTCTATACCATTTGCCGAAGATTTCTAGAGATTCTCTAATTGTTTTCCGAAGGTCATACGAATGTTTCCGAGCATTTCCCGAAAATTTCCGAAGATTACAAAAAATCACCGTACGTTTCCAAGGTTTGTCAAAGACTTGCGAGGAAGATCGAAAGATGTTTCGACTATAGGCCAAATACACAAACATAACTAAAGTCATCGATATCACCACAGTAAAATTAACATAATTTTACATTACCGTTTTTGTCTGAGCTGGAAGTCCTTGTAAAACGCTACAGTATTGTGGACTGTATTTTCTTGTTATTTGGTAAGCAGGCGGTTTACAATTTTGCTTGTTATCTTAGTTAATATCAATTGGTTTTTTTAATAAATGGACCAGATTTTGAGATGGAAAATTACTGCTTTTTTCTAACTCAGGCGATCAATTTGTCATTCTAATTGAACACTTAAGTAATAAGGAACAACTTGTATCAAACATTGGATGCGTGTGTGTTATAACACATAAAAGCCTCCTTCTTCAACAATTCTATAGATGCAGAAAATATTTATCACGCCTTCAGCTTAATTCGCGCGCCCATCATATACAATATTATTCATGCCTTTTACTTAACTCGCTTGTCTTACATTAGGTGTACTGCCACATGACAAATGACAGCAAAGAATGGACTCTTATTGCCCGATTCTCGAACAGTGATGACAAGAATTGGATGAATGACACTGGTTACTGGTGGTACGACGAGCAAGTTGCCATGGGAACAACAACTAGCCCGTCTAGTAACACTGACATGATCTCACAAGCCTTTTGGCTGGTCAGCGGCAGAGAGTTTAAGATCACGCGCAGTGATGACCCCAGTCACACTCCTTTGTTACAGACCACAGGTAACTGTTTGGATGGACAAACATTCCGATCCAAAATCACAAGTTATGGCGACTTTAGAAATGTCAAAGTTTGGGCCAGATATGATTGCTTTGGAAGTTGCACGGTTCAATATGGCGGTCAGTACAAGGCTACAGACGGGTTTCAACAGGCTGAGTGCAGTGGAGCCCTTCAAAGCGCCAACAAGATCGGCTTCTGGTGTTATGAGGGTGGCGATGGATCAGTGATGATGATTGGCGGAGGAGGAAATGCTTGCTCACGTGGTGATCACGGGATTGGAATAACAGAAACTGACGCTCCTTTTTTTGTTCTCGTTGGAGACGATGATGAAATCGAATACGATTTTGGTTATAGTGCCACTAAAGGTCACTTTCCATCCCAATCGTATTCATTAAATTTATGGATCCGTTGAATTTAACCTAAAGCGAGCTCAGTTTAAAATAATTTTTTAGCTTAAGTTTGTTAAAAAAGAACATGAATTGACGACCTCGATGATCGAGTTTCATTTGTTGACAAGCCTCGCTGTTAAAAAAAACATAGAATTCCCAACGTAGAAATATTGTTTTGTCAGGTTAATGCTTTAGTTTATAAGCCAAACTAGTACCTGCTCTTGTGTTTACTGTCCGTGAGATTATAACTATAAAAAAAGTTTTTAATTGTAAATACAACCTGTAGAAAACTGCAATCCACTTGTGAGCGGTTTTGTAAGTAATTAATGTTTCAGAGCTAGGATTAACGATAGCCAATGGATCTAAGGAAAGTTTGTTTATGTTTTCAAAAATAGCGTTTCTCTCACGCGTACGTATAAATAGAAGTGCTTTGTAAGAATATTGTTTCCCAGACTAAATAGGGTTAAACAAAGTCGACAAAAAAGTTATAACTAATTTACGGTTTAGCCAATAAGCACACAGACATTTTGGAAACATTTACACTGAAAATAAAGGCTCCAGCTTTGGTGCACGTGTGAAGTTAAACAAATCTTTTCGATTGACTATCATGTGATTCTCTCGGTTACTGTTGACGGCCCCACTGGCTTCTTTACTATCAAAGAACATTTCAGCTGCCAGTCCAGCAACCTAATCTACTGCATCTCCTGTCGTCGTTGCTCCGCCCTTTACATCGGTGAAACCGGACTTACCCAAAGATAACGCTTCGGCGAACACCTAAAAAGTATAGAGAAGAGGGTACCCGGTTTTCCCGTGGCGGAGCACTTCAACAAAGAACGTCGTTCTATCTCCGACGTCCAAATACGCGGAATCAGACTTTGCGCCGGCAACAACATCAACCGGAAGCGACAGGAGATGAGAATGATCTTCAGACTGGGCACTGTGCGACCACGCGGGATGAACATTAACTTCACATTTATTTAAACTGCACCTACGCCTCTTTGCGCGTGAACGTTATTTTTAAATTTTCAAACGCTCGGCTAGTTTGTCGCATTTTCTTTGGCGACGTTTACCACCGAAGAAGGGCTATTGCCCGAAACGTCTGGTATTTTTTAAAAACATTTTTTTGGCACCTTATTACCCATTTCATTTTACTTTGGTATTTTATTGCCATGCAGTAACTTTGGAACTTTTGTTCTTATTGTCAACAGCCAAAGCTCTCCCTGTTGTATTTTAGCTCACCGTTAACAATCGATTGGCTCTAAGGACTATTCTTTTAACACAATACAAGAAGTCGTTTGATTCTGTAGCCCGGTTGGTTCAATTCTTTTTCAATAAGGATTTTTTTTTCTGCATGCGTGTTTCCTGAATTTAACCCCTGAGAACACTTACATGCTAATGAGACAAAACTCAAAGAAAGGTGAAAGTAACTGCTGCTGGCAACCCGCTGCAAAAATATTGAAACATGCTTGCGCTGAGCAAACAACTTAACAAACTTAAAACTGACGCACGTAGGTTATCCAGCTGGAGCAGCAAACACTTCTTCAGGATATACGAGGGTGTACAAAGACTTCCGACAGAAAGACCATCCGCTACTGACGTCTTTCAAACTGGCACAACAGCAATCTTCTGCTGCTTATCATACAAGGAAAAATGTTTTGTCTTGTTTTACATTTAATTCAATATTAAATGTATCTGCTGAAATTATTTTTGTTAGTCCTTGTGGAATGTTTAGTCTAATCTTTAGTTCTGTTGAAACTTTACACATTTTGCACATATGATTGCCTCGCGCACAGCAAACGCCGGGTCTTGACAGCTGTTTAAATAAATTAAAGTCATAGCTAAAATTTCGCAACACTTGTCAACTGTTTTATTTTATTTCAAAATGTAAATACACTCTTTTTTACATAAGAACGTCTCATTTTCGCCCGAGGCTGAACGTTCTTAACGTTTTTGAAGATTTGAGCCTATAAAAATGTTCTTTAAAATGTCAGTTTTCTTTTTTAAATTTTAAAACAAAGTGGTATTGCAGTAAATTCAGTCCTAACCGATATGAACATGTTCACGTCACCAATGAGTGATGACAATGTTGGTTACAGGTCTGGATTTGAATAAAGATTTATTCATTTAGTACACATATTTGTCACTCATAACAAATAGAAACAAGTAAAATTCGTTCTTAACCAAATTTCAGCCTTGGTCACGTTCTTAGTACATTCTTAAATTTTGGCCTTTTTCAGCTTCAACCTTCTTATAAGAAAGGTTCTTACAAAAAAAGAGTGTAAAGCACTGTCCAAACGGTAACGCAAGTGGACGCAAGTAGTCGCAAGTTTAACTTGCGTACAGACTTGCGTTGGGTGGCCAAACGGACACGCAAGTTTGAAAAAGTCATTCAAAATGCTACAAGGTGTAATTCAGTATTTAAAGTAAACTGCAAAAAATGCGTTGATTTGCGTTATGTGGCCAAACTGTAAAAAAAAGAAACGTGAATTTAAAATTTGATCTCGACCGAAGTGAACGCAAGTCAACGCAAGTGCACGCAAGTCCTGGCCAAACGGAAATGCAAGTGGACCGCAAGTTTTCAACTTGCGTCTACTTGCGTTGCCGTTTGGTCAGGGCTTAACTAGTCTATGTCATTTTATATCGCAATACGTGTGCTTAATTTCTATATTCCCATTAACAACGTACAAAAAGATAAAGTATTCAACTCGATAAAGTTAACGTGTAAACTGATTGTGAAACACGTTCAAATGAACACCTCTTTCAAGATTTTTAAATAAGGCGTTAGGTTTAGTGAGGAGGCATGAATTAATGTCAGAAAAAACTACATATTGACAGGTATCATTGACATTACCCGAACAGCAATCAACCCATCAAATGTTATTATTAAGCTTCATGGTAGCTGCAGTCTCAAGCTATAAAGCATCACTTATTTGGTTCAACTTCACACTTTAAACAACCTACGGACGTGATGAAGGCCATCAAAGCTCTCGTTATTATCCTTCTTCCAGGATTGTTAAATTTTATAGTTATCGCCGCCGAAGAAGACTCTACATCTTCTCGTTCATCTTACCTCAAGATACGGGAAAATCAGCGGCTTGAAGGGCACGTCGTGGAACATTTTGAGTCTCCCAGTTTGCTGTCGTGCAGCCGTTCGTGCTTGAGGATTTCCTGGTGTACTTCCACAAACTTCAAGATGCTATCCGTCAAGAACTAACGGCAAAGGAACTTGTGAACTGAACAATCACGGCGCCATCGACGCAAACACCAAGTTTCATGATCAAAAAGGAGTTACTTTTTCTCTGATGCCAAAGGTAATTTTCTATTTGACTCTTGAATACTCACTAGCTGTCTCTTGGGAAGCATTTACAAAGTACTGTGCAGAAAAATTGTATCAGATAGCGGAAGCTCTCCAAAATTTAACTTCCCTTGGTCTAACGCGAATACTTGCCCAAATATTGTGGATCGTTTAATTTGTGGATGCATCAACTATTATAGATACTTATAGATAAGTATTTTCTATTTATCGATGTAGAGCGAAAAAAGAGTTAAAGCTGGAATTACATAAGCCGGGTGCATAGAAGAAAAGTATACCGGGCTTGTATAAATTATGAGATCAAAAAACGTCTTATATTAACTGGGATCACAAAATACTCCTTAATGCCTTTATTTGCGGTTTCTTTTGAAGCCGTGGAACTATGGAATATTTTTCTTCCAAATCATTCAGTTCTCCACATACTTGTGTTTGTTTCGCTGTGTGAGAGCGTAATAAAAAATTGGGAAGGTTCACGGTACAAAAAAGAAAGCGGAAAAACGATAAGAGCTGTTCGCAGGCCTATTTCCGTTTCGACATTGAATTCACGGGTCTTTAATCTTTTTCGAACTTTTCAGGGATGTCTCATGACTGGCTGCCTCAATGGGGGCTCTTGTGTGCCTGATGAAAGGAAGGAAACATTTTCATGTTCGTGCAAACTTCCTTGGACTGGAGAAAAATGTGAAGCTAAAATCGGTAAGGAACTGTTTCAGTTTGGACTAATGTAGTAAGTATAAAGTAATGCCTTTGCAGCGCACGCTTCTCCAAAATAAGATTTCGGGTCATGATTGTGGTTTAACGCTGGACTTATTATAAACATAAAGTTTTGGAACTGTATCTCGTTCGCTTTTAAGCAATGCAAAAACCCTATGCTCGTCCCATTAATCTCTTTTTAGGGTTGTTGTTTAAATATATGGGTGATTTTTGGAGATTTTTTTTTTTTGGGGGGGGGGAGGGTAGTTTTTTCTTAAAGGATTTGTAAAATTTAGAGAAATAAGAAACATTGAAGATTTGATGTAGTTTTGAAATTAGAATTTGAAGTTAAATATTAGTAGACGAGCACCAGACATCCCCCTGACAACCTGGAGTGCTCTTGCGTGGGAGTCAACTGTCTGTTTGTGCTCCAAAAATAATTTTCTTTCTTTTATTCCTTTTAAAAATTACTATAAATTTTACTCAAATTTACGTGAAGTCTCCCTTAATTTCAGGGTGAATGACTTGCAGCGATGTAAGAGATGGCAGAAAATTTAAAATTAAATTGCAAAAATATATATCGACGGTTAAAATATTGTGCTTCCATTCATCTTTATAATCATTCCTCAGCTTCATGCGATGATCATGAGGCTCAAATGAAGGCAAACCAGAAGTTGAAAAATGAAGAATACCTGCTAACAAATGGAAGTGTGTCATTTAAGGTAAGCAAGATGAATAAACGTTATCCATCATCAACTTGAAGTGGTAGTGAAAAGACTAAAGAGAATAGTTAAGCAACACAAAATCATGTTTCGTCTACTAGTAAAGCGGGCTAAAGCTAGAGTGACATGTCAGATCGACATCAATATTTTGTGTTGCCCATTGTTTTTTGGGAGAATGTTGCCTAACTAGCCGCTTTTTTTCGAGACGTGATGGCAAGGTCTTGACTTTTGTTAACCTCCTCCTGAGTTTGTTACAAAGTAGTATCATATATAATAGATTTAGCCAAGCCTAAAAGCGGAGCTCCACACTCATTGAAAATACTGTTATGAAGTTCAACTTCATAACAGTATTAACGTATACTACTCAAGAAAGATCCATAGCCGAAATAAAACGTCAACTCCAATTGCAGAAATTGCGCTTACAAAATCTTGTCATTACCCTGGACAAAACAAGTAAGATTTGAGTCCGCGATTCAATGGAAAACTATAACCTGGTCAGCGGTAAGATTTAAAAAAACACATGACCTTGATAAGTTGTACACCTGAGCCCTGATATGGTCATGTGAAACTGGTCAGCGGATACCTTGTTTTGACAGCTGTCAATTGACTATAACATGGATGACCAATATCAAAAATACAAGCCTTCGTTAACTTCAACATTCTTTGGAATATGATAGGATGACATTCTCCTCCCCCGGTCGGCTTGCCTTGTGACTCCCCTCCCCCTCGTACGCGCGCCCTCCCCCTCGGGCGGGCGCGCGTACGCTCACTCGATAACCAAATTTTTTCGGCTTGTAAGGTTAACCAAATTTTCTTACCCATGGTGTTCCGCTTGCGCGCATCGCGCAATGGAGCTCCGGTATAAAAAGTGAGCAATGATCACGTTGTATGAAAGAAAGGAAAAATAACAGGAAACTGATAATCTTCAAAAGCATGGTTCTTTCTTTTTATAGGGCGTTCAGGTAATTTACAAATTTTTGCTTGATAATTTGGTTAACATCGACTGCTCATAAATAAATGGAACCGATTTTGATATTAAAAATTTATGCTTTTTCGTACCTTGCGAACAAATTGTCTAAATTGTTATAAAAACTGAGCACGTAGAAACTGATAATATTGAATACCTTGCATCGAACAGAAAATCAAATAAAGTCATGATCAAACATTATAAGAAACATTGTGTGCATGGTTACTAGACCTCCCTCTTAAAAAACCCATCTTGCTATAAAGAATATTATTCCATGCCTTTAACTTAACTCTCTTGTCTTTCATTAGGTGTACTGCCACATGACAAATGACAGCAAAGGATGGACTCTTATTGCCCGATTCTCAAACAGTGATGATAAGAATTGGATGAATGACACCGGTTACTGGTGGTATGACCAGCAAGTTGCCATAGGAACGACAACTAGTCCGTCTAGTAACACTGACATGATCTCACAAGCCTTTTGGTTGGTCAGCGGAATAGAATTTAAGATCACGCGCAGTGATGACCTCAGCCACACACCTTTGTTACAGACCACAGCTAACTGTTTGGCTGGACAAACATTCCGATCCAAAATCACAAGTTATGGCGACTTTAGAAATGGTAAAGTTTGGTCCACAGATAAGTGCTTGGGACGTTGCACGTAGTCAGGTACCCAGGAGTCCAAAATGTGACACCCACGGGCATTTTTGTCTGATTTTTGGCAACATAGCTATTTTTACTAAATCGAGTACGCTGATTTCGAAAATCTATGTTGCCAAGCTTAATTCTTGCGTTAAGATGATGTTTTGATGCATTTAATTATGACGTCATTGTCCAAATAAAGAATTTTCTTTCCTTTAGCTATTTTAAGCATAATTCATCCAGAAATTCGTTCAAAACATTATTAGTATACTGTAAAAATGATTTTAAGATTTTTGTGATCGTTTTTATACCGTTTCTATGAATATCAAGCCGTCCAGTGAGAATTGACCACGCCCTCTCATAAAAATTCACTTTATCACGGGTATAGTGTTAACATTTTGTTTAAAAATGAATGTGATTCTTGTATTAATAGAAAGTTGTAATTGAATTGCTCCACAAACATCAGCGATGTTTGACATACACCATAACGACTGCTTTTATCCACAAAGAGAGTAGCAAGGAGAGACAGAAGCAAGATAATGAAGCTGAGAATTCTCTACATTCCACACAACAAAATCCGGGTTGTTCTTGTCACGGACAAATGAGACATTGCAAAAAATTGCCAAGAAAGATCTCGTGACTCTAGAAATAAAACAGGATCTTTCGATTGGACAGACTCAGCTTGAACGATTCGTGGAATGGAGGCTACTTTCTTCAGACAGAGAGGAAGAACGGGAACGGGAAGAAGGGATGGAAGACAAACTTTCGTGACCCTGTTCGCAAGAATAATCCACCTCTATTTGCCAGCCTTTATGAAGTTAAAAATGATGCAACTAGCCCTAAAAAGAGAAAGACTTTAAATTTTCATGGAAACCAGAGTATTCTATGTTGTCTAGTGACGGTGTATGAAGGCAGGCGCGAGATAAACATGCAAGCCATATTGTAGCATCTGAGGTATAATGCCGGTGCCACTGTTTCTCGCAGAAATAAACCCCACAAGTGTGAAACAAGTCAATTTTAGAAGACGTTTTCAGAAGAAAAGGTCAAGTGCCTAGAGTCAGTTTGTTCTTCGATGGCTTCGCTCTGGTGGCAGCATACTAATTATGGTGGCAGCTATTGGCAAACCAAAAATTGCAAATGCTTTCGGTGTGTTTGCGGAATGTTACGTGAACACTGTTTTGCGGAAAGGTCCTGGATACCAGAGGATCGATGTGTTACTCGATGGGAGGCACTCCATAAAAGCAACGACAAGAAGTCGACGCTCCGAGAACACGGCGCGGCCTGTGAGCAGAGTCATTGAAGTACATAAGAGAGGTTCAGTTGCGGCCGATGAAGTGGCGAGCATTTTTGGCACTAGGAGACAACAAAGCGGACTTTGCACGGATTCTCTCAGATGAACTTATCTCGCAGGCACTGATTCTGCAATCGAAGTATATCTGGTGGTTTTTCATACGAAGTGGATTCTGCTCAGATCCTGGCCTAGATGTAGCCTTTTTGAGATCCAACCAAGAGGAAGTCGATACGAAGTTTGTTCGTTATGCAGTCAGTCTTAGCGGGCATGTCGACAACGTAATAGTTTCCACTCGAGGCACAGACTTGCTGCATGTTACTTCTCCTGGCACATCGATCGCGCTAAGCTCTCATCAACAGTGTGGATATGGGCAGGAACTTCAGAGAATCCAACGTAAATAGCTTTAGAGGATGTCTCAGCAAATCTTCCTGATAACTCGTCAAGTTCATTGTTACCATCTCACACCATCACCGGCTGTAACAGCACGTCTTTCATCTGTGGGGAGTTTTCACAGAACACTTTGTTCTTCTCTTCTCGGTCGGCGAAGATGTCCTCGAAGCTGACACCACTACCTCCGCAGAAAACGTTTGTTTGTTGAATGTATGAAATCCGATCTGACCACTGGCTATATATGTGCCTCTTCGCTATGAATTTAGAAAAACGCATGCCATGTGCACTGGGCTGTGTAGATGTACCAAGACCGACGCTAATTGCTATATCAACCTGCGCTAAAGCGCTTTAAAGAAACTTGTTTAAAAAGCAATATTAGTTCAGTGTTTTTAAAAAAGTTCAGAAGATATATTAAAAATATTTACCGATATTGATTAAAAATATTATAGACAGATTTAAACCTGAAAGCAAGGAGCAGTGTTATGATCATTTTGAATTCGTTAATTTTACATGCGTTCAACCAAAGTCTTTATCATGAGCCTATAACAGACAAAGTGCATTGCGAAATAAGTTAGATTCAGCAATATACAAGACAAACAATAAAGTTTTATCTCTAACTATAACAACGATGATATATTACGACATTAACTATGTTATTTCCATTTATTTTACCACAGAACTTAAACGAAATGCTGAAACAAGGGAAACTCGATATATGAAAATTGTAATGGCGTCATTCTTGATGCTCGCTAGCTCGTAGCTTCATTGTGGCACGACGACAATATTTTTCTTTCTATAGCGATTTGTTAATACAAAAATCGCATTTATTTTGACAAAATAACAAAACTACACCCGAATAAGGTTCCCGTGATAGGGTGAATTTTGTTTAAGAGGGCGTGGTCAATTGTCACTGAAGGACTTAATTTTCACAGAAACAGCGTAAAAACTCTCAGAAAATTCTTTAAATCATTTTTACAGCACACTAACAATACTTTAAATGAATTTCTGGATGTATTATGTTTAAAATAGCTAAAGGAAAGAAAATTCCTTATTTGGACCATGGCGTCATAATTGAATGCATCAAAACATCGTCTTAACGCGAGAATTAAGCTTGGCAACATTGATTTTCGAAATCATCGTACTCGATTTAGTAAAAATAGCAATGTTGCCAAAAATCAGACAAAAATGCCCGTGGGTGTCACATTTTGGACTCCTGGGTACCTGACTAACGGTTGAATATGGCGGTCAGTACAAGTCAACAGACGGGTTTCAACAGGCTGAGTGCAGTGGATACATCCAAAGCGCCAACAAGATCGGCTTCTGGTGTGATTGGGATGTTGGCGATGGATCAGTGATGATGATTGATGGAGGAGGAAATGCTTGTGCACGTGCTGATCACGGGATTGGAATAACAGAAACTAATGAGGCTTCTTTTGTTGAAGAAGGAGGCATTCAAACTGAATATGACTTTGGTTACAATGCTAAAACAGAGTCTACCCAATCCCAGTCTTACTCGTTAAATCTTTGGATCCGTTAAATAAGTTCAATAGCAACCAATACCGTAGAATTTCGGTTAGGAGCCCTGGGCTTATACAACTTCGTAAGGGTTTTTGGGTGGGCTTATAAGCGGAGGGGCTTATATTCGGGAGGGCTTATAAGCGGAATGAAAAAAACGTTTCGAAACGAGTCTCGGCAGTGTTGATCGAAATACGTTTTTAAGTTAAAAACGCATAAAAAAGCAACATTTTGTCCTGTTCAGTACTGTCATCCGGTAGAGGGGAGCTTATAACCGGATGTATTTTTTTGTTTCCAGGTTGATGAGCCTATAGCCGGGGGGGGGGGGGGGCTTATAAGCGGGGGGCTTATAACCGGAATTTTACGGTATATTTTTAAGGAAGCTTCGTTTTAAGGCCCGGCCAAACGCACGCAACATTTCAACGCAACATATCCCAACATTGTTGCGCACAGCATGTTGCAATCGTTTGGCCACCCTGTTGCAGCATGTTGGATGATGTTGGATCAATTTAAAAATGGTCAATATTTTTTCTCCCAACATCTCGCAACATTTTTGGATGTTGCATGATGTTGTACTCGTTTGGCGACGGTCGTGCAACATTGTTGCGCTGGAGCGTGCGCACTAGTTCGAATTGCGCTCTCCAACATACTGTAACATGTTGCAGCATGGTGGCCAATTGCGTGCAACATGTTGTGCACAACAATGTTGCGATATGTTGTGTTGAAATGTTGCGTGCGTTTGGCCAGCACCTTCCTAACATCTCACAACATGACCCAACAATGTTGGGATATGTTGCGTTGAAATGTTGCGTGCGTTTTGCCGGGCCTTTATAGTTGTTTTTTAAAAAAATAGGTCCACCTAAATGTAAAACTGGCAAGCATCCGTGAAGATTCGAAGGATTTTTTTAACGAAAATGTAATCGAGTGTGTAATACCTTTGTGTGCTCTTCCCATTTATACCATGCCATAGAAAATACAGCCAATCAGAATACAGGAAAGCCGTTGTATATTCGACGGTATTCAACCCAACCTTCCCATAGTGCGCTGCGACTGTATTCTCGACGAAATTTAGTAAGCGTATTTTCTATGGCATGGTATAAAATAGTTACACAACACTTTCTCGTGGTATACTATGGGATATCCCACTTGTCACTTGTATTTTCTTGGCATACACACTCGCCTAAAGGCTCGTGTGTATACCGAGAAAATACAAGTGACTCGTGGGATATTCCATAGTATACCACTCGAAAGCGTTGCATAACTAGTATGTACAACTTTATACTCAGACCAAGAACAATTTACTAACAATATTTTTTTTTTTATCAAAAAGTAGTTGCAGAGAATTGACCAAATTATCGTCTTGACAATGTTTCCTTTATGTGTAACAAAAGTCTTAGCAATCACTATGGCGATTTAGTAATAATAATTCATGATGATTAATAATAATGATAATAACTTTATTTAACCACGGTAAAAAATTTAAAGCTAAAAGCTTGTGGGGCCGTGTACAAATTAAGATTTAAAAATACATGTAAAAAGATATCCTAAAAGTATTAAAAAAGATAACAACATTCACTAGTATAACAACAATTTAAAAATTCAATGAAATTTAAAAACATCATCGTTCAGTATGACAGTCTGCGCGGATAACGCCTCGAAGCTAATATTTTTAAGAATGTTCTTGCCTCTCACTGTATTAAAAAAACGACTTAAAATTACTAGTTCAGGCGTTGTGAAAGGGCGTTCCAAATAACGGATCCCCTGTGAGCGATAGAGTGCTTCATAAAGTTGGTATTAAAACGCGGTACCATTGCCTTGTTACCGTTCCTTAGATCATGCTTGTTTGCCGCTTTTACAATGATATGGCGCATTTCATTGTAGACTTTTAGTTATATACTAATTTCGCTAAACCCAGCTTAATATACATATAAAAGATAGAGTCCAATTTCGATTTATTTAAAACCTCCGCAGAGGGCATATCACGCAAGAAATTAAAAATAATACGTGCAGCTCTACAATGTAGAGATTCAAGTGACTTAAAGCCGTCTTCGTTACTGTGTTCACCCCAGATGGGAAGTGCATAGGTCACGCCGGGCAAAATGATCTTAAAATACAGATCTAAAAGTATGTTTTTAGGAAGAAATCTACTTCTTTTGATGAGGTTTAATTTTAGTGCAAACGCTTTCTTAACGTCCAAGATGTGACGTGACCACGTGAGCTGATTGTCAATAGTGACTCCGAGAAGTCTAGAATGAGTCACCCAGTCAATAATTGGTCTCCAAAGCGTAGTGATCTTAATGGACCAATGAAAATTCCTCTAAATATTAAACCTGTGGGCTCATGACCTGTATAGTACACAATTTGTGAAAAAAAAAAAAAATGATCAAATGTGCTTTGCATGGGTAAAATGTTGAGTTTAAATTTTCA
This sequence comes from Oculina patagonica, assembly GCF_052425735.1. Lineage (NCBI taxonomy): Eukaryota > Metazoa > Cnidaria > Anthozoa > Scleractinia > Oculinidae > Oculina > Oculina patagonica. The sequence continues at coordinate 21,140,542 of NC_135766.1, forward strand.
AAAACTACCAAAGAGTAATTACGAAAAAGATATCCAACTTATGTGTTTTTTGTTAAGAAAAAGTAAACCATTTACCTTATTGTTACTTATTTGTGCAGAACTTAATTTTCGCGATTTTCGCGATTTTTAAAATATCGCGAAATAAAAGACCAGCGAAAATTTAATTTTAACGTTTTTGACGTATTTTTATTGTTTTAACATATTTTTTGGCCAATTTGCGAAAATAAAGTCCCGCAAAATATGGCCGTCCATTTTCGCGAAATTAAGTTCCCGCGAAAAAAAAGGAACAATAAAGTACACAGCATCCAGTTGATTAACTCTTTGATCCACAGCACGGTCCCGAACAATTATTAATTTGCAGTAACATGTCACGAAACTAAAAGTTTTGAAAATCTCAAGAGAGAAAAGTCTTGAATTAGGGACATAAATTAAACTCCGCAGAAAAATCAAGCAAAATGTTTAATTCTTTAGTAAAGAGAGTTGTTATAATATAATGATCTCGGAGCTTTTCAAATCGCACAGCGTTTTCTACGGATATAGAATTCAATTTAATCTAACTTTATCGATTTTGTTTTCTGTTATAATAAAGTTGTTAATGTCCATTATGATATCCCTGGATCAACCACGATTATCAACATCATAGAATTAAAAAAAATGAAATTTTTTAAGAGTTCCTGCCAATTAATTAAGGGTCTACGTACTCCATCTCCATCCCTCTGTAGTCCCTCCCATGCAAGGTTGAAAGGGTTCAATTTAACATACAGTTTTGATACTTAAACGTGGTACGCTAAGGATTTAAGATCATTCCGAAAATTAGTCGGAAGATATTATTTGTTTGCGGGCAAATTCGCTTGCAGGACGTTTCTTGCTTCCCGTTTTTGCAAAAAGCAAACCTGCGCATGCCACCCCTAGCTAAAAAACTATTAAGACTATAAACGTCAAGCACTTGGTCCAACTTTCAACTCCAAACAGACATACTTCGAATTAAATCTCCTGTTTCAAGGAGTGGTAAATATACCGTTTTCGCCACTAAAGAACACTACTCTAAAGCCCCGGCTTAACGATCAAACATTTTCGTCCAACATCGTGTTTGTTGCACATAACATGGGGTGGCTAAACGAGCAAACGATGTTTGATCAAACATCGAACAAAGTGAGCCTACATAGCCCTAGCTTTGTATATATTACCGCAGGAACGTCAAAAAGATTTGGTTTCTGATTGGTTGCTTTTCCCGCTTGGACTTGCTTTGTTTGCAGAGGTGGCTAAACGATCAAACATTTGCTCGTGATGCAAAATTTCGGATGAAAATGTTTGATCGATCTAGATCAGTTGGTAGGGCTGTAGATACATGTCGGTTCGGTAGGCTGGAGAAAACCAGGTTGGTGAACTGAAGGGTTCCTGTTAAGTTGCCGTCTCTGAAAATGGACTGAGCCTGCGGTCACTGGGCCTGCGGATCTTCTTATGACGTTGCACTGTTGTTGCACTGCGTCATGCTGACGTGACATTTATTGAAATATTCCTGTCGCGAGCGCACGCGGTAACTTTTGCCCATCCAATACTCGGGCTGATAGTGAGATTTTATTGTTTTATCAGACAACGATGCAAGACGCGCTTTTGTTAAAAATCGAAGCATCATCATATCTAATTTAAATTTCATCTCGCTTGTCTTACTACAATATTTTTTAATTTAAAACCGATTTCGTAGGAGAAAAGACCTCTCATTTAGCATCTTTTCTAAAAGCAATTTCAGCACAAAGGCTTACAATATAAAATTGGTAAAATAATAAAATAAAATTATGGTATTATTATCATCATTATCATTAAAGCCACACGCAGCTTTATTCGCGCGTCTCGTGAAACAACATTCTAGAAATTTCTTAAGCAGGTGTACATTATGACATGAAACGTGCGTAAAACAGCATATTAGTTAAGGCCTCCTGCATACCAAAAAATCCTTATTGAAAAATAATCAAGCCAACAGGGCTACATAAACGAACGAGTTCTTATATTGTGCTTAAAGAATAGTCTTGTAAGCCATTTGATTATTTACGTGAGCTATGCAGCAGGAGGAGCTTTCGCTAGCCAAACTGTATTGATTAGTATTCAATTTCTCAGACGTTTGTATTTAGTTAAAGGAGCAACGCCACGGACTCATCTTAAAAAAAATTCGGAAAAACTGGCAAGTTTTTATCAAGTTTATCGATCGTAATCCGTTTTAATCTTCATCAGTCGAAACCATCCTTGGTTTTTTGGTGTTTTTATTATTTCGTTGCTGTTTCTTCATGACAAAATTAATATTTTGGGTTTTCTTCAACTTGAATCCTTTAAAGTCCTAAGAGCCATCTGATTATTTACGTGAGCTAAAATACAGGAAGAACTTTGGCTGGCCCAATATTGAGAAATATTCAATTTCTCCGACGTTCGTGTTTACTTAAATTGCGGTTTTGTTAGTATAATAATAATAATTTTTAAAACTGAAAGAGTCCGCATTTTGTCGCATTTGACTCAACCCTCAATAACCAGGTGACTTCCATATCATGCCGCACCATCAAACAAAATTAAACAAGAAAACCAACATGCAATTATTAGGCATCTGTTTTCACATCTCTTTGCCTTTAAAAGACAATGAACAGAAAAAAAGAAAATCGAGAATGGACTCCCGACATATATGTGAACATGTTCAGTTTTAATCAACATTCAAAGTTTATCTTTTAATTTACTATACTGTTTCCTTCTTTTCCGTTTTTTTTTTAACGCCAACTAAATGTGGTCAATAAGCTAAGGTGGTTCTCTATTGACGCCTACCTTAATTAAAGTTACGCACAACTTATATACAAAACTAAATACATCGTTGTCATTCTGCAGTCATAACAAGGACATTTTTGCAGGTTTCAGATGCCGCATTTTTCAAATTAACTGACACCAAACAGTCGCAGTTTTCTAGTTTGTTGTCCTTCGCACAACAATGACTTGTCAACTTGTTAAATTGTTTGCATTTAAAAAGTAAACTAACCAACGGGTGTAATTTTTTAATTATACTATACTGAACACCGTTAAATGTAAACGTTCCCGAAGACTGCAAGTGTGTACCAATAAACCACAGTAAACAGAGTTTTTTTGCACAAAATTTAAAGCACCTTTCACTGTGCATACTAAAAAGGATTAACCCTCGGTGTATATAAACGAGGCATAAATTATATTCAAAACCAGGGGTATCGCCCACGGGCAGTCTGGCAGTGATACTCGACGAACGATTCGACGGTAAATCTAGTGCTTTTTGGTACGACTTATGCTTTTCAGTTTGTAATCACCCCAAACACCGGATTTTGCTACTCTTACGGCAAGGGAGAAAAAGATGAACGATCCTGGGATCGATGTTTTCTCTTCACACGAAAAGGGTTTCTTTCAATAGTTTCCGACGCGCACCCCCCCCCCCCCCCTTACCCCCTCACCTCCCCCGCCATATCACTCCAACAACCAATCAACCACCACCAAATATTCAGCAGACACGAATAGACCAATTATTGCGTCTTATTTCATCAAACATTTACAATTAGCGCAAGATCGAAACCCCACCTTAAAAATAACTTTTAAAGTCAAGTATTTGGTTTCTCTTTCTACATCGTACCGACTCTCGTTCAGCAATGGACGCGAAAAAGGTTTTGTTCATTGTCTTGTTTCATGGAATGGTAGATATCGCCGTTTTCGCCGCCAAAGAAGACTCTACTCCTACTCGTTCAGCATTCGTCACTACGCGGGAAAATAAGCGACTTAAAGGCCACGTTGTTAAACGGTTTGAGTCTCCCAGTTTGATGTCGTGCAGCCATTCGTGCTTGAGAAATTCCTGGTGTACTTCCACAAACTTCAAGGTGCCATCCGACAAGAACAGCAAAGGAACTTGCGAACTGAACAAGCACGGCGCCATCGACACAAACACCAAGTTTCATGATCACAAAGGAGTTACTTTTTCTATGGTGCTAAAGGTAATTTAATTTCCTATTTGACTTTGGAATACTCCCTAGCTGTCTCTTGGAAAGAATGGGAAGCTTGAGAAGCTTGGGAAGCTCTAACCAACTGAGCTACGAGAGTCTCTCGTGGCTCAGTTGGTTAGAGCGCTCAACCGGTATCTGGGAGGCCATGGGATCGATTCCCGTCGGGGACTCAGAATTTTACTTTGTGCCATGCTCGTGTCATTGTTAAAAATTAATCTTCATTATTTATCACCGAGCTCAAAATTTACCATCTTTATTACTTACTACACATTTACAGGGTGTTGTGCAAAAAAATTGGATCAGAACGCGGAAGCTCTCAAAAATTTAACTTTTCTTGGTCTAACGCGAATACTTGCACAAATATTATCGATCGTCTAATTTGTGGTTGCATCAACTATTAGGTCCCATTATAGATAGATATTTTCCTTTATCAATATAAAGCCAAAATAAAAGCTTTAATGCAGGAGTAATGACATGAGCCAACGTCTGAGCCATGTGCAAAGGAGAAAAGTTAAATGAACATGTATTTAATACTAACTACTGGGATCACAAAATTAAAATACTCTTTAACGCACTCACTAGTTATTTGCGGTTTCTCAGAAGCCCTTGGAACTATGGAATATTTTTCTTCCAAATTATTCAGTTCTCCACATACTTGTGTTGCTTCCGTTGTGTGAGAGCGAAAGAAGAAATTGGTTCACTGTACGAAGAAGAAAGCGGAAAAAGATAAGGTCTTTTCGCGTGCTATTTTTCCGCTTCGATATTGATGGGTTTTTGTTTTTATTTAAACATTTCAGGGATGTCTCATGACCAGCTGCCTCAATGGTGGCTCTTGTGTGCCTGATGAAAGGAAAGAAACATTTTCGTGTTCGTGCAAACTACCTTGGACTGGCGAAAAATGTGAAACTAAGATTGGTAAGGAATTGCAAATTTGCACTAATGTAGTCTGAAGTTGTCTTCACATCGCGCGCCTCTCCAAAATATGATTTCGGTTATTGGGATCTAAATTTAAGATAAATGTCTTGAAGCAAAAGATGTTAGAGATGGCAGAAGGGTTGCAAAAAGCTTTCGACTAACACAAGTTCGTGAAAGTTTCCCAACTCTGCATATGAATCTCTTAAACTAAAAATCATTTTCTTTTCCTTGATAAATAAGAAAAACTACTTACTATGAAACAGTATTGTTAAGAAAGCTGCTAAGAAAATGCTGTAATGATCGCAAAAAAATATTCATTTTTAATTAATTAATCATCTTTCAGATGCCTCTTCGTGCCATGAACTTCAAATAAAAGCAAAACAGAAATTACCAAATGGAGAATACCTGTTAACAAATGGAAGCATGTCATTTAAGGTAAGCAACATAAAGAATTTGTTGTGAAGAGAAAAGCAACACGAAATCGTATTCCTTTTCAACATAGCGGGCTAAAAACAGACAGACCTGTCAGACCAACATAAAAATTCTCTTCGATTTTTCATGCATTTTTTATTTATCTTTGTAGAATCTCTTTTCAATACTTGATGACGTCGACGGAGAACTGAATGTTGTTACCTTCTCTTCCTGAATTTGTTCCATAATACATGAATGCGCGCACGGACTTACGAAATTTCTATTCGAGAGTTCTACTTAGGTGTGAGTGCAGCGAACGAGTTAAATATTGAGTTGAACGCGAGGAAAAAGATATTATATCTCCAAAACATTGCATTATTTTGCTTTATAAACATACTAAGTGAAGATTTTGATGTTTTTCCAAAAAATTTTATTTAACCATTTGCCGAAGATTTCTAGAGATTCTCCAATTGTTGTCCGAAGGTCATACGAATGTTTCCGAGCATTTCCCGAAAACTTCCGAAGATTACAAAAAATCACCGAACATTTCCGAGGTTTGTCGAAGACTTACGAGGAAGAACGAAAGATGTTTCGACTATAGGCCAAATACACAAACATAACTAAACTCATCGATATCACCACAGTAAAATTACCATAATTTTACATATGATCAATAACCGTTTTTGTCTGGGCTGGAAATCCTTGTAAAATGCTACAGTATTGTGGACTGTATTTTGGTTGTTATTGGGTAATCAGGGGGTTTACAATTTTGCTTGTGATTTTAGTTAATATCAACTGTTTTTTTTTTAATAAACGGACTAGATTTTGAAATGGAAAATTACTGCTTTTTCTAAACCAGGCGATCAATTTGTCATACTCGAATTGAACACTTTGCAAGTAATAAGGAACAACTTTTTTCAAAAATTGGATTTGTGTGTGTTATAACTATAGACCTCCTTCTTCAACAATTCTATAGATGCAGAAAATATTTATCACGCCTTTAGCTTAATTCGCGCGCCAATTATATACGTAAAATACTTCTCTGGAAATAGGATTTTTATGCCGCTTTTTCTCTGATTGCGTATTGATTAATTTGGTGAGGGCCTGGAACCGGCAACAGAATTGTTACTATTAGCACCATGCATTAGACTCCCTCTCAGGGTTTCGCGTAGATCACATGACTTACGAAGCCATGTGGTTGTCATTGCGTCCTGTTTTTCTGCGGTGCAAGACGTGTTTCTGAACTCCCTCCTCCTCCCCAGGTCCTATCCACGGTTTTTCTTTTCAAGTAAATTTGAGTGTTTGCGATTTTAGTGCCCACACCTTTACTGGGCCAAACTACTTATGAAAGATTGTTAAGGAAATTGGATATTTAAATAAAAGCGGATATGGGCCTTTGCCCATAGCCATATTAGTCCAATCATTTGATGTGTTTTATTGAAGCCCAGTAAACAGAGCTCAGGCAAGGCAGCACTGGGGGTGTTCTTTTGGGAGAAGGGAAAAGGGCATAAAATATTATTAAAGCTTAGCTCGTCTTTCATTAGGTGTACTGCCACATGACGGATGACAGCAAAGGATGGACTCTTATTGCCCGATTCTCGAACAGTGATGATAAGAATTGGATGGCTGACACTGGGTACTGGTGGTACGACCAGCACGTTGCCATGGGAGCAACAACTAGTCCGTCAAGTAACACTGACATGATCTCACAAGCCTTTTGGTTGGTCAGCGGCAAAGAGTTTAAGATCACGCGCAGTGATGACCCCAGTCACACTCCTTTGTTACAGACCACAGGTGACTGTTTGGCTGGACAAACATTCCGATCCAAAATCACAAACTATGGCGACTTTAGAAATGGTAAAGTTTGGACCAGTAACCAATGCCTGGGAAGTTGCGCGGTTCAATATGGCGGTCAGTACAAGTCAACAGACGGGTTTCAACAGGCTGAGTGCAATGGAAACATCCAAACCGCGAACAGCATCGGCTTCTGGTGTGAAGGGGTCTGGGATGGATCAGTGATGATGATTGGTGGAGGAGGAAGTGCTTGTTCACGTGCTGATCACGGGATTGGAATAACAGAAACTGACTTTGCTTCTTTTGTTTTCAATGGAGAACATTTTGAAAGCGAATACGATTTTGGTTATAGTGGTTATAAAGCACACCCTCCATCCCAATCGTATTCATTAAATTTATGGATCCTTTGAATTACATCTAACGCGTGCCGTCAGTTCGAATAAATTGAAAGAAAATAACTTGACGACCTTTAGGATTACCAGCTCATCTTAAAACTGATTAACATTAACTATAAATAAATTTAATTTGATCTCTACAAACAAACATCGACCACCAGGAATATTGTCCTGATGTACCACCGTAATCTCAAGACTAGCATTACAAGAATTGTATGCCAATCAGTAGGGAGAATCAAATTTTCCATCAGTTAAAATTAAATGAGACGTTAGTTGATTTGATCTTTATAGATGAAGGTCCATTTATAGCTTGGCCATAAAATTATTAGTTTTAAGTCTGTTTTGCCAATATACAGAGTTCGCTCGGGTTTGAACAATTCTGTTGAACACTTCCTGAAGTTGTTACAAAAAATAGCAAATAATGTACGTCCTGCATACTTGCAAAGATCAGTTGCTATAGTAACGTTAAGCTCGGACATGTTGTCACGATCATGGGGCAATGGAAAAATCTGAACTGAATTTATGTTACTAACTAAAGCTAAATAAATAACTGATAATAACAATTGCGGTTCGAAAACGATGTGCATATAATGGCCTTGTATAGTTCTATAGTTGTTTTAACGCGGAAAGTCACACGCTTCAGTTTAATCTTGTTAGTAAAAAAAAAAAACATTTACATGGTAATCTGCACGTCAGTAAATTTGTTGTAAAACTGTAAATCGAATAAAACTTTACTGTTGAAGCTCACATATCTGTGTAGGGGAACAGGGGGGCGGGAGACCGGGAGAAAAGGGGCGGGAAGCGGGAGGAGAGAGGGCGGGAAGCGGGATTCTCAAGGTGGCGGGAACCGGGAGAAAACGAGCGAAATTTCGTAACATATCATTATATTTCGCAATAGATATGGAACAAAAACGAGAGAACAGCTACGAAAAGGAGCTGGCGGTGGGAGTAAAAGGTACGGGAGGCGGGAGGTTCCGACCCCCTGCCCCTCCCCCCCCCCCCCATATCTGCATTCATCCTTTGACAGATAGGAAGCGCGATGACCTAATGGTTAGAGCGCTGGACTCCGGATCGAGCGGTCGGTGTTGGAGTCCTGGTCGGGGCACTGAGTTTTGTTGTTGGGTTTATAGTGCCTCTTCCCCACCCAGGTGTATAAATGGTTATCGGCAAATTTAATGCTCGAGTTAACCCTGCGATGAACTAACATCCCATCCAGGGGGGAGTAGAAGTACTCTCTGGAACGGCGGCTCAAAACATTTTGGTTACGGTCGGAGATAGGTTGGGTTGGAGTTAGGTCGAAGATAACTGCCAGTTTGTGAAATCAGTCTACGTACAGTACGCCAAATTGAACTGGACCACTGAGAACAAAACTAGCCAATCAAAACGTTTATTGTGATCAAAGGAAAACGACTTTTTTCCTAATCGAACCATTGTGTTGAAGAATGCAAACAATAGTTCTACAACAAAATTTGAAAACCAACAAAGTTGCGGAAGACGCGAACCTGTCCGGAAACTTTGTATTTTTTTTTTTTCGTTTATTGGATCCTAATTTTGAACGGTTTTCAACAGTTTCGGCTTGACGGTCACCAGGGGGTGGGGGGGGGGGGGGAAGAAACTTCCTTTGTTACACAACTCAAAAAGTGATCATAGCGGTGCCGGTTAACCGAGACTGCGCAGTAGCTATCGAATGGTTGCTAAGGGTGTAGTGAATAGCTTGACAAAGTTCATTGTTTAATTCGCATGATTTGGTCTTGATCGTGCACAAAACACAATAGCTATTTGCATTTTGATTGCTCCTTTGAAGTCTTCCGGATATCAAAACAACCGTGAACAGTGATAACGGTGACCAATCTGGCAAAAGTAAGGCTTGTGAATTATACTAATTAAAAATAACTCCAATGGTTCTGAAATTATTTCCCATTTTTTGGTTGTTAAGAAGGACTTTAAATAAAAACCGCGCTTGCACTGGCAGAAAATTGAAAAATCAAATTCCTTCATTTTTTTGCTCATTAATAGCTTTTAGGTAGATAAGAAACCTGATGTATTTTGTTCCCCCAGAAGTCTTCTAATTTCGAGAAAAAAAAACAAAGTCAGTTTTCGTGATCGGAGCCTCAAAGTGACACAATTTTCAACAGAAATTCGCTATCGTTAACTCTCGTCGCGTTCACAAACAAAGCCACATTGAAAACTTTGGATGCTTTCTATCAACAGAGACACTCTTTTCTATTCGCTAAAATATAATTTTAGGGCTTAAGCAAAACTCTTCGAACTGAAATAATTAAAAAGGTGGGGAATACTTTTCACGATACTAGAAAGTCGAATTAAACGGCAGTTTTCAACGGAATTATTTAATATGTGGTATAACTCCAAATTTTCTCAATTGTCGTTTAAACACACATGTAAATGTTTATCTAAGACATACCTGAGAATTGGCTCGGGTTGTTGAAGGCAGCATATTTACCAATGCATCGTAGTCCCACAAAATGTTGTGATATCGATCAAAATAGCCTAACTGACAGCTAAACATTTCTTGGTTCCAAAATACAACAAAGCAACTGTTACGCGCGAAATTCTTTTGCATCTTCATCCTTAGCAATTTTCCTTTATCGTGGTTCTTTTCTCTTGACGAAAGTGTGTACAGAACTCCAGAACGATCAATTTGCTTCCTCAAACTGCGTTGGCGGTACTGGATAATTGTTTTGGGTTATTTTAACTCCGTGACATTCTCGACCCCAGAGCTCTTACTGCGCAGACTCACTTACGTCACAATATCGTGTTTCATGTCACGTGTATTATGTCACGTAAGTCAAAAATCTAATCTTGTGGCAAAATGGCGAAGAGGTTTTGCGATCAAAATGGACCTTAATTGACCCAGGTTGGCTTTTTTATCGCACTCTTTCGTTGAAAAGGGAATTTTGCAATGGAACATTCAGCAAAAAGAAGGAAAGACGAGCATTTGGGGTTAAAACATTCATTATCGTGGCGTTTGGCAATTAGAAGTATTTACACAGTTTACGGTCATTCTGTGAAAATTTGCCGAAGTTTGATGCCCTCTAAGTGAGAATCTTTCCAATAACCCGAGCCAATTCTCAGGTATGTTTAATACGAATATCTGTATGCACGTTTGAGCAAGAATTGAAAAAAATTAATGTTATACCACATGCTAAATACTGCCGTTGAAAATTACTATTTCATTCAAATTTTTGTTATCGTAAAAAGCATTCCTCGTCAGTTCATTTTTTCAGTAAGAAGAGTTGCGCTAAAGCCCTGAAATTATATTCTAGCGAAAGAAAAAGAGTTTTTATGTTGATAGGAAGTGACCAAATCTCTCTGCGCGGTTTTGTAAGCGAACGCGAGTAGTGTTCATAATAACTAATTTCGGGTTTAAAAGTTAGGATATTTGTGACTTCGACCACCGAAATCGATTTTCTTTGTTTTCTTAAAATTAGAAGACCTCTAGGGGAAACAAACTACATCAGGTTTCTTATCTACCTTACAGCTAATAATGAGCAAAGAACGAAGAAAAATCGATTTTCCAATTTCTGCCAGGAAATCAAATTCTTGCTCGGCCGTTCGTAAAAGTCACTCTTAAATTTCAACCGCGTGACAAATTTTTCGGTTGTTATTCCACGCCGCCAAAACATTCTCATTGACGTGAGACATTAGGCGTAAAACATCAAACGCAAACACCGCGACTATTCGCATTTCACACGCACGCAGTCATTGATATTTAAATCTTTCCGAGAAAACAAAACCTTGGTTTGACGTCTTTCTTAGCAACGGCTTGATTGACATAGACTCGCACCGTTTCCAGGCACTGCTATGTATTCAAAGAAAAGTGCCGACTTTCTTCCCCCCCCCCCCCCCCCCCCCCCTGACGGTCACAAACGTTTTCTCGCATGACGAGCTTCTTGCGACTTTGAAATCCGCAGCAGGGTATGGGTTGTAATTTCCGGTCAGTAGTGTTAAGTGGTTTTAGCGATCTGTCGTGACCGTGTACTTTGCGGTAATTGTGGTGTCGCAAATGTCACGGCGTGAGTAAATGAAAAAGACCAGATAATCTGGACATTTATGGAAGATGATCATGCGGTGTGAATATCTAACTAATAATACGGGAAACAAGGGTGAGATAGAATGGCGGCATGTACGTGAGTCATCTCGTCACAAAGTGTTCGAACCTTCGCTTTCTAAGACTACAAATCGGTGTGGTGTTTCAAATGAGTTGCCTTGCAGACTTATTCAAAACTCGTAGCCAGCACAGAGCCCGGTATTAGATGTAATTCGTGGAGGTAACAATCTACGATCTAGCCGATCGTAAATATGGCGCGAAAGTCGATCGGCGAGAGACATCGTTTTCGTTCTTTTTGTATTCTGACTAAACCTCCGGCGAGGGAAAATCCGAAAGGCGATAAATTAAGCGGTTTAGTGGAGTTCCACGCGGTCCGAGACTTACAAATTCACATCCTTCGATGAAATGGTGGTAAGAAGTGAGTTTCCCGCCATCTTGTGCGAACGCCGCTGCAGTTTCTTAGTCACGCTGCAAATCAAAACGTTCACACGACTACATGAGGATATCGACTGTTTGGAAATCGACGACATGGAAAATGTAAGTCCTCATGATTGCTTTTTAAATGCTTCAGTTCTTAACATTTATTAGAAAAAAATTGGCATGTATCAACTTACGAAATTGTATATTTTCAAGGTTTCGCATTTATTGATACATTTTTTGTCCACTTAATACACTGAAAATTTTAAAACTTTATAAACGGAAGCTAAACTCATAAATTTAAATCTTTAAGACCAAATACTGTTTGGTCAGCTTAGCCTCCTCAGGCTGTGGCTCTGTGAAAATTTTTTCTCCATGCAGGTTCTTGCATTGAACATTATTTTTAATCTTTAACAGCAAATATTTTTGGCTTTTCCCTGAAGCAGCAGAGCCTCGCCTTTTTAGGCTGTGGCTCTGTGAGAATTCTTTCTCAAGGTGTTTCATTGGGAACTCTAATTCACGCTTAAAACATTAAAAAGAAATAATTAAAATATTTAGAACCAAGTATCTTTTGGCTAAATATCCCTAAAGCAGCAGAGCAGCTTAGCCTTTTAGGCTGTGACTCTGCGAGAATTCTTTCTCCAGGTGTTTCACTGGGAACTAAAATTAAAAATTTCGGCTTAAACGTATTGAACATTAATTTTAAATTATCTTTAATAGCACATTTTGTTTGGCTTTATCCCTGAAGCAGCAGAGCAGCGTAGCCTTTTTAGGCTGTTGTTCTGTGAGAATTCTTTCTCCAGGTGTTTCATTGGGAACTAAAATTAAAAATTTAGGCTTAAACACATTGAACATTAATTTTAAATTATCTTTAATAGCACATTTTGTTTGGCTTTATCCCTGAAGCAGCAGAGCAGCGTAGCCTTTTAGGCTGTTGTTCTGCGAGAATTCTTTCTCCAGGTGTTTCACTGGGAACTAAAATTAAAAATTTCGGCTTAAACGTATTGAACATTAATTTTAAATTATCTTTAATAGCCATTTTGTTTGGCTTTATCCCTGAAGCAGCAGAGCAGCTTAGCCTTTTTAGGCTGTTGTTCTGCGAGAATTCTTTCTCCAGGTGTTTCACTGGGAACTAAAATTAAAAAATTTCGGCTTAAACGTATTGAACATTAATTTTAATCTTTAACAGCAAATATTTTTAGGCTGTTGTTCTGCGAGAATTCTTTCTCCAGGTGTTTCACTGGGAACTAAAATTAAAAATTTCGGCTTAAACGTATTGAACATTAATTTTAAATTATCTTTAATAGCACATTTTGTTTGGCTTTATCCCTGAAGCAGCAGAGCAGCTTAGCCTTTTTAGGCTGTTGTTCTGCGAGAATTCTTTCTCCAGGTGTTTCACTGGGAACTAAAATTAAAAAATTTCGGCTTAAACGTATTGAACATTAATTTTAATCTTTAACAGCAAATATTTTTGGCTTTCCCCTGAAGCAGCAGAGCAGCTTAGCCTTTTAGGCTGTTGTTCTGTGAGAATTCTTTCTCCAGGTGTTTCACTGGGAACTAAAATTAAAAATTTAGGCTTAAACGCATTGAACATTTATTTTAATCTTTAACAGCAAATATTTTTGGCTTTCCCCTGAAGCAGCAGAGCAGCTTAGCCTTTTTAGGCTGTTGTTTTGTGAGAATTCTTTCTCCAGGTGTTTCATTGGGAACTAAAATTAAAAATTTAGGCTTAAACACATTGAACATTAATTTTAAATTATCTTTAATAGCACATTTTGTTTGGCTTTTTCCCTGAAGCAGCAGAGCAGCGTAGCCTTTTTAGGCTGTGGCTCTGTGAGAATTCTTTCTCCAGGTGTTTCATTGGGAACTTCAATTGACAGGCTTTAAACAATAAAAAAACATTTATTTAAATCTTTAAATCTTTTAAACCAAATATTGTTTGGCTTTATCCGTGAAGCAGCAGAGCAGCTTAGCCTTTTAGGCTGTGGATCTGTGGGAATTCTAATTCTCCGAGTGTTTCATTGGGAACTCAAATTGAGGCTTAAAAAGTAGACATTTAAAATTAAAATCTTCCAGGCTGAATATTGCAATTGGTTGAATCCTTATTATTTAATGACGGTCAACCTATCTCAAGTTGATTATCTCAATCATTAAGTTGAGTATTTAAACATGTTACATTTCAGTGTTACGTTCCGGGTCCCGCAAAGCTTCATCGTGTTTAGCCCAAAAGAAATGTTTTGCGAGTGAAAAAGCCGTCACGCCGCTTCCGGTATCTACAGTGGTATACTAGTATGTTGTTTTGAGGCTTTTGTAATTTTCATGTGTAAATCTATTTTGTTCCCGCGTTTTGCGATGTAAGACATTTTAAGCGTCTGAAACTTTATCGCGAGTTAAGATGCCGTTGCGCTTTTTGAAACCCGTTTCTTTGAGGATAAGAATAACATTTTATCTAAATGAGAATTTTGTTCTTACAAGAACACAATTTAGCGCCGGAAGTTGTTTTGTTTCGTAACCGAATAAGTCGCCATGCTTCCTGAACTACATCCCATGGCCAATTGGTCGGTTTTGCAAATATTTTTGGGTTATTGTCGTCTTTAGTAAATCCGCTAGTTTCCTTGGTGAATGTTGTCTGCATCCTTGTTTTCCGGCATTCTCGACTGTACTGTGGTATATTTTATCCTGTATTCTGTCGATCAACCTGGTTTACTTGACCATTTGCTGACAGATCGGTATTCGAGTATGTTGATTCCTTAACACATCTCTGGCGAAGAGGCGTCAAGGAATTTCATTCATACGTGTCGAAAAATCTAGACCCCCTGCTAATGTTCTGCAGTAAAACTGCAGAACATCGGCAGGGGTCAACGATTTCAAAGTCGCATGAAGCTCATCATGAAATTAGCAATTAGCAATTAGCGTGCATACAGTATAGTGGAGTCGATTGTATTTCTTAGAATTGGCCTGATTCGAGAAGCCGCACTGTCACTGGCCTGTGATAAATAGCCAGCTGTTCTCCTCACGACGTTGCTTAGCAACATAAGGTATTCGCTTTGCGTCATGCTGGCGTGACAACATTCTCGTACCTCGAGTCTTCGTCCCTTCTGCGCAGGCTTGAAGAAACGAGCGACTCTCGAAACTTCCGCTGGAGGGCCGATGTTGATTGGGTTTCAAAAGACAATGGAAATCACCGGAAGTAAACCAGATTTCCAATATGGCGGAAAGTACACAAGAGAAGTGGTGAACTCCAAATCTTTTCGATTTAATGTATCGATGTGTCTGTAGATGCTGCAACAGTTTGAGAAAACATTCGATGGATCTTAACAGACCAAAACCCAGTAACGGTTGCTGCATACGAGCTGCTAGAAGAAGGAGTGCCCAAATTACTTGTTCTACCACGGGGAATATTTTAAAATCAACTGTAGCCGCAACCCAAAACTGTGGACTGAGTTTTTGATTTGATCTTCACAAATTTATTATATATCCAGCGGTAGGTTTCTATGCCGTAGTATTTATTTTAAGTTTTATGGACGTAATTTTATTTACAGAGCGAATGGAATAGAATATTATTAAATGTTATTTTTAGCATTTGCTGTGTGAACGTACATTTTTCTTCACTACCTTGCAAATCACAATGGAAACTGAGTTAACATAATCAGTTATAAATTACTGGATTGGTCAGCTAGCTTGACACTGCCAGGCAGTCAAAATCGATTACCTTACATTGTAAGTGACCCTCTTGGTAACACCTTTCATTATGAAACATTATTTCGTTATTTTACCTTTCTTCAAGTTTTGATTTGACCATCATTGAAAATGAAAGGACACTATGATATTTCTCTGATGCCTGACAATCAGTATTTTTGTTTGTGTTGAATCCAAGGGACTAACTGCAGGAAGGAAATGTTTAAAAAAAATACCTTTGTACCCTGGTGCTTATGAGAATGTGATGTTGAAATTCCCAGTACCCTATTTATGATGTTCAATTAGGTTAAAGAAATATACCCTATTGGGTAACACTCCTTGTTAGCTTTATGTGGGGGTATCGAGTATACCCATCCACTCTGGATCCCCATAGAAGAATGCCTTTTTACTAACACTTCCAGTTTAGTTTCAGAGACCTGAGATACCATTCTTAAGCTAATTATGACTGAGGTCACATAATTTTAGTTTACTCCAAGTTCATGTTCGAATCAGTGGCGAGAGTGCTCATCCTCCACCAATGTTACCCAGGTTCGATTCCCACACCCAGCCTAATATGTGGGTTTGTTGTTGGTTCTGGTCCTTGCTAGCCTGCGAATACAGCTGGCTGTATTCGCAGGCTAGGTCCTTGCTCCAAGGATTTTTCTCTGGTTTCTCGAGTATTCGTCCCTCCACAAAAAAAAACAACAACAAAAAATACTACTAGCCTGCGAATACAGCCGCCTCTCATGCTCCAATCCGCTTGCTGCGCTCCGAACGCAGCAAGCGAATCGGAGCCCAAGAGGTGGCTGTATTTGCAGGCTACAACACTACTAAATTCCACTTCAATCTGGAATCAGTGGCATTGGAAGAGCCACTATGTAGAAGATTTTTCATTTTCATGTTTTCCTATTATTCATTAATTTCATTCCAAAATTACAAAGATAAATATAAAGCAAACAAGTAGAAGAAGAGAAATGGAAAAGGGCAAAATATAGCTAGCTAATTTGATGTCCTTGCTTAATTTTTTAATAACAATTTCACAATAATAATTTACGATAAAAAAAGTTAACTTAACATAGGAGAGGAAGAGGTATGAATTAATTAATACTGAGCAAAATAATACCGGTAGAGTGCTTTTTTAAAACGTTTTCTGGTTGGCAAGTTACGTATAGATAAAGGAAGGTCATTTCAATAGTAACATCTAATAAAAGTGGGGCAAAATTAGGGCTTTCCACAAGTTGCTCGGCAACTTTTTGGCAACTTTTCATGTTTCGAGCAACTTTTTCCCCTTCGAGCAACTTTTTTCCTCTCGAGCAACTTGTTGCATTTTGAGCAATTTCCAGACCGAAGATCTCCGAAGATTATCCGAGTGTTGTTCAAAGGCCATACGAACGTTTCCGAAGATTTACGAAGTTTGCCGAACATTTTCGAGGAACATCTAAAGACTTTTCAACTTTCGGCTCATTCTGCATTATAACATTACAAAACTCACCAGCAAACATGACGTCATCGATATCTTCACGATTTTTCTCAGTTAACGAAATTCTTGTTAGTTAACAAATTTTCCCCTTAAGATTTTATTTAGATACTTCTTTTGCTGTTAAATTGCATAAAACTGCTTAGAAATCTTACCCTCAAAGGGAAATTAGCATATATTTAAAGAAATTCTCTTGATTAGAAGCAGCATTTTGGAGTTTTTGGAGCAACTTTTGAGCAACTTTTATTATCAGAAGCAACTTTTTGGATATTTGGAGCAACTTTTGAGCAACTTTTTGAGAAATTACGGGCAACTTTTTGGGAAATCTCGAGCAACTTGTGGAAAGCCCTAGGCAAAATTCCCTTGTATTTATCGTGAAGAAACCGAGATTTAAATATTGTAAGGATGCACTTCGAGTATCGTAAATTATTATGTTGCTCAGATACCAGAGATAAGGTGTAGAGGATTCCACTGTAAATTCCCATTTTACATGTATGTTGCCATTTGGCTTTTTAAAAATGCCTCCACGATTATTTTTAGAGTGCACAATATTAACTCAATTTTAACTCCTGGTTCAGGGACTGCTGATAAAATACTTCTTTCCATCCCAGTCCTCAATGCCTCCTGAAAGTATCCTTTTAATGACACATATAAAAACAAACAGTCCAATATCTATCAAGTCTAATATGATGCCGAAGGCCACACTGGATCTAGAGAAGGCCCCAGGTCCCAAAATTTCCACCCCTCTTCCATTATGATTACCTGTAAATCTGCTGTATAAGGCAGATATTTATACTAGTAATAGTTCTCACTATGAAGCTGCCTCCGCCTTTTTATAATTTGTTTTACAGCAATAATCTAGGATTAGTGGAGTCTTTTTGTCGCCTTTATTGATGCTGATGGACTACACAATTAGGCTTCTTTTTTACTGTGCCATGTACGTCATGACATTGTTTGCTGCGGAATTTCTTGTTGTGTGACATCGTTGCGTCCTAAAAATATTAATTCACAAGTTCAAGTCGAATATATTACCTAGGGCGCAGAAATATTAACCTAGCGGAAATAACACATAACACATTATTCGTGGTGACAACACGCAAGCTTATTCCCGGGCTTATAACATTCAAGGCCAAAAAGCCTAAAAATTCCGCGAGTAACAAATATATATGGCACAGTTCAAAGATTCGAGAAAACAATTTTTGATCCTTATTCAACCCACTCTTTGGATCAAATAATCTGACAGTTTGTTAGCGAAACGAATTACCTTGTATTACATTTTTGTTTATTACTCGTTGTAAGATGTATACGATACAAATCCCCGAAAGCAAACGTTGACGCTCGAACCAGCTCTTGTAACACACGTAGCCAAGAACACAAAACCAATTGCTCGAAATCTTTCGACGTAATACTAACAACTGCTTGAAATATCACTTAAAGCAGAGAAACCGCTCGAACAAATCTGTGAACACGCGTAAACCAAAACCGAAAAACGAAATGCTGCTAGAAGATGGCGAAGCTCGAAGGTGACGAAACGCGACCTCATGGTTGCAAGTACCCGACACCACCGTGCACGCTTGCTAAAATATTACCTGAGACGACCGTGCGCGCCTAGTTTTGTCAAATCGAGAACGCTTCGCCCATTTCAAACACATTTCTTACTTTTTCAACAAACATTCTTTGTCCTTGTATGTATACACCCGGGGACTCCTAGGGTGCCTGCGGGGGCAATAACAAGGTTGCCACAGCTCAGGAGAGGTTTTCAAGATATGATATGGCTTGAAAACTTAGAAAAGTTGGGGAGTTTTGATCAGAATTAGAGAAAACTGATATTACAAAGAAAAGTCTGGGAAATTTATCCGTAGATAAAATCTACAATCAAGCCTAGTGGCTGATCAGGCCAGAGCTTATCCCGGTTTCCATAGCACAAAGCGACTAAGAATATTTCTTCTACCCCCCTGGATGGGATTCTGACCCATCGCAGGGTTACCCCCAGCAGTAAATTCGCTGGTACTCATTTATACACCTGGGTGGAGAAAGCCACTATAAGAGTAAAGTGCCTTGCCCAAGAATACAATGCAGTGCCCTGGCCAGTGCTTGATCCTAGACCACGCGATCTGGAGTCCAGCTCCTTAATTATTAGGCTACCCTGCCACCCTAAATTTATCCTTAGTCAACTTCAATTTTGACAGTTTGACTTGTCAACAACAAATGAAACAAAAAAGGAAAGAAAAGAAACAGGCTATCTTTGTGATAGGTGGAAAGGATGGCTGTAGGGGATAGTCAGAGGCTGCTATTTTACCTGAATTCTAAATTTACTTGGTCAGGGAAATTTAAGTTTTACTAGGGAATTTGAAAACTATGTTTAAGATCAAAAGCTAGAGCTGGTCCCAAGGGTGTCCAACTTGTAACAAAACAATTTAGAAATTTAGTTGAATGGGTGCATCAATGCTTAGTTTGACTCGGCCATGTAGGAGATAAACAATAAGAAGTACAATCAATATCAAAATAATAAAAATATTATTTGAATTGTCTTTTACAGCAGTTTTCACAGCTTTCTGGACCAAAGTTAAGCCTATTAATGGTTGTACATGTTTCAGTATGCTTGTGGATTTGTTTCCCTATTTAATTAAAACACAAAGTAAGCCCTTTTAAATTAACTAAACTTAGATAAACTAAAAATTAACCTCCACTCGTCTGCACTGCTTTGTCAATATAATTATTAGGTTTTCAAATAATCTTACAATTTACAGAAACAGATTTACAGGATTTCCCAAACAATACAGCTATTAAAAAATTGTGATACACAGCATGATCATTAAAAACTCGCCTGTTAAAATAGTAATCCACATTTTACATACCATGCCAGTCAAAGCAATCTATATGTGTTTCGTCCACAACGTGCAACAGTTAAACCCTCGTATGATTTAAAAACTTATTCTGCCGTTTTCAGGAGCTCTATATAACAGATTTTGTTTCTGTACCAGGGTTTCGAGGTGAGCAAAGATGAGTTGAAAATTCTTCAGATTCCCCAGTGGCTTTATAGTGTTGATGAGTTAAAATTTGTAGAAGTCTGCGAGTGACTGCGAACACAATCCATAAATCTGCAAAAGATGCGGTGATTGGTAAACAAGAACTTGCCGAAAACGGTTGGCAGGACAGGCAAAACATCTCTTTCCAACAGTAATGCTCTAAAGGATCTCCAGTTGCTTTCCTCCACTTCAGACGCCATGTTTCTTTTTAGCGGTCAGGCATGCGCAATTCAACCGGAAGTCCGATATTTTCGGACTTCCAATCGGAACATTCCAGGGTCGCTCGTTTCCTGACCGCGGGTCAAAGGGAACGAAGACCCTGGGTACGAGGATGGCGTGACAATTTTTTTAAGTCGCGAGTGCGCGTGGTCATTTTTGCCCCACCAAGACTTTACTGATTGTTAGTAAGATTACAGTTTGCAATCGCATTACAAGACAGACTTCAGTTTAAAAAAATATTGATGCATGATCATATAAAATTTACTGTTATCTAACTATAGTGCAGAAAAAATATGATTAGCAAGGAATTATTAGTCAAAGTTAAACGAGCAGGCCGGACTACATCAACGGACGAGTTGTCAAATAACGGAAAACGAATAGCATCAAAACATATTTTTCCGAGGTATACTTATTGAATAATAATCGAGTTCTTATATTGTGCTTAAAGAATAGTCCTGAGAGCCATTTGATTATTTCCGTGAACTATGCAACAGGAGGAGCTTTCGCTGGCCAAACTGTATTGATAAAAAAAATTTCTCAGACGTTTCTATTTACTTAAAGGAACAACGTCACGGACTCATATTGAAAAAAACTGGCAAGTTTTTATCAAGTTTTTTTCGATCGTAATCCGTTTTAATCATAACCATTACAATTTCCTTGAATGTGATTGGTGAAAAAACTGCTTTATTTTTCAATAATTATTCTGTAGAGTTGTAATCGGACAGTGTAATCGGACAGTTGGCTGTAATCGGACACCTGTAATCGGACAGTTACAACAGCCAATCATAATAAGCAAAGTAAATTAAATACACCAATCACAGAACTGATGACAGTATCCATAGCAACTACAACTTACCCTCTAAAACTGGGGATTTCCAAAATGGAGAAATTTCTTACTTTAGACAATGTCTCCATTGGAGATATTTTCCCAAATGTCAGTTTTGAGTTATTTCCACAGTCATTTTGGGAAAGTGAAGATAGTTTGTTCGGAGAATTGTCAACAACATTACAAGAAACACAGTCCGTAGTGACGGCCGCACCGTCTATGTCCGCAGAAATGCAACGAACGGAAGAATTGCAACAGCAAAAGTCCACTCCAGCTGAAAACATTTCAGAGACGTTAAACTTGGTTCCACAAATTGAAGAAGAAGACCAGTCCCGTTTTCCTGTAGTGTCAAACGAAGAAATAACAGAGATAAACGAGTCGGCTGCAAGCAAGAACACGAAGCGAACAACCCAAACATGGCTGACAGTGTGGCAAAAATGGTGTCTCGCTCGTAACGTCGATAATAAAATGGAGGGCTTCAGTCCACAAGATTTGGATGTAATTCTGACAAAATTCTACGCAGAAGTCAGAAAAAAGGACGGGTCAGAATACGAGCCTGATTCGCTTCGCGTAATGCAAGCATCACTCGACCGGTATCTTCGTCAAAAAGATTACTCCGCATCCATCATCAGCGGGCGAGAGTTCAAAAAGTCTCAAGAGACTCTAAATTCGAAAGCAAAGTCCCTCCGCTACCAAGGCAAAGGGAAACGGGCCAACAGGGCTCAACCCTACAGTCGAGATGAAGAAGAAATCTTTTGGAGGGAAGGTCAACTTGGAAGCCACAGTGGTCTTGCCCTGACAAACGTAAATTTCAAGAATCTCGCAGAGCACTTGGGTTTTAGAGGTCGCCAGGACCACTATAACGCCTACGTTGAAGATTTCTCCATCGTGGAAATGGCAGATGGTGGCAAATGTGTCCAGTTTGAAGAAAATCCAACCAAAACGAGACAAGGCGGATTGAGAAACAAAACCCGAAGCTCTCCGCAGCAAATGTGGTCAACCGACGGCGGTGATAGAGATCCAGTGCGACTTTTTAAAGAATGGCTTGAACGTCGACCCCAACAACTTAAGAATTCCGGTCCACTGTACCTCGCGATCATCCCTAGGCCAAATTCAAATGTTTGGTACGCAAAGTCAAGAATGGGGGAGCATCGAATCAGCCAAATTATGAAGTCCGTGGCTAGCTGTTTGCCAGAGGGTTGTACGAAGAAAATTACAAACCATTCCACAAGAAAGACGGTCGTAGCGAAATTAAAGGAAGCAGGTCAACCACGTCACAAAATCATCCAAGTCACCGGGCATGCCAGAGAGTCATCTTTAGATGATTACGATCAAACCAGCGAAAGCGAACGAAGGCAGTTATCACACATAGCAAGCGGGTATACAGCACCGTCGTCGACTAGTTCGTCAGCTCCTGTCCAAGCGTCAACATCAGCAGTTCGTTCTTTCAATCGTCCAGAGCCGTGCCAAGAAGCATTGAACGCGAAAGAAAACATCCCCGCTAATCCTTTCACGGCACCATCGCATTCCGTGACAATGGCCACAAAACATCTTCAACAGGCGCCGTTTCAAGTCTTCAACCAGTGTGTGTTCAACACAAACAACGTGTCTTCTCCAGATCGTTCCTTGCAAAGCCAAAAACGTCGGAAGAGGCACGTAATCATCGACTCTGACTCGGACTAGCCAACTGATTACGTTTAAAGTTTCTTGAGAGAGTTGTTGTATAAATTTTAGCTCCTTGAGACAGCTGTACTTTGAAAAAATACTGTACTTTTGTAATCTGTGAACTTCACATGGCTTCGTTTTACCAAGATTTTTCGTTCCTTGGTGGTTGCGCCTGGTTGATTTTTGATTGAATGACATTTGACGGAATGCATGACGTAAATTTCAAATTCTCTTTTTGTTGCTAAGTAATCGATTCGACTGAGTGGTTTTTGTCTTTATTCGATCTCAGGTGAACTTTTCATCGTTTTTTCATCGAGGTCTGTAATTGTTATGCTTTTGAATAGTTGAAATTAAAATCTCTTACTCAAATAAACGTGTTTGTTTTTCTCGGAAATTGTAAGGGTTATGATTAATTGGTAACAGGACTTCGTGTCGTCCAATTCGGTCTGTAATCATACTCGTGATAACAAATCGGACTCCCGCTACGCGGTCGTCCTATTTTGTTAATCACTCGTATGATTACAGACCGAATTGGACTCCACTCAGTCCTATTACCATTATTAATCTTCATCAGTCGAAACCATCCTTGGTTATTAACGTGTTTTAATTATTTCGTTGTTGTTTATTACATGACAAAATTAATATTGTGAGGTTTTCTTCAACTTGGAAGTAATCAGAAAAGTGACTTAAAATATCGTGACATTGCTCCTTTAAAGTCCTAAGAGCCATTTGATTATTTCCGTGAGTTAAAATACAGGAAGAACTTTGGCTGACCTAACATTGAGAAATATTCAATTTCTCCGACGTTCGTGTTTACTTAAATTGCGGTTTTGTTGGTATAATAATCATTAAAACTTAGAGTCCACGTTTTGTCGTATTTGACTCAACCCTCTATAACCAGGTGACTTCCATACCATGCCGCATCATCAAACAAAATTAAACAAGAAAACCAACATGCAATATTAGGCATCTGTTTTCACATTTCTTTGTCATTAAAAGACAAGGAACATATGTGAACATGTTTAAATTAACATTCTCCTTTCCTTTTTTTTTCTCGACACCAATTAAATATGGTCATTAAGGCGGTCCTCTATTGACGCCTACCTTAATTGAAGTTACACACAACTTACTTGGAAAACTAAGCACATCGTTTTATTTGAACGTTCACTGTCGTTCTGCAGTCAAAACAAGGAAAAGATGTCATAACTTTCGAATTAACACGTTTTAAATTCTTTCAAACGTTCCTGCTTTTTAACAAGAAACATCTGTTGTGGTCATAGAAAGGCAGGAACAATCCATTTTGGTGAATATCAGATAACCTTTTTTTCAATTTAACTGTCACAAAACTGTCGCAGTTTTCTACATTGTTTTCTCTCGCTTAACAATGGCTTATTAATTGGTTAAATTGCTTGCATTTTAACGAGGGAATTAACTAACCAATGTTATTATATATATAAATAGCACCATTGAATTTCAACGGTCCCAATTACTACGAGTGCACGACTACTTATATATACCAATAAACCACAGCAAACAAAATTTTTACGCAAAATTGTGAGCACGTTTAAAGCACCTTTCAATAGGGATTTAAAAAAAGAATTAATTTACAAACGAGGCATGAATTATATTCAAAACCAGGGGGTACCACCAACGGGCAGTCTGGCAGTGATACTCGTCCAACGTTTCAAGGGTAAATCTATTGCTTTTTGGTTCTATCGATGCTTTTCATTTTGTAATCGTCCTAAACACAAGATCTTGCTACTCTTCTGGCAATGCAGTGAAATTAGAGTGAGCCTGGATCAATATTGCCTCTTCACATGTAAACGGTTTATTTCAAAAGGTCCCGACGCGCACCCCCCCCCCCCCTTTACCCCCTCACCTCCCCGGACTCTTCAACAACCAATCAACCACAAACAAATAATCAACAGACACAAACAGACCGGGCCAATTATTGCGTCTTATTTCATCAAACATTTACAATTAGCGCAAGATCGAAACCCCTCCTTAAAAAAAAACTTTTGAAGTCAAGTATTTGGTTTCTCTTTCTACACCGTACCGACTGTTGTTCAGCGATGGACGCGAAAAAGGTTTTGTTCATTGTCCTGTTCCATGGAATGATAAATATCGCCGTTTTCGCCGCCAAAGAAGACTCTACACCTTCTCGTTCCGCATTCTTGAAGATGCTAGAAAATAAGCGACTTAAAGGCCACGTTGTCAAACAGTTTGAGTCTCCCAGTTTGATGTCTTGCAGCCATTCGTGCTTGAGAAACTCCTGGTGTACTTCCACAAACTTCAAGGTGCCATCCGACAAGAACAGCAAAGGAACTTGCGAACTGAACAAGCACGGGGCCATCGTCGCAAACACCAGGTTTCATGACCAAAAAGGAGTTACTTTTTCTATGGTGCTAAAGGTAATTTAATTTGACTTTGAAATACTCCCTAGCCTAGCTGTCTCTTGGAAAGCATGGGAAGCTTGGGAAGCTTGGGAAGCTCTAACCAACTGAGCTATACGAGAGTCTCTCGTGGCTCAGTTGGTTAGAGCGCTCAACCGGTATCTGGGAGGCCATGGGTTCGATTCCCGTCGGGGACTCAGAATTTTACTTTTTGCCATGCTCGTGTCATTGTTAAAAATTTATCTTCACTATTTATCACCGAGCTCAAAATTTACCATCTTTATTACTTACCACACATTTACAGAGTGTTGTGCAAAAAAATTGGATCAGAACGCGGAAGCTCTCAAAAATTTTACTTTTCTTGGTCTAACGCGAATACTTGTACAAATATTATCGATCGTCTAATTTGTGGTTGCATCAACTATTAGCTCCCATTATAGATAGAAATTCCCCTTTATCAATATAAGGCCAAAATAAGAGCTTTAATGCAGGAGTAATGACATGAGCCAACGTCTGAGCCATGTACAAAAGAGAAAAGTTAAATGAACATGTATTTATTACTAATTACTGGGATTACAAAATACTATTTAACGCACTTTATTTGCAGTTTCTTAGAAGCCCTCAGAACTATGGAATATTTTTCGTCCAAATTATTCAGTTCTCCAAATATATACTTGTGTTGCTTCCGTTGTGTGAGAGCGAAAGAAGAAATTAGGAAGGTTCACGGTACCAAGAAGAAAGCGGAAAAAAGATAAGATCTGTTCGCGTGCGTATTTTTTCCGCTTCGACATTGATGGATTTTTGTTTTTATTCAAACTTTTTAGGGATGTCTCATGACTGGCTGCCTCAATGGTGGCTCTTGTGTGCCTGATGAAAGGAAAGAAACATTTTCGTGTTCGTGCAAACTACCTTGGACTGGCGAAAAATGTGAATCTAAGATTGGTAAGAAATGGCAAATTTGCACTAATGTAGTCTGAAGTTATGTCTTCACATCTCGTGCCTCTCTAAAATATGATTTCGGTTATTGGGATCTAAATTTAAGATAAATGTCTTGAAACAAACGATGTTAGAGATGGCAGAAGGGTTGCAAAAAGCTTTGGACTAACACGAGCTCGTGAAAGTTTCCCAATTCTGCATATGATTCTCTAAGACTAAGAATAATTTTCTTTTCCTTGATAAATAGGAAAAACTACTGATTGTGAAACAGTATTATTGAGAAAGCTGCTAAGAAAATGCTGTAATGATTGCAAAACAATATCTTTTTTTAATTAATTAATCATCTTTCAGGTGCTTCTTCGTGCCATGAGCTTCAAATAAAAGCAAAACAGAAATTACCAAATGGAGAATACCTTTTAACAAATGGTAACATGTCATTTAAGGTAAACAACAAAAAAAATTGTTGTGAAGAGAAAAGCAGCACGAAATCGTATTCCTTTTAAATATAGCGGGCTAAAAACAGTGTCAGACCAACATAAAAATTCTCTTCAATTTTTCCTGCATTTTTTATTTTACTTTGGAGAATCACTTTTCAATACTTGATGACGTCGACGGAGACCTGAATTTTGTTACCTTCTCTTCCTGATTTTGTTCCATAATACATGGATGCGCGGACTTAAGAAATAAAAATATTATATCTCCAAAACCTTACATTATTTTGCTCTATACCATTTGCCGAAGATTTCTAGAGATTCTCTAATTGTTTTCCGAAGGTCATACGAATGTTTCCGAGCATTTCCCGAAAATTTCCGAAGATTACAAAAAATCACCGTACGTTTCCAAGGTTTGTCAAAGACTTGCGAGGAAGATCGAAAGATGTTTCGACTATAGGCCAAATACACAAACATAACTAAAGTCATCGATATCACCACAGTAAAATTACCATAATTTTACATTACCGTTGTTGTCTGAGCTGGAAGTCCTTGTAAAACGCTACAGTATTGTGGACTGTATTTTCTTGTTATTGGGTAAGCAGGCGGTTTACAATTTTGCTTGTTATTTTAGTTAATATCAATTGTTTTTTTTTAATAAATGGACCAGATTTTGAGATGGAAAATTACTGCTTTTTCTAACTCAGGCGATCAATTTGTCATTCTAATTGAACACTTTGCAAGTAATAAGGAACAACTTGTATCAAACATTGGATGCGTGTGTGTTATAACAAATAAAAGCCTCCTTCTTCAACAATTCTATAGATGCAGAAAATATTTATCACGCCTTCAGCTTAATTCGCGCGCCCATCATCCATCATATACAATATTATTCATGCCTTTTACTTAACTCGCTTGTCTTACATTAGGTGTACTGCCACATGACAAATGACAGCAAAGAATGGACTCTTATTGCCCGATTCTCGAACAGTGATGACAAGAATTGGATGAAT
This sequence comes from Oculina patagonica, assembly GCF_052425735.1. Classification (NCBI taxonomy): domain Eukaryota; kingdom Metazoa; phylum Cnidaria; class Anthozoa; order Scleractinia; family Oculinidae; genus Oculina; species Oculina patagonica. Next base: position 21,168,202 of record NC_135766.1, read on the forward strand.
GACACTGGTTACTGGTGGTACGACGAGCAAGTTGCCATGGGAACAACAACTAGTCCGTCGAGTAACACTGACATGATCTCACACGCTTTTTGGTTGGTCAGCGGCAAAGAGTTTAAGATCACGCGCAGTGATGACCCCAGTCACACACTTTTGTTACAGACCACAGGTAACTGTTTGGATGGACAAACATTCCGATCCAAAATCACAAGTTATGGCGACTTTAGAAATGTCAAAGTTTGGGCCAGATATGATTGCTTTGGAAGTTGCACGGTTCAATGTGGCGGTCAGTACAAGGCTACAGACGGGTTTCAACAGGCTGAGTGCAGTGGAGCCCTTCAAAGCGCCAACAAGATCGGCTTCTGGTGTTATGAGGGTGGCGATGGATCAGTGATGATGATTGGCGGAGGAGGAAATGCTTGCTCACGTGGTGATCACGGGATTGGAATAACAGAAACTGACGCTCCTTTTTTTGTTCTCGTTGGAGACGATGATGAAATCGAATACGATTTTGGTTATAGTGCCACTAAAGGTCACTTTCCATCCCAATCGTATTCATTAAATTTATGGATCCGTTGAATTTAACCTAAAGCGAGCTCAGTTTAAAATAATTCTTTAGCTTAAGTTTGTTAAAAAGAACATGAATTGACGACCTCGATGATCGAGTTTCATTTGTTGACAAGCCTCGCTGTTAAAAAAAAAACATAGAATTCCCAACGTAGAAATAGTGTTTTGTCAGGTTAATGCTTTAGTTTATAAGCCAAACTAGTACCTGCTCTTGTGTTTACTGTCCGTGAGATTATAACTATAAAAAAAGTGTTTAATTGTAAATACAACCTGTAGAAAACTGCAATCCACTTGTGAGCGGTTTTGTAAGTAATTAATGTTTCAGAGCTAGGATTAACGATAGCCAATGGATCTAAGGAAAGTTTGTTTATGTTTTCAAAAATAGCGTTTCTCTCACGTATAAATAGAAGTGCTTTGTAAGAATATTGTTTCCCAGACTAAATAGGGTTAAACAAAGTCGACAAAAAAGTTATAACTAATTTACGGTTTAGCCAATAAGCACACAGACATTTTGGAAACATTTACACTGAAAATAAAGGCTCCAGCTTTGGTGTGAAGTTAAACAAATCTTTTCGATTGACTATCATGTGATTCTCTCGGTTACTGTTGACGGCCCCACTGGCTCCTTTACCATCAAAGAACATTTCAGCTGCCAGTCCAGCAACCTAATCTACTGCATCTCCTGTCGTCGTTGCTCCGCCCTTTACATCAGTGAAACCGGACTTACCCAAAGATAACGCTTCGGCGAACACCTAAAAAGTATAGAGAAGAGGGTACCCGGTTTTCCCGTGGCGGAGCACTTCAACAAAGAACGTCATTCTATCTCCGACGTCCAAATACGCGGAATCAGACTTTGCGCCGGCAACAACATCAACCGGAAGCGACAGGAGATGAGAATGATCTTCAGACTGGGCACTGTGCGACCACGCGGGATGATCATTAACTTCACATTTATTTAAACTGCACCTACGCCTCTTTGCGCGTGAACGTTATTTTTAAATTTTCAAACGCTCGGCTAGTTTGTCGCATTTTCTTTGGCGACGTTTACCACCGCAGAAGGGCTATTGCCCGAAACGTCTGGTATTTTTTAAAAACATTTTTTTGGCACCTTATTACCCATTTCATTTTACTTTGGTATTTTATTGCCATGCAGTAACTTTGGAACTTTTGTTCTTATTGTCAACAGCCAAAGCTCTCCCTGTTGTATTTTAGCTCACCGTTAACAATCGATTGGCTCTAAGGACTATTCTTTTAACACAATACAAGAAGTCGTTTGATTCTGTAGCCCGGTTGGTTCAATTCTTTTTCAATAAGGATTTTTTTTTTTCTGCATGCGTGTTTCCTGAATTTAACCCCTGAGAACACTTATATGCTAATGAGACAAAACTCAAAGAAAGGTGAAAGTAACTGCTGCTGGCAACACGCTGCAAAAATATTGAAACATGTTTGCGCTGAGCAAACAACTTAACAAACTTAAAACTGACGTACGTAAGTTATCCAGCTGGATTAGCAAACACTTCTTCAGGATATACGAGGGTGGACAAAGACTTCCGACAGAAAGACCATCTGCTACTGACGTCTTTCAAACTGGCACAACAGCAATCTTCTGCTGCTTATTATACGAGGAAAAACGTTTTGTCTTGTTTTACATTTAATTCAATATTAAATGTATCTGCTGAAATTATTTTTGTTAGTCCTTGTGGAATGTTTAGTCTAATCTTAAGTTCTGTTGAAACTTTACACATTTTGCACATATGATTGCCTGGCGCACAGCAAACGCCGGGTCTTGACAGCTGTTTAAATAAATTAAAGTCATAGCTAAAATTTCGCAACACTTGTGAACTATTTTATTTTATTTCAAAATGTAAATACACTCTTTTTCCTCGCGAAGCGAGGCCGAAGGCCGAGCGTAGCGGGGTGTATAATTTTGTCCCTCAAAGGGCTCAGGCGGGATGAAATCTCGTGTGGAGTTTACGGTCATGTATAGAAATATATATATTTGTGAGCTTGGTGTCTGGCGGAAATGACGTCACACGGCCGCCGCGCGCTGGTGGCCTAAGGGACGGACCATTAGAAATAACCGGAGGGGGGGTGACTTTTACCAAAAAAAAATTCCTGCAAGGGAAACTTGTCGAAAAAAAAAATCCTGCAAGCGGCTGCTGCTGAAAAAAAAATTCGTGCAACGGAATTACCTGTAAGTGTTGTATGATGGCATCTTTAAACGTCCATCAGAATGGCTAAAATAGCCTTTTTTAGGTTCTGAAAATTAAAATTTTCCCGGGGGAGCATGCCCCCGGACCCCTCTAATTTGTCATGCACCGAGAGTGCAGCGTCAGCTCAATCCTATCAGCTATTTAGTTGCAAACACACCTGACCCACACTAACAGTCACGTCCCATCACTAAACAGTTAATCAAAAGCACAAACAGTATTACTATTATCACTTTAAACTGCATTTTTGTCTGATATTCTAAAGTTAGCTTGATAAGTTTTAGCTGTCATCTTTTATCATCTTTTTTGTTGAGGGACCAGGGAAAAAATTTCTAATAAGGAGGGGGGGGGGAGGGAATTATATTTAACGGGCACTATCAGAAGTACTTCTGGCACTATCTATCAAATCCCTTCAGCCCCCCTACCCCATAAAAAAAAATGAACGGTCCCTAAATGTCGCTTAATTCAGAACAAATCTGAAAAATGAAACAATAATACTATTTAATAATGATAATTGCTCAAATCATTGATGCGTAACGAAAAAAGACCTGTAAATTTGGGCGAAAAAAAAATCGTGCAAAGCTTGTGCCCCAGGAAAAAAATTCCTGCAGACAAGTAGGCCTTCAAAAAAAATTCCTGCACCGAAAATTTTTTACCCCCCTCCGGTTATTTCTTATGGTCCGTCCTTAATGGTAAGGCGTCGAACTTGAAATCAGATCTTCGAGACTGAGGGCGCGGGTTCGAATCCGGCTAGGGTTTTTTTTTTTTTTTTTTCCTTATTTTTTTTGTGGGTTCGAATCCTGAGCCTTTCATTTTTATCGTTTTTCTTTTCGGATTAAAATAACACTGATTTCCACATAATACTCCCTCTACGCCTATTCAGGCTATAAACCTTTCATCGCCATCAGGGGCGCGCGGGCGGAGGGTTCGAATCCTCCTGCCGTTCGTTCTTCTTTTTTTTTATTGCCCTCAAATAAATGTCCAAACTGCGACTATCCAATAATTTTTCGATGATTTTGAAAATAGCCTGCGCTTCCCAACGCTTTATACCTCTTTACGAAGCTGAAATAGCCGCCATCTTCAAAGCGGAGTAGACCCTGGGAATGAGGGTGTCGCGGCCATGCCCGTTACTAATTTTTAACAAATATATCTTCCTGCCTACTGTGGAAAATTGAATATGTACAATGTTCAACTTCAAATAATCCACTCCTTATTTATAACACCACCCCCCCCCCCCCCCCCCCGCCTCCCCAACCCAGAGCTTCGCGAGGCTCTGCGAGTCACGTATTACTAGTTTGTATAAGAACGTCTAATTTTCACCCGAGGTTAAGGGCCCATTACAGTATCTCGTTGCCAAGCTACGCGGTTGCCACCCAAGTGCAATTTTATTTCCGGTTTTCTCGCATTGGTGATTCAGCTTAGCGGCAAAATTTTACGCGAGTTTAGTTCTCTTTCGGTTAGAATCATATTCCAATCACGGAAATAGTGCGAAGTAGTGCCTCTCAAGTCAAAACATTATTATAAGATTTTAACATTTTTTACACCATAGATTATAATAACATTTTTATATGACTTATATATATTTTTATTGTATTTATATTTAGTATTAGTGTAGCTTTTAGTTTTTAGCAGTGTCCCCTAATTAGTATGGTTTTATTTTCCAGGCTATAAGGCTTTGACACTTAAATAAAGTTTCTTATCTTATCTTATCTTAGAAAAATCGATTTTCCAATTTCTGCCAGGAAATCAAATTCTTGCTCGGCCGTTCGTAAAAGTCACTCTTAAATTTCAACCGCGTGACAAATTTTTCGGTTGTTATTCCACGCCGCCAAAACATTCTCATTGACGTGAGACATTAGGCGTAAAACATCAAACGCAAACACCGCGACTATTCGCATTTCACACGCACGCAGTCATTGATATTTAAATCTTTCCGAGAAAACAAAACCTTGGTTTGACGTCTTTCTTAGCAACGGCTTGATTGACATAGACTCGCACCGTTTCCAGGCACTGCTATGTATTCAAAGAAAAGTGCCGACTTTCTTCCCCCCCCCCCCCCTCCCTGACGGTCACAAACGTTTTCTCGCAAAATTAGCAATTAGCAATTAGCGTGCATACAGTATAGTGGAGTCGATTGTATTTCTTAGAATTGGCCTGATTCGAGAAGCCGCACTGTCACTGGCCTGTGATAAATAGCCAGCTGTTCTCCTCACGACGTTGCTTAGCAACATAAGGTATTCGCTTTGCGTCATGCTGGCGTGACAAATTTTTTAAGTCGCGAGTGCGCGTGGTCATTTTTGCCCCACCAAGACTTTACTGATTGTTAGTAAGATTACAGTTTGCAATCGCATTACAAGACAGACTTCAGTTTAAAAAAATATTGATGCATGATCATATAAAATTTACTGTTATCTAACTATAGTGCAGAAAAAATATGATTAGCAAGGAATTATTAGTCAAAGTTAAACGAGCAGGCCGGACTACATCAACGGACGAGTTGTCAAATAACGGAAAACGAATAGCATCAAAACATATTTTTCCGAGGAATACTTATTGAATAATAATCGAGTTCTTATATTGTGCTTAAAGAATAGTCCTGAGAGCCATTTGATTATTTCCGTGAACTATGCAACAGGAGGAGCTTTCGCTGGCCAAACTGTATTGATAAGTATTCAATTTCTCAGACGTTTGTATTTACTTAAAGGAGCAACGTCACGGACTCATCTTGAAAAAAACTGGCAAGTTTTTATCAAGTTTTTTTCGATCGTAATCCGTTTTAATCTTCATCAGTCGAAACCATCCTTGGTTATTAACGTGTTTTAATTATTTCGTTGTTGTTATTACATGACAAAATTAATATTGTGAGGTTTTCTTCAACTTGGAAGTAATCAGAAAAGTGACTTAAAATATCGTGACATTGCTCCTTTAAAGTCCTAAGAGCCATTTGATTATTTACGTGAGCTAAAATACAGGAAGAACTTTGGCTGACCTAACATTGAGAAATATTCAATTTCTCCGACGTTCGTGTTTACTTAAATTGCGGTTTTGTTGGTATAATAATCATTAAAACTTAAAGAGTCCACGTTTTGTCGTATTTGACTCAATCCTCAATAACCAGGTGACTTCCATACCATGCCGCACCATAAAACAAAATTAAACAAGAAAACCAACATGCAATAATTAGGAATCTGTTTTCACATTTCTTTGCCATTAAAAGACAATGAACAGAAAAGAAGAAAATCGAGAATAGACTCTTGTCACATATGTGAACATGTTTAAATCAACATTCAAAGTTAATCTTTTTATTTACTATACCGTTTACTTCTTTTCCGTTTTTTTTTTCTCGACACCAATTAAATATGGTCAATAAGGCGGTCCTCTATTGACGCCTACCTTAATTGAAGTTACACACAACTTATTTGGAAAACTAAACACATCGTTTTATTTGAACTTTCACTGTCATTCTGCAGCCATAACAAGAAAAAGATGTCATAACTTTCGCATTAACACGTTTTAAGTTCTTTCACAAATTCCTGCTCTGTCAATAAAAAACATCTGTTGGTGTCCTAGAAAGGCAGGAACAATCCATTTTTGCGGGTATCGGATGACGCATTTTTCAATTTAACTGTCACAAAACTGTCGCAGTTTTCTAGGGAATTAGCTAACCGATGTTCGATTTATATACAAATAGGACCATTAAATTTCAACGTTCCCAATGTGTACCAATAACCACAGTAAACAGAGTTTTTGGGCAAAATTTAAAGTGCCTTTACTGTGCATATTAAAAAGGGATTAACCTTTCCTATATACAAACGAGGCATAAATTATGTTCAAAACCAGGGGTACTACCCACGGGCGCGCAGGGCAGTCTGACAGCGATACTCGACGAACGATTCAATGGTAAATCTAATGCTTTTTGGTACGACTTATGCTTTTCAGTTTGTAATCACCCCAAACACAGGATTTTGCTACCTTTACGGAGAGGGAGAAAAAGAAAAGCCAGCCTGGGATCGATGTTTTCTCTTCACATGAAAAGGGTTTCTTTCAAACGTTTCCGACGCGCACCCCCTTCCCGACCCCCACCCCTCCCCCGCCATATCACTCCAACAACCAATCAACCACCACCAAATATTTCACACACAAGAACAGACCAATCATTGCGTCTTATCTCACCAACTAATTACAATTCTTGCAAGATCGAAACCCCTCCTTAAAAATAAAATTTAAAAGTCAAGTATTTGGTTTCTCTTTCTACACCGTACCGACTCCTGTTCAGAGATGGACGCAAAAAATGTTGCGTTCATTGTCCTGTTTCAAGGAATGGTAAATATCGCCACTTACGCCGCCAAAGAAGACTCTACACCTTCTCGTTCAGCATTCTTGAAGATGCTGGAAAATAAGCAGCTTAAAGGCCACGTTATGAAACGGTTTGAGTCTCAGAGTTTGATGTCGTGCAGCCATTCGTGCTTGAGAAATTCCTGGTGTACTTCCACAAACTTCAAGATGCCGTCCGACAATAATGGCAAAGAAACTTGCGAACTGAACAAGCACGGAGCCATAGACGCAAACACCAGGTTTCACGATCAAAACGGAGTCACTTTTTCTATGGTGCTAAATGTAATTTAATTTCCTATTTGACCTTCGAATACTCCCTAGCAGTCACTTGGGAAGCATTTACAGAAGTTTTGTGCAAAGAATAACTGGCAAAGTGGCTGCGAGCCACTGAACTCGGAAAATTTATCGTGAAAGGGTGAAAATGTATGGCTACTTAGTGTGGGTGACAAATAGATAATTTTTGAGTTGTTTGTACTGTAGTAAAAAATGACAGGAACATTTTGTTTGGTCATATGTCATGCATAGGTCGTAGTACATCTGATCTAAAGTGGATGTACATGGTAGCAATGAAATTTGTAGCTGGGCATATGGTACAAATACAGTACCATGACAATAATGTCCAAGAATGATAATTTAACATTCACAAGTCTAAAGAGATTAAGAGACTGTAAGTTGACATAAGCCCATAACCCGGAACGCAATTTTTTGTTAATTATTAGGCATGTACCCAGAGCCCATAACTACATGATTCTTGGTGCTGACAAATAAGTGACACCTCTGGGGACAAGAAAAGAGCAGGATAGATTATAAAATGAACAAGCTTTACCTAATAGGTGCAACAAGTATTTATTGAACTTTGTAAAAATATTGTACAAAATACAGTTTGTAAAAACTTATCAATGACATTTTTGTCAGGAGCAGGACACATAATAACAGTACTTGCCAAGAAAAATAATTTAACAGCCACAACTTGGAGGTATCATCTGGATAACAGTGTGACCTTTCCTTTCATTTTACTTTAAAGAATAAGTTCATTTTAATTGTTTGGTTATTATGACTGATTACTCTGCATGTGGCAAAAGTTATTAAGTGGTGATATCATTACAAGTCATGTAGAATGTCAGAATTTTTCTGAAGCAATGCATCTTCTTTGTTGGCATCCTTGACTTTTAGTAATGTACATGGAAATCAATGGATCAAGTTTTAAATTGAAGTGTTTCTGAATTCTGTGATTGCACGTACATGAAGCATGAAGTGCAAGGAAGTCATGCAGTATAATAAGTACTTGTACTTGATGTCCTTTTTTGAGAGTATACATGTAGATGTAATTCTCAGTTTTATTCCATGAAGTTCACCAGGATAACTTGTCCTGCAGGCAATGTCCAAAAGGGCTTTTAATGTGTTGCATCTTCAACATCACTATCAGTACCTCAGCAAGTGTCAAAGTTGTTAACATTTCTCTGTTGCTTGGTTGGATAAATGTAGTTGGCAACTTGCACTGTTCATTTTGTATCCACACATGTTGACCAAAGAATAAACTGTTGCACCTAAAAATAATTAATAAGAAAAATCACATTCAGCTGTAGGTTAAAGAGGATACATTAATATAAAGTAAAAGGTGTATAAATGTAGTTCAAATGCTTATCAGTCTTTGAATAAAATCCCCACCCCCACCCCAGAACCCTCTTAATGTTAGGAACCTACCTAAGTCTGGATTCCTTCTAAGCAGGAGTTTAAGGAAGGGCATGTCAACTGACATGTCATCCTTACCCTCAAAAAAATGAGGGCGAGTATTTTTCACTCCAAACGTTTATGCTCACATTATGCAAGTTGTAGCAGTCCAAGTATTTTGGAACATGAAAATAACAAGCAAGTCAAAATATCCTTTGTTTGTTTGAAACAAAATTTCTGTTTTCTATATCAGTCATTTAATAGATTGTTGTGTAATTATGTATTGACATGAACATAGAGCATTTTGTTATTTATGGGCACAAGTGATATATGCTTTAAAGTTCTGCGAATAAATTACTGGTACAAAATGAATGAGCAATTCATAGAGTTTGTTTGCTTAATTTACTATATGCTCAACAAGATTACCCCATGATGTTGCTTTGCACCTCTTACACACAGCCATGTCACTACATGTTGAAAAGCCTCAAAGGTTTGCAAAATGCTCACATGTTGTTTTTGAATATTTAATCTTGTGACAGGCAAACTAAGCTTAAGATTTTTGAAGAATTTTGCAGTATTTCAGCAATAGCTTAACTGACCTTACAAAGCCTAATTGAAAATGACAGTTTTAAACTTTATTATTTAAGTAATAAAAGTTCCATATGCATTCTATATAAACCTTTTTATGCATTTATCACTGTCCAATCAGAAAATTACTTTCCAATCTCAAATAACATTTCTTGTTGAGTATGTACTGTAATACTTTAAAGTTATTTTATTCGGCTTTACATTCATATGATGTACATCACTTGTTTCTGGAAAGTTAACTGGAAGAATGATGCCATCAGACAGGTTTTAGTGATATAAAGATAGGCTTATGATCACTGTAGTATGACTCCAGGGTACCTGCAGATTGTACACATTGTGGTATATTGGTATAAATGTGATCAATTTGTGTACGGTAGTCAGTAGTATACTGGTTTATAAACTGTGTGTACCCTTTGTCTGTAATCAGATATTTTTTTAAAGCTTTTTGTTCTGTATTGATCTGCATTAAATTAATGTTGAAATCTCCAAGGATAACAGTTGGAATTGCAGGTTCTGTCAAAAGAGAGTTATGAAGATGATTAAGGGCACCAATTAACTGTGAAGTTGTAACATTAGATTTTGATCGGTACAAACCAATGACATGAATATTTGGAAGTGGCTGGCTCAGGATCATGACAGTAATTTCTACATTATTAAAGTTGAATCTGTATGGAATTTGAGTACAATTCAAATCATTCTTAATGTACACAGCAGTTCCGTAACAAGTTCTTATGTTAGAGTGATTGAAGTCATTTCTGTAAAGTGTGAATCCCCTCATCTGATATGTGTCATCTCTATCTAACAAGCAAAGTTTTGTTTCAACAAAAATGTTAACATCAGCTTTCTGAATGTTGTAATCACTTTGTATATCATCTAGGTGGAGATGGAGAGATCTAACATTCTGAAACAAGATTGTTTTTGTTTGGGGTGAACCTTCAGTCTGTAACACTGCTAAAGGTTTGAGAGTTGCTTCTGTTCTGAGTCTGTTCATTTCACTTTTAACTTTCTCACTAACTTTTATTTTGTTTTCATTTAAATTAAGAATATGCAGTGCAGAGCTGTTTCTTACACGGCTCAAGCCAACATAATGCATATGCTCCCTTGTGGATGCTGGAAAATCAACAACTGCTTCGTTTAATGTGTCACCTTGACATCGGTGAATAGTCTTGGCAGCAGCAGGTCTAAGTGGAAATTGTCGCCGGAGAATTTGAACTTGATTTTTTTTATTGACTCTAAACTGTCTTGAACACTTGGCAAAAACAATTTGCACTGAGCTAAAATCATTGTGCACTAAAAACTGTTACTGTCAAAGGTAAACTTTACCGGCCCTTAGCCAATCAGCGTGGCGTATTTGTAGAGCCTTCCCAGACGGTAAACTTTACCCAAGCCAGTAAAGTTTACCTGTTTGTGCAGCCAGCTGTTACTGAAATAGCGGCCTAGAAGCGGGCATATCAAATAAAACTATTACTATTTTGCCTTAAACCAGTTTTCTAATCGTAAGAAAGGAGTTATGCTACTGAAAACATCAAAATATTAAAGTTTTTCTCAAAAAGTGGCGCGCTTTTCTGCAAGGAATTCATGATAAAACTTTCTATTTTTGGCTGGTCAATTGACACTTGTAAAGATTACATCTAGGCGACGACAGGACTCTTCCTGTGTTATACATCCACAACTGGAAATAATGCATAACCGTACAAAAGTCGAAAATTTCCAATTTTAACCTAACATTAAAAAATATTTGCTGTCATGCAAGTTATCTCAGTCAGTCTGTCAGTTCTTTAGCTAGACAGCGTTTTAGTTCACAGTCGCTCTGATTTTCCTTTCTGAATTGCCTATTGTTCCAATTGAATCCAAATTGATTTTCAAAGGTTTTTTACTCGAACGCTCTATTGATTTAGAAATTACTACTTTCTCTGCTTGAAAGCAAACAATCGACACGCAATGCCAAACACCGCAATGTTTAAATTTTGACCAAGATGACCCTTTGAAACCATGCTACATTGGTAAAGTTTACCCTGTTCTTAGCGCCAATTTCTCCGGTCACGAAAGCGAATTCGCATCGGTACATAAATACTGCACTTTTGTTTCCTGTTGTTATCAGGAATATTTAATTTGTGTCGCTGCTACAGGTCGAACATTAAATTTAAAAACGATTTGATCAATTACTGATTCAATACGTTCAATCGCAAACAACGCAACTTCGAGATTGGAAACCTGATACTGTATTGTTTAGGCTGTTTACATCGGTAAAGATTACCGTCAGTTATTCAGTTTAGCGCCATCAGTCCTTCGCTAAATTTGTTATTTTTTCAAACGTTCTGAAAGCAAGGAAGGAAGGAGGGATTGTCTGTGTTTATATTCAGAAACACTTCGTTACGGACTACCTCAATATTACTAAAGGATGAAAAAAAAATCGCTTGCCAGATCCTGTGATAGACAGAATAGATTTCCGTCGAGACTTAACCCCGTGTATGAATGAAATCTTGTGTCATTTTTCCTTAGAAAATTTGGCAAGAACGTTGTCGCTTGTATGTCGTTCACTGGATATTTATTTTTTCTTCTTTAGTAACGATTTTGTCATTTATTAAAGTAAATATATCTTGAGAGCTGTTGGCAAGAAACTTCGAGATCGTTTCCCGCTAAATTTTATTACTCAATCGAGCGTGGCAACAAATATTTTTTGCCAGTTTTGTAATTTGCAACAAAACCGATAACTTACAATAAAAATAACAATCGCTGTGTTTGTCGTGTTTATCGAGCGCATAATTTTATTATAACTAACGAAGTATCAAAGTCTTAAGTCTAATGAATGGAACTGAACTAACACGATTGAATAATACTTTCCGTGACTCGATCGGTGACTTTGATGTTTCTGTTTCGATTCTGTTGATTTCCGAATTGAATTGAATTCAACTCTATTAAAACTAGACATAAAATTATCATATTATCGCCAACATTCCTGTATTAGTCTGCTTTCGCTGTGTTTTTTATGACAACTGTTTTGCCGTTGTTTCTGAGACTGGTAAAGTTTACCTGAACACGAAGCATTTTCGCAATTTCGCGCTCACGGGTCACTGACATAAACATGCATGGAAGCTGAGATGCAGAGAGTGAATATATTTAACATCATAATCAGCAATAAAGAAAAGTTTGACAATCCTGGAAGCAGTAGAAAAAAAAGTCTCGATGGAAATCTATTCTGTCTATCACAGGATCTGGCAAGCGATTTTTTTTTCATCCTTTAGTAATATTGAGGTAGTCCGTAACGAAGTGTTTCTGAATATAAACACAGACAATCCCTCCTTCCTTCCTTGCTTTCAGAACGTTTGAAAAAATAACAAATTTAGCGAAGAACTGATGGCGCTAAACTGAATTATTGACGGTAATCTTTACCGATGTAAACAATACAGTATCAGGTTTCCAATCTCGAAGTTGCGTTGTTTGCGATTGAACGTATTGAATCAGTAATTGATCAAATCGTTTTTAAATTTAATGTTCGACCTGTAGCAGCGACACAAATTAAATATTCCTGATAACAACAGGAAACAAAAGTGCAGTATTTATGTACCGATGCGAATTCGCTTTCGTGACCGGAGAAATTGGCGCTAAGAACAGGGTAAACTTTACCAATGTAGCATGGTTTCAAAGGGTCATCTTGGTCAAAATTTAAACATTGCGGTGTTCGGCATTGCGTGTCGATTGTTTGCTTTCAAGCAGAGAAAGTAGTAATTTCTAAATCAATAGAGCGTTCGAGTAAAAAACCTTTGAAAATCAATTTGGATTCAATTGGAACAATAGGCAATTCAGAAAGGAAAATCAGAGCGACTGTGAACTAAAACGCTGTCTAGCCAAAGAACTGACAGACTGACTGAGATAACTTGCATGACAGCAAATATTTTTTAATGTTAGGTTAAAACTGGAAATTTTCGACTTTTGTACGGTTATGCATTATTTCCAGTTGTGGATGTATAACACAGGAAGAGTCCTGTCGTCGCCTAGATGTAATCTTTACAAGTGTCAATTGACCAGCCAAAAATAGAAAGTTTTATCATGAATTCCTTGCAGAAAAGCGCGCCACTTTTTGAGAAAAACTTTAATATTTTGATGTTTTCAGTAGCATAACTCCTTTCTTACGATTAGAAAACTGGTTTAAGGCAAAATAGTAATAGTTTTATTTGATATGCCCGCTTCTAGGCCGCTATTTCAGTAACAGCCGGCTGCACAAACAGGTAAACTTTACTGGCTTGGGTAAAGTTTACCGTCTGGGAAGGCTCTACAAATACGCCACGCTGATTGGCTAAGGGCCGGTAAAGTTTACCTTTGACAGTAACAGTTTTTAGTGCACAATGATTTTAGCTCAGTGCAAATTGTTTCTGCCAAGTGTTCTTGTTACTTCTAATACTGGCGTCCAATTTTTATTTATTTTTGCCTTGTACAAATGTGCATTTTCTCTGCGCTGGTTTCTGCCAATGTCAGGATGTGGAAATGATACCCAAATAATACTTGGTCTGGTGGAATTTTCAACTCTGTAGTCTATGTTTTCTATGACACACTCTGCACCATTTGTTAGTCCATCAGTCACATCAATGTTAGTTGTCAGATCATATTTTGCTCCAGTTGCTACTGACACTACTGAATATAAACCCATTGTTTTTGTTGGATCATCTGGTATTTTGTTTTTGATTTGTTTCTTAAGATCATCAGAAATGTCCCCAACTATAATGTCTACAGCCTTAATCTGAGCTTTATCAGTTTTTGTCAGAGTATACAGTGCATTGTTGTGACTATCTACTGATGCATTTGTTGTAAATAAATGTGCAATGTTCATAGGGTAGTTATCTTGTCCAGGCCTTACAGTCAAAAGTCTTTGTTTTAAAATGGCTATATCATTTTCAGAGTGGTTTCCCTCTCTCAAGCGATTCAGTAGCTCAGCAAATTCTTTATCATCTTTTTGTCTCATTATTTCCGTCAATTCAAAGAGAGTGAAGTAATCTGTCCAAACGTTTCTTGCAAAATCACTATATCCAGATTGTGGATTTTCAAAGATCCACTTATCAAAAACTGGTTTTAGCTGGAAAAGATCCCCAACAGTTATCAAGCTTAATCCACCAAATGGCTCATTAGTTCCCATTATTTGTTGCAATCTTAAATTCAGAAAGTTGAACATGCCACTTCCAACCATAGAAATCTCATCAATAAATATCACCTTAAGTTTGTTCAGTTGTGTTCTTATGGTGTTAAGTCTGTCACTGTCGAGAGTGCAATATTCAAAACCTCTATTAGCAGGTATCTTAAAAGCAGCATGCAGTGTATTGCCCTTTATATTAAATGCTGCTTTACCAGTAGGGGCTGTTTTGACAAGTTTAATATCATCTGGATTTTCCCCTGCAATAGTATTCAGATATCTGATGAGCGCTTCATACAATGCATTAGTAACAGTACTTTTGCCAACTCCAGCACCTCCACTTAGGAACAATCTGAGGGGATCATCTCTTGTTTTGATTGAATGTAAGACATGATAAAAAAACTGTCTTTGTTTTTCGTTTAAAGAGCGGACAAGACTACGATAATCATCATCAGTCATGCGCTTTGAAAGAAGTTCCTCTTGATCATTACTTCTAGGGAAAATACCAATATCGTCAAGCAAATCGTATTGGCTATGCTGCTTGTTTTTACCTGGGTCAAAGCAACCAAATAATTCACTAGGCTTGTCTTGAACAGCACAGTCCTGCTTATTGATGTGTTCTGTATTTGGAGCAACATTGTCAAAGTTGTCACATTCTGCATTATTTATATCCTCAATTGCTTTATCCAAAATTTCTGAATGATATTCATATTGGTGCTTATTGTTGATAACTTCATGCTTAACCTGTTCAAATCGTTCTTGGTAAGTTTGACAGTCTTTTATCAAATCTGTGTTTTCCTTTCGCCACGGTAGATAAAGCATAAGTTGCTCTCGATAATGGTTTTCTGGGTCTCTATTTTTATGGTACCTGACACTTCTGATAATTTTAGGCTTCTTTCGTTTTACTAGCTTCATCCCTCCTTTCAGTTTGTATTCATTTAGTCCACATTCAGGCTCAGTGACATTAATACTATCAGGGTCATCATCAGTGTTGTCATCAAAATTAGTTTCTGCCATAAAGTCACAAGAATTTGAGATTGATGGCTCACTATCTCTGAGAGCTTCATCATCTTTAACACAGTTAAACCATGCAACAAAGTCAGCCAAACACAAGTTTTCCAACTCTTTTGGTCTCCTTTGATAGCGTTTAATGATGTTGTCAGATTCTATGTCAGGTGAATTGTCTGGCAATTCTTTCAGCTTATCCAATTTCTTTAACAAGAATGTCCTTTCATCTGGAGGTGAGGTGCTAATAAATTGAAAATCACGGGAGGATCTTCTCAATGGCATTTGTAATACAAGATACACGGCCTCTTGAGCACTAATTTCCACTGCATTCAGAAATTTGTTTCCTATGTGCCTTACTCTATTTTTAATATCTTTATTACCAGATTTAGCTTCTTCTGCTGCCTTTTCTAAAAGTTTGCTCATACCTCTCTGGCCTTTTGTAATGTAAGACAGTATGTATGTAGCACATGCATAAGGATCTAGTACAAATTGTATGTCCATGTTTGCTTGCCAAGCTTTAAGTAAATTAGCGCTGTAATTGTTGATTCTTATTTCCGATGGTGCTCTTTTCAAAAATAATGTGTCACGCTTTAAGGACTGTCTTATAGCTAAGATGTAACTTTCTTCAGTTAATTGTAATTTGTTTAAAAATTCCTCAAATGTGATATCTTCACCATATTTCATGTTGTTAAGTTCCACCTTTATTTTTTCACCATTTTCTTTAATGCATTTCTGGCTCTCTTCATCATAGCCAGTCTTCTCAAGTGGTGTTAAAATCATTGTCCTTGGCATTGGTGGCAATGGGAAATTAAATCTGCATATGTTTTGCCCGGTTTTCTTACATGTTTTGGCATGTCTGTGCATGTGCAAGTTTACAAGATCATACATCTCACTTGAGCTGTCTGGTTTTTGGCAAGTGACATACTTATCAACAAAGCTCACAATTTCTTCAGCAGGACTTTTTTCATACTGTGGGGCATCCTTTATCCAAAATAAGCCATGAATATGTGGACTTCCCCTTTGTTGAAACTCAACTCGGTAGAAATAATCAACTATTTCTCCTATTGGCATTGCACTGCTCTTTAACACATCTCGAATAAATAATTGAACCATATGGTCAAAGCTTCTTGCACAGGTCACCGGATCTGTTTGTATAAGATCTGATTTTTGTTTCCATGTCATTTGCTTGATCTCATCATCAGTATACTCTTTCTTTTCTATAATTCTGCCTAAAGTTTTAAGTAGATGAGTCCACCTTGTTTCAGCAGCTGAGAAAGAGCAAAACCATGTCGGGTTGCCAAGTTGACGAATCATAGCAAACAAGTCTCTTTTGCATCGCTCAAAATAAGGAGGTGACGATCTTAGATTTCTAAAAACTCTAAAACCTTCATCAAGATGCACAAGCTTATTAAGGTAATCATCTGACTTCAAGTCACCAGCAGTGTATCTTTTCCCCTTGGTCTTACACTTTCTAAGAGAAATACAAGCACTATCTTGAATTTGTTTGATTTGAAGTTTTTTTAGCTTATAGAATATGTTTGGCACAGACATTGCAGCTCTTCTATCCTGACACCTTAATTCCCACTTAGCAACTGTACTATATGTTACTGGTACCTTCCTTTCATTGTTGTCAGGTCTTCGCTTTCCACAGAATATTGTGGGGAATGATAAATATTCAGAATCTTTATCCATGAATATTCCTAATGGTTTGTTTCCTTCTCCCGGTGCAAAAGAAATAATTTTATCTGCATTTTCAGCTACATCTGGTTCCTGTAGTAGTGTATCGGTAACCCCTGAAGAGCGTTCATCAACTTCGCACCAGCTATCACAAGCATCACTATCAACTTTTTCATTGGTTGGATTATCAACATCAGTAGTTGTTGGAATACTGTTTTGGCAATCCTGTGTTTTATCCTTAACAGCATTTTCATCAGTTTGCAAATGTTCACTCAGTGTATCAGGGGTTTGAACAAACTCACTCCACTCTTCATGCCCACAAGATTGCAAAGTTATGTTATCTAACCATGTATTTTGCACCTCTATGCCTTCACTCTTGAATAAATCACTTGTGTCTACAAGGTATTTTGCTGCATCTAGGACCTTCTGAGGTCTAACGTTCTGAAACTGGTAATGATGGTTATAGCTAAGGCGCCTTTTAAGTTTTATTGGAATAGTTTGTGATTCATTAATAGGTCTGGGCAGGCACTGAATAGTTGAATTAATATCGCTTGGTACATTAACAATATTGCCATGAATAGACAACTGGCCCCCTCTTGGTAGTTCACGGATTTGCATAAATGGGATACGAGGTGATACTAGCCGTTCTTCTAATGGAGTTAAACTTAGTAACTCAGGCTTCTTAGGAAAACTCATTTTATTAGCTTTAGAACAGCTGGGCAACTTGCCTTTCTTTAGATTTGTGTCACAAGTAGAGCAAATCCATTCAATGTCATCTACACTCCTTAACCCAGTGACACAAGAGTCAACAACATCTTGTGGACAAGCCTTGTACTTATTAGCATTACATTTGACTACTGAGGACTTGTACCACAACTGGTCGCAACAAGTGCAAATGTATTCTGGGCCACGTTTAATGTTATTATGAAACAAATTTATCATAGAAATAACATTTTCTTTCTTTTTCTGTACTTCTGACTCGTTACTATCAGTTGTTACAAGTTTAAATTGTGTTAGTTGATCAGCTGACAAAGCTGCATGTAAACTGGTAATTAAATTTTGTGTTTTCCTGACTTTAGCATTTCTGTTTATTTGTCTAATGTGCTCTGGGTTCTCTGCTTTCCGTTTTCTGAAGGACTGTATTTCAATTTCCCTTGCATGCTCTGGGTTTACTTCTCTCTGTCTTTTTTTTGAGCGGTTGTTAATTGCCCTTACATCTTCAGGGTTCATTGCTTTCCGTTTATTAAAAGACTGTTTTTCAATTTCTCTTAAGCAGTCTACATTTGCTTCTCTTTTTTTCTTTGTGAGCGGTTGTTAATTGCCCTTACATCTTCTGGGTTCATTGCTTTCCATTTATTAAAGGACTGTTTTTCAATTTCTCTTATGCATTCTGGATTTGCTTCTCTTTTTTTTCTTTTCGAGCGGTTGTTAATTGCCCTTACATCTTCTGGGTTCACTGCCTTTCGTTTATTAAAGGACTGTTTGTCAATTTCCCTTACAAGTTCTATGTTTGCCATTTTCCGATTTGTAACAGCTTTAGTCTTTTCCTTTCGTATTGTTTCAGTGTTGTTGTATCTTTGCTGGGCATTCTTATTCTCTCTTTTTCTAAATTCTGTATTAGCTCTTCTCTTTTTCATGTATTCTTTCATGTATTCATTCAAGTAAGCTTTACGCTTTTCAGTTTTATCATTTAGTTTGTTTGCATCTAAAGTTTGGCCACATTTTGTCTTGTTTTGAAAGTCAGAGCTACATGTACTAGTACTTTTTTCTACGGTAGATACATAGTGAGTTTCACCTATGTGCCCAATGTAAATATTTCTGCAACCCCTTGTCAAATTAATGGGTTGAACAACAGTAAAAGGAGCAAAAGTTTCATTTGATTCAGCAATATAAATTGATAAACTGAGACAATTGGCCACTGCCTGAACTATTATTGCATCAGCCCATGTTCCCTCACATGACATGTTGTTCAAATAACCTTGCCAAGAATGCTCTGTGTTACTCTCTATAAACTGTTCGGGGTTCTGCAGTAAATACTGAACACCAAGGCTACACACGTAAGAATGGTTATTAGGATCACCATAGAGTTGATGAGAAACAGCTCGAAAAAAACAGTCACCACCTCCTCCGACATCAAGTGCAGTTCTATTCAAGTCAGACAACCTGGTTTCTAGAAGTGACATTGGATTTACTGGTGAAGCACTATGTTCTGCTGAATTACTATTTGCACTGCATTGGTATGATGGCCCTGGGTTCTGTTCAATATCACCACTGAGAGAAATGACTCTATGGGACACATGATAGGTTTGGACCTGACAGTGTTTTAATTTTATCAACATTCTCTTGTTAACATACATACAAAACCGTGGGTTTTTCTTATGCTTTGATGTCCTCAGTTGCACAATACATAGGTACAACTTTTGAGTGACAAAATGCTTTCTCAACGATGATGAATACTTTGTCCTGGCTAACCGCTCACTGATATAATTACGATGACACTCAGACAGCACAAGTTTTAGCTTAGATGAACTTGGAATCCACTTCTTAAGATATGATTTGGCAGCATTTCTAACAGACCTTGACTTTCTGAATAGTTTAAAAAATTTCCTATAAGGAATTCTAGAAGGTTCTCTTTCACGTTTCTTACTAGCATGAAAACTGGATGAAGAAATAAACCTTGCCCTTGACATTCTACATTTCGTTTCACTTACATACAAAGCAGGACTACTTTTATAATCAGCAAAGTCAGTTCCATCATTGGGATGCTCATCATAATTCAAAGTGTTGCACTCAATTGACGTCTGCTTCTGTTCGACCAACACATGCTCGTGGATTTCTTCACATTTCACATGGATTTGTTCATAGTTTGCTTTCATTTGTTCATAGTTTGCTTTCATTTGCTCATAGTTTGCTATCTTCTCGCTTTCCATAGTTATGGCATAACCCCAGCGAGATGGGGATTCGACGTGCATTTCGCACGTCTCCTCGCCTTTGGAATCACCCCGGCGAGTCAAGGGTTGGTTTGATGTTTCTGCCCCTGAATATACAAGGGACTTATTATGAACATCTCTATTTCTACGGGCATACATCGCACTTAATTGCAAAAAATCCTGAGATTATAAAACTGCAGCGAACCTTCGATAACTGCCCCAAACTAAACAAAATGGCGAATCGCTGAGTTCAGCAAGGTTTAGTCCACGTCACTTGTCAGGTGACTTTTACGAGCACCTCCGACCATACCCGAAGGAAAATCTAACAAATATTTCGAAATAATAATACGGTATTTAAATATTTTAACAGTTTGCTCACCTATGTTGGTTCCAAAGCAACAACCATGAATAATTCCACTCTTCACAAATGATGTGAGTCCATTCGTAGCTTGTGTACGTCTGTTCGAGCGAAGCCACAAAATCGATATCGAGCTCTCCAACAATCACTAGACCACTCTCGAATTGAACGTCCATACACTTTACAGATCCACAAATGAGAAACGGTGCCACTAAAGGAAATCGCTTGGTAAGTAAACTATGGCACGTCATCTCAACAACGAGATTTTTGCCGGGTTCAAAACAGAAACCTCGTGGAAAGTCGACGGTTCCTCGGCGAGAGAACATTTACGTCTCTTAGTTGAGCCCGCTGTTGACGAGAAATGACTCAGCGGCTCAATATCCGGTTCAAACGCTATTTTTTTTCGTTTTCACTTCCGTTCTGGCGTCGTGGCGCAAGTGGAAGTGAAATGCGTAGTGAAATCAGCAAGCGTTGAGAGTTCGAATCCTGGACTAACAGATGTTTTTTCCTGTTGGTTTTCTTTTTTTTTTAACATATCATTTATTCCGTTATTGTACCAATTTACCGGAACAAAAAAACATGTCATGTTAAAAATCACGTATTTTAGAAATCGAACTATCAGGAGCCCATTTAATACAAGTAATGGGCTCCTGGTATTATTCATTTCTTTTTGTATTTCTTTTTGGCGATCGAGTATTGTGATTTCGAACTCAAATCAAGTGTTGAAGCTCCGTATGCCCCACTTTTTATACAAAATGCAGTATGATGATAGAAGAAAGGGCTTGCAAACGGCTTTCTGTGACTGACTCTCGATCGTCACCAGGGTGCATTCCGTGTACACGCCACGCCGAAGATACGCCAAGTTTTTTTTTATAGGGCTACGCCAAGGTCCTTTATTATTCATACCTAAAACAAGTCATCTGTACGCCAGTTATAATGTGCCGACTACGATCGTACGCCAGAACGCCGTGCAATTTTAAAATCCTCCCCGAAAATCTTCGGCGTAACCTACCGTAAAATGCCTGCAGTCTGGTTGATCGATTGTTACAAATGGTCGCCTTGTCAAAAAGTTTGATTTCCATCAGTCTCTGTATTTCGATCACGGATAGAACGACGCTCAGTCATCTCAGTGTTTAACATTGGACGCCATTTTGGAAATGTAGATTTCATGTGGTCGAGACCCGATTTGCCTCCTCGAGTCTTATGCGCATGCGTTTAGCACAAAATTCTCAGTGCTTTAGTCTAGGCGTACCACAAGGAGAGCATTGGGTTTTTAGAAACAAATATATAGCCTTTGTGTACTTCATACAAAGTAACACAAATCAGTTCGGCATTTTACCTAGCCTCCTACCCGCTTCACAAAATTAATTTATTAATTCAATTTGATATTAATTAATTATCCAATTAAAATGTCTAACAGGAAACGAGTGAAGGAGTGAGGGAGTGAAGGAGTGAAATTGGCCCCCAAACCAAAACTCGGAATTTTCCGAGTTAAAAATGGATCAGAGAGCGAAAGCTCTTAAAAATTTAACTTTCCTTGGACTAACGTGAATACTTGTACAAATATTATCGATCGTCTAATTTGTGGTTACATCAATTATTAGGTCCCATTATAGATAGGCATTTTCCTTTATCAATATAAAGCAAAAATAAAAGCTGTAATGCATCGATAATGCAGAAGTAATGACATTAGCCAACGTCTGAGCCATGTGCAAAGGAGAAAAGTATACTGGACATGTATTTAATACTTATTACTGGGATCACAAAATACTCTTTAACGACTTTATTTGCAGTTTCTTAGAAGCCCTTGGAACTATGGAATATTTTTCGTCCAAATTATTCAGTTCTCCACATACTTGTGTTGCTTCCGTTGTGTGAGAGCGAAAGAAGAAATTAGGAAGGTTCACGGTACCAAGAAGAAAGCGGAAAAAAGATAAGATCTGTTCGCGTGCGTATTTTTTCCGCTTCGACATTGATGGGTTTTTGTTTTTATTTAAACTTTCAGGGATGTCTCATGACTGGCTGCCTCAATGGTGGCTCTTGTGTGCCTGATAAAAGGAAAGAAACACATTCGTGTTCGTGCAAACTACCTTGGACTGGCGAAAAATGTGAATCTAAGATTGGTAAGGAATTGCAAATTTGCACTAACGTAACATTTACTTTTACATTTACAACGCGCGCCTCTCCAAAATATGATTTCGTCTATTGGAATCTAATTTTAAGATAAATGTCTTGAAACAAACGATGTTAGCGATGGCGGAAGAGTTGCAAAAAGCTTTGGACTAACACGAGTTCGTGAAAGTTTCCCAATTCTGCAAATGAATCTAAAAATCATTTTCGTTCCCTTGATAAATAAGAAAAACTACTGACTTTGAAACAGTATTATTAAGAAAGCTGCTAAGAAAATGCTGTAATGATCACAAAACGATATTCCTTTTTACTAATTTTAAAAATCATCTTTCAGATGCTTCTTCGTGCCATGAGCTTCAAATAAAAGCAAAACAGAAATTACCAAATGGAGAATACCTGTTAACAAATGGAAGCATGTCATTTAAGGTAGGCAACATAAAGAATTTGTTGTGAAGAGAAAAGCAGCGCGAAATCGAATTCTTTTTCAATATAGCGGGCTAAAAACAGACAGACCTGTCAGACCAACATAAAAATTCTCTTTAATTTTTCATGAAGTTTTTATTTTACTTTGGAGATTCTCTTTTCAATACTTGATGACGTCGACGGAGACCTGAATGTTGTTACCTTCTCTTCCTGAATTTGTTCCATAATACATGGATGCGCGGACTTAAGAAATAAAAATATTATATCTCCAAAACCTTACATTATTTTGTTCTATACCATTTGCCGAAGATTTCTAGAGATTCTCTAATTGTTTTCCGAAGGTCATACGAATGTTTCCGAGCATTTCCCGAAAATTTCCGAAGATTACAAAAAATCACCGACTACGTTTCCTAGGTTTGTCAAAGACTTGCGAGGAAGATCGAAAGATGTTTCGACTATAGGCCAAATACACAAACATAACTAAAGTCATCGATATCACCACAGTAAAATTACCATAATTTTACATTATTGTTTTTGTCTGGGCTTGAAGTCCTTTTAAAACGCTACAGTATTGTGGATTGTATTTTCTTGTTATTGGGTAAGCAGGCGGTTTACAATTTTGCTTGTTATTTTAGTTAATATCAATTGTTTTTTTTAATAAATGGACCAGATTTTGAGATGGAAAATTACTGCTTTTTCTAACTCAGGCGATCAATTTGTCATTCTAATTGAACACTTTGCAAGTAATAAGGAACAACTTGTATCAAACATTGGATGCGTGTGTGTTATAACACATAAAAGCCTCCTTCTTCAACAATTCTATAGATGCAGAAAATATTTATCACGCCTTCAGCTTAATTCGCGCGCCCATCATATACAATATTCTTCATGCCTTTTACTTAACTCGCTTGTCTTACATTAGGTGTACTGCCACATGACAAATGACAGCAAAGAATGGACTCTTATTGCCCGATTCTCAAACAGTGATGACAAGAATTGGATGAATGACACTGGTTACTGGTGGTACGACGAGCAAGTTGCCATGGGAACAACAACTAGTCCGTCGAGTAACACTGACATGATCTCACACGCTTTTTGGTTGGTCAGCGGCAAAGAGTTTACGATCACGCGCAGTGATGACCCCAGTCACACACCTTTGTTACAGACCACAGGTAACTGTTTGGATGGACAAACATTCCGATCCAAAATCACAAGTTATGGCGACTTTAGAAATGTCAAAGTTTGGGCCAGATATGATTGCTTTGGAAGTTGCACGGTTCAATATGGCGGTCAGTACAAGGCTACAGACGGGTTTCAACAGGCTGAGTGCAGTGGAGCCCTTCAAAGCGCCAACAAGATCGGCTTCTGGTGTTATGAGGGTGGCGATGGATCAGTGATGATGATTGGCGGAGGAGGAAATGCTTGCTCACGTGGTGATCACGGGATTGGAATAACAGAAACTGACGCTCCTTTTTTTGTTCTCGTTGGAGACGATGATGAAATCGAATACGATTTTGGTTATAGTGCCACTAGAGGTCACTTTCCATCCCAATCGTATTCATTAAATTTATGGATCCGTTGAATTTAACCTAAAGCGAGCTCAGTTTAAAATAATTCTTTAGCTTAAGTTTGTTAAAAAAGAACATGAATTGACGACCTCGATGATCGAGTTTCATTTGTTGACAAGCCTCGCTGTTAAAAAAAACATAGAATTCCCAACGTAGAAATAGTGTTTTGTCAGGTTAATGCTTTAGTTTATAAGCCAAACTAGTACCTGCTCTTGTGTTTACTGTCCGTGAGATTATAACTATAACAAAAGTGTTTAATTGTAAATACAACCTGTAGAAAACTGCAATCCACTTGTGAGCGGTTTTGTAAGTAATTAATGTTTCAGAGCTAGGATTAACGATAGCCAATGGATCTAAGGAAAGTTTGTTTATGTTTTCAAAAATAGCGTTTCTCTCACGTATAAATAGAAGTGCTTTGTAAGAATATTGTTTCCCAGACTAAATAGGGTTAAACAAAGTCGACAAAAAAGTTATAACTAATTTACGGTTTAGCCAATAAGCACACAGACATTTTGGAAACATTTACACTGAAAATAAAGGCTCCAGCTATGGTGTGCAGTTAAACAAATCTTTTCGATTGACTATCATGTGATTCTCTCGGTTACTGTTGACGGCCCCACTGGCTCCTTTACCATCAAAGAACATTTCAGCTGCCAGTCCAGCAACCTAATCTACTGCATCTCCTGTCGTCGTTGCTCCGCCCTTTACATCGGTGAAACCGGACTTACCCAAAGATAACGCTTCGGCGAACACCTAAAAAGTATAGAGAAGAGGGTACCCGGTTTTCCCGTGGCGGAGCACTTCAACAAAGAACGTCATTCTATCTCCGACGTCCAAATACGCGGAATCAGACTTTGCGCCGGCAACAACATCAACCGGAAGCGACAGGAGATGAGAATGATCTTCAGACTGGGCACTGTGCGACCGCGCGGGATGATCATTAACTTCACATTTATTTAAACTGCACCTACGCCTCTGCGCGTGAACGTTATTTTTAAATTTTCAAACGCTCGGCTAGTTTGTCGCATTTTCTTTGGCGACGTTTACCACCGCAGAAGGGCTATTGCCCGAAACGTTTGGTATTTTTTAAAAACATTTTTTGGCACCTTATTACCCATTTCATTTTACTTTGGTATTTTATTGCCATGCAGTAACTTTGGAACTTTTGTTCTTATTGTCAACAGCCAAAGCTCTCCCTGTTGTATTTTAGCTCACCGTTAACAATCGATTGGCTCTAAGGACTATTCTTTTAACACAATACAAGAAGTCGTTTGATTCTGTAGCCCGGTTGGTTCAATTCTTTTTCAATAAGGATTTTTTTTTCTGCATGCGTGTTTCCTGAATTTAACCCTGAGAACACTTATATGCTAATGAGACAAAACTCAAAGAAAGGTGAAATTAACTGCTGCTGGCAACACGCTGCAAAAATATTGAAACATGCTTGCGCTGAGCAAACAACTTAACAAACTTAAAACTGACGCACGTAGGTTATCCAGCTGGAGCAGCAAACACTTCTTCAGGATATACGAGGGTGGACAAAGACTTCCGACAGAAAGACCATCCGCTACTGACGTCTTTCAAACTGGCACAACAGCAATCTTCTGCTGCTTATCATACGAGGAAAAAAGTTTTGTCTTGTTTTACATTTAATTCAATATTAAATGTATCTGCTGAAATTATTTTTGTTAGTCCTTGTGGAATGTTTAGTCTAATCTTTAGTTCTGTTGAAACTTTACACATTTTGCACATATGATTGCCTCGCGCACAGCAAACGCCGGGTCTTGACAGCTGTTTAAATAAATTAAAGTCATAGCTAAAATTTCGCAACACTTGTGAACTATTTTATTTTATTTCAAAATGTAAATACACTCTTTTTTATATAAGAACGTCTAATTTTCACCCGAGGCTAAACGTTCTTAACTTTTTTGAAGATTTGAGCCTATAAAAATGTTCTTAAAATGTTCTTATTTGTTAAATTTTAAAACAAAGTGGTATTTAACAATTATCCTGCGAAATCGCGCGGAATATCGCCTGATACTTAGCCGACGAGGCCGTAGGCCGAGTTGGCTAAAATCAGACGATATTCCGCAAGATTGAGCAGGATAATTGTTTTATTATTCAACAAATTGTCAACGAAACACATTTTGCACATAGAAAAACTGTAATTGTGCAGCGCTTTACAAGATTTCGGACGAATCTTCGCAACCTACGAATATCGCAGGATATCTGTTATGTACGGATGACAGATATCGTTAACATTTTGACCATATATGGGCAGCGCGCGCATCTGTTGAATAATAATGCAGTATATTCAGCCCTAACCGATATGTATATGTTCACGTTACCAAAGAGTGATGACAATTTTGGTTACAAGACTAGATTTGAATAAAGATTTATTCATTTAGTACATTGTCCCTCATAAATTCCTTCTTAACCAAATTTCAGCCTTGGTCACGTTCTTTTAGCACATTCTTAAATTTTGGCCTTTTTTCAGCTTCAACGTTCTTGTAAGAAAGGTTCATACAAAAAAAAGTGTAAAGCACTGGCCAAACGGACACGCAAGTTTGCAAAAAGTCATTCAAAATGCTACAAGGTGCAATTCAGTACTTAAAGTAAACTGCAAAAAATGCGTTGACTTGCGTTATGTGGCCAAACTGTAAAAAAAACGTGAACTTAAAATTTGATCTCGACCAAAGTGAACGCAAGTCAACGCTGACGCATGCAAGTGTACGCAAGTCAACGCAAGTGCACCGCAAGTTTTCAACTTGCGTCTACTTGCGTTGCCGTTTAGTCAGGGCTTAACTAGTCTGTGTCATTTTATATCGCAATACGTGTGCTAAATTTCTATATTCCCATTAACAACGCACAAAAAGATAAAGTATTCAACTCGATAAAGTTAACGGGCAAAGTGATTGTAAAACCGGCGTTCAACTGAACACCTTTTTCAAGATTTTTGCATATGTTTAAGTGAGGAGGCATGAATTGATGTCAGACAAACTACATATTGACAGGTATCATTACATTACCCGAACAGCAATCAACCCAGCAAACGTTATTATTACGACACATGATAGCTGCAGTCTCCAGCTATAAACATCACTTATTTGGTTCAACTTTACACTTTAAACAACCTACGGACGTGATGAAGGCCATCAATGCTCTCGTTTTTATCCTTCTTCCAGGATTATTAAATTTTATAGTTATCGCCGCCGAAGAAGACTCTACATCTTCTCGTTCATCTTACCTCAAGATATGGGAAAATCAGCGGCTTGAAAGGCACGTCGTGGAACATTTTGAGTCTCCCAGTTTGTTGTCGTGTAGCCATTCCTGCTTGAGGATTTCCTGGTGTACTTCCACAAACTTCAAGGTGCCATCTGACAAGAACGACAAAGGAACTTGTGAACTGAACAAGCACGGGGCCATCGACGCAAACACCAAGTTTCATGATCAAAAAGGAGTTACTTTCTCTATGATGCTAAAGGTAATTTCCTATTTGACTCTTGAATACTCACTAGCTGTCTCTTGGGACGCATTTACAAGTACTGTGCAGAAAAATTGTATCAGCTAGCGGAAGCTCTCCAAAATTTAACTTCCCTTGGTCTAACGCGAATACTTGCCCAAATATTGTGGATCGTTTAATTTGTGGATGCATCAACTATTATAGATACTTATAGATAAGTATTTTCTATTTATCGATGTAGAGCGAAAAAAGAGTTAAAGCTGGAATTACATAAGCCAGGTGCATAGAAGAAAAGTATACCGGGCTGGTATAAATTATGAGATCAAAAAACGTCTTATATTAACTGGGATCACAAAATACTCCTTAACGCCTTTATTTGCGGTTTTTTAGAAGCCATGGAACTATGGAATATTTTTCGTCCAAATCATTCAGTTCTCCACATACTTGTGTTTTTTTCGCTGTGTGAGAGCGAAATAAAAAATTGGGATGGTTCACGGTACAAAGAAGAAAGCGGAAAAAGATAAGAGCTGTTCGCAGGCCTATTTTTCCGTTTCGACATTGAATTCACGGGTCTTTAATCTTTTTTCGAACTTTTCAGGGATGTCTCATGACTGGCTGCCTGAATGGTGGCTACTGTGTACCTGATGAAAGGAAAGAAACATTTTCATGTTCGTGCAAACTACCTTGGACTGGAGAAAAATGTGAAGCTAAAATCGGTAAGGAACTGTTTCAGTTTGAACTAATGAAGTAAGTATAAAGTTTTGCCTTTGCAGCGCACGTTTCTCCAAAATAAGATTTCGGGTCATGATTGTGGTGTAACGCTGGAGTTAACAGAAAGTTTTGGAAATATCTCGTTCGCTTTTTAAGCAATGCAAAAACCCTATGCTCGTCCCATAAATCTATATTTAGGGGTGTTGTGTAAATATTTGGGTGATTTTTGGAGATTTTTTTGGAGTGGGGGATAGTTTTTCTTAAAGGAGTTGTAAAATTTAGAGAAGTAAGAAACATTGAAGATTTGATGTAGTTTTAAAAATATAATTTGAAGTTAAGAATTAGTAGACGAACACCAGAAAGCCCCCTGACAACCAGGAGTGTTCTTGCATGGGGGTCAACTGTCTGTTTGTGTTCCAAAAATAATTTTCTTTCTTTTATTCATTTTATAAATTACTATAAATTTTACTCAAATTTACCTGAGTCCCCCTTAAATCCAGGGTGAATGATTTGCCCGATGTAAGAGATGGCAGAAAATTTAAAATTAAATTGCAAAATTAAATTATACATCGATTGTTAAAATATTGTGCTTCCATTCATCTTTATAATCATTCCTCAGCTTCTTGCGATGAGGCTCAAATGGAGGCAAACCAGAAGTTGCAAAATGGAGAATACCTGCTAACAAATGGAAGTGTGTCATTTAAGGTAAGCAAGATGAAGAAACGTTATCTATTATACTGAAAATCAAAAAACCCTTCTGTTAGCTATTGTAGGCGTGTCGTCTAGATTAGTTTGTTTGTGGTGTACAATTTAAAATAAGCGCCGCCCTCAAATAAGCGCCTCCCTTGAATAAGCGCCGCACTTGAGACGCGAAAAATTTAATAAGCGCCGCGGCGCTTATTCGAGCAAATACGGTAGTTAAGCAACACAAAATCCTTTTCCGTCTATTATTAAAGCGGGCTAAAGCTAGAGTGACATGTCAGATCGACATCAATATTTTGTGTTTCCCATTGTTTTTGTTGCCCAACTAGCCGCTTTTTTCGAGACGTGATGGCAAGGTCTTGACTTTTGTTAACCTCCTGCTGAGTTTGTTACAAAGTAGTATCATATAGAATAGATTTAGCCAAGCCTAAAAGCGGGCGGGCGCGCGTACGCTCACTCGATAACCAAATATTTTCGGCTTCATGGGTTTACCAAATTTTCTTACCCATGGTGCTCCGCTTGCGCGCATCGCGCACTGGAGCTCCGGTATAAAAAGTGAGCAATGATCACGTTGTATGAAAGAAAGGAAAATAACAGGAAACTGACAATCTTCAAAAGCATGGTTCTCTCTTTTTATAGGGCGTTCAGGCAGTTTTCAATTTTTTCTTGATAATTAAGTTAACATCTACTGCTCATAAATAAACGAAACCGATTTTGAGATTAAAAATTTATGCTTTTTTGTACCTTGCGAACAAATTGTCTAAAATCTGACAAAAACTGAACACGTCATACTTCAACTGTATAAGTTTAAGTAACAAAAAATGAAAATATTGAATACCTTGCATCTAACAAAAGATCGAATAAAGTCATGATCAAACATCATAGGAAACATTGTGTGCATGCTAACTAGACCTCCCTCTTAAAAAAACTATAAATGATATTATTCCATGCCAGGGGGGAGGAATAAAGTCGGCACTTTTCTTTGAATATATAGCAGTGCCTGGAAACGGTGCGAGTCTATGTCAATCAGCCGTTCTTAAGTAGGCTTAAAACCAAAGTTTCGTTTTCTCAGAAATATTCAAATAACAATGACTGCGTGCGTGTGAAATGCGAATAGTCGCGGTGTTTGCGTTTGATGTTTTACGCCGCTGAGATGTTTTTGGCATTTTCAGCCAGATTTCTCTTCTAATGTCTCACGTCACTGAGAATGTTTTGGCGGCGTGGAATAACAAGCGAAAACTTTGTCACGGTTGAAATTTAACAACCAAAAAATGGGAATTAATTTCAGAACCATTGGAGTTATTTTTAATTAGTATAATTCACAAGCCTTACTTTTTCCAGACTGGCCACCGTTATCACTGTTTGTTGTTTTGATGTCCGGAAGACTTCAAATAAAGCAATCAAAATGCAAATAGCTATTGTGTTTTGTGCACGGTAAAGACCAAATCGTGCGAACTAAACGATGAACTTTGTCAAGCTATTCACTACGCCCTTAGCAACCATTCGATAGCTACTGCGGAGTCTCGGTTGCCCGGCACCGCTATGATTACTTTTTTAGTCGTGTAACAAAGTGTAACATGCCTTTAACTTAGATCGCTCGTCTCTTATTAGGTGTACTGCCACATGACAAATGACAGCAAAGGATGGACTCTTATTGCCCGATTCTCAAACAGTGATGACAAGAATTGGATGAATGACACCGGTTACTTGTGGTATGACCAGCAGGTTGCCATAGAAACAACAACTAGTCCGTCTAGTAACAGTGACATGATCTCACCAGCCTTTTGGTTGGCCAGCGGCAAAGAGTTTAAGATCACGCGCAGTGATGACCCCAGTCACACACCTTTGTTACAGACCACAGGTAACTGTTTGGCTGGACAAACATTCCGATCTAAAATCACAAGTTATGGCGACTTTAGAAATGGCAAAGTTTGGGCCACAGATGAGTGCTTGGGAAGTTGCACGGTTGAATATGGCGGTCAGTACAAGTCAACAGACGGGTTTCAACAGGCTGAGTGCAATGGAAACATCCAAAGCGCAAACAAGATCGGCTTTTGGTGTCACTGGGACTGGGATGGATCAGTGATGATGATTGGCGGAGGAGGAAATGCTTGCTCACGTGCTGATCACGGTGTTGGAATAACAGAAGCTAACGAAGCTGCCTTTAAAATGAGATCGGGTAGTCCCATTGACACGGAATATGACTTTGGTCATCATGCTGAGACGACGTCCTCCCAGAACAAGTCATACTCGTTAAACCTGTGGATCCGCTAAACGATATTTATGTTTCAGAAAGTAGTTCAACGTAACTTCAAAGCTGGTTCAAAACCCCTAGAATAATGAAGGGGTGTCGTGTACGGATTTCCTCTCAGTCGCAAAAGATCAATAGCTTAGTATCGATAGAGTTAAATTGTAATGTAAAACAGAAACCCATAAGGATTGAAACGTGAAACTTCCTATGATTCGCATTGTACATTGCGTTTGCACATTCGTTTACACTAAGTACCATATTTGGAAAATCACGAGAAACATCTAACCAATCAAAATTACTATATTTGGATTAAATTCACAGCGCGCGCTAGCTCGCGCTTGATGGCGTAATCTTGTTTATGAACAAGCTTGGTTGAATAAAGTTAAATTTGGTTAATTCTCCTGTTTCATCTTCTTGAAGTAGTCTGGAGAACTTCGCTTCGATACACTTAATGTATTTCTTTAGTTTCAGTAAAATTTACAGCGTTTAGGTCGAAATTCAAGCAACTTACCGCAAAACCAAAAATTATGTTGCGTGTGTCATTACGTAAATAAAGCCTTCGCGTACAAATTCTTCGTGCTTCCAAATATGGTACTTAGCAAAATGAATATTCAAACGCTGTGCGCGCGCGTTACACGTTTCAACCCTTATGGGTTTCTGGTAAAACCAATACACAGGTACTGAAGTAAACACAACACGCCTAAAAAGAAATCAAACTATTGTATCTGATCAAACTATTGTATCTGATTAGACAGGTAAGGAGAATAAAGACAATCATCATAAAAGTGAAACGAAGTGTCTTTCATGATCACTGGACCAAATTCTCATTACTGTATAGCAGAAAGATCAGATCAAAGGTGGTGGCGTAGGTGCGTATATTAAGGAATCCATTAAGTACAAACGGCGCAAAGACATAGAATCGCGATGCCCCGACTTGGAACATCTCTGGCTTGAAATAAAAGGACGCAACAAGCACAGTAACTTACTTATTGATACAATTTACAGATCCGACCGGATTCTAAGTGCCCAAGAGTGGTTCACACAAATGGAAAATCTACTGTCACAGCTTACTGCCACCTGGGACGGCCTTCTCATCATAACAGGGGATGTAAACATCGATTTGTTGCAACCAAATCTCACCTTGGCACGACAATACTTGGATTTATTAAGTACGTTTAATTTGTCCCAGCACGTACAAAAACCAACAAGAATCACGCCGACAAGTCGAACACTCATCGATCACATAGTTTCGAACAATCCAAAGCGAGTCACCCATACTGATGTAATACCATGTGCAAATATTGGCAACCACGATGGCCCGTACGCCTGTTTGAACATTCGCGCAGAAATATTTCGCCCGCGATATAAATATATTCGCTGTGAGCGAAACTTTCGAGAGGAGGAATACATCCGGGACTTTCAATCACTCCCTTTTAACATCATCTACGCAGTGGAAGATCCAGACGAAAAATTAGAATTATTTAATAAACTTGTGACTGAATGCATCGAGCGTCACGCACCCTTGAAACGTACAAAGATAACCCGCCCTCCGGCACCATGGCTGAATACAGAAGGTATCCGAGATCTACAATGCAAATAAAGAGAGACACAATAAGGCACGAAGCACACTTACAAAATATACCTGAAGTATGGGGTGCATTTCGCGAAGGGCGCAATCTTCTGAGAACAAAAATGAAGCAAGCGAGGAAATTATTCATTGACAAGGCCTTGTCTTCAACCAGGCCCAAAGAGATCTGGCGAACTATTTATCGGATCCTCTATCCGGCACCGCAACCACTACGATTAGATGTGAACGAACTGAATAATTTCTTCGCCAATACCGCTGAGCGCACCACTGGAAACTCTGAAGTAGACGTCAAGGAAGACTTGATCAACTACGTCCATTCCTTACAGCCAACGATCGATTCATTCCAGCTGCGTACAGTGACCGTTGCCAAAGTGGAAAAGAGATAAAGGCAATAAGATCCGATACCTCCACGGGGCCTGACCAGCTACCAGCCAAATACCTGAAACTTGTTGCTGACCTCATTTCTGGCCCGCTTACATACATCATAAACTCCTTCGTAAACAATCTATCTTTTCCAGAAGCATGGAAGGTAGCCAGGATAACTCCAATTCCGAAAGTCAGCCACCTCATTGAAAATGCAGACATGCGCCCAATATCTATACTTCCGGTCCTGTCAAAAGTGTATGAGAAGCTGGTTCACCGCCAGGTTGTAGAGTTCATCGAAACTCGTACAATCTTTAAGGATAACATCTCAGGTTATCGGAAGGGGCACTCCACTACTACGGTACTCCTAGGCATTAAAGATGATATTCTGCATGCCATGAAGCGCGGGGAACTCACCTTAATGATTCTTGCTAACTTTTCCAAAGCTTTTGATACGATCAGATTCAAAACGGTCCTAAGAAAACTGAACAATCTCGGTTTCTCTAATGAATATCTTGTATGGACCATCAACTACTTAACTGGGAGAAGGCACTTTGTTCAAGTTGATGACAAAGTTTCCGATATGTGTAAAATTAACTTCGGAGTACCACAAGGCTCGATTATGGGACCGCTGATCTTTAATTTGTATGTCGAGGATCTGGAAACACGAATTAATGTGAAATGTCACCAGTACGCGGATGATACGACCCTCTACATGCACTGTAAACCAAGGAATCTAGAAGACACGGTTACCGCCCTGCAGAGAAATGTTACAGAGCTTGAAGACTGGGCAAAAGAGGCCAACTTAGTATTAAACCCTAAGAAAACTAAACTTATACTCATGTCGACTCCGCAGTTATCTCGCTGTCACTCCTTGGAAAACGTAAATGTCCACGTTGAAATTGGAGGAAATACCTTAGAACGCGTCAGCACGTCGAAACTACTTGGTACCCACCTTCATCAGCACTTGAAGTGGGAGGACAATGTGAAGGCAATAGCATCATCCTGCTACGCCACCTTAGCAATGCTCAGGAAGCTTAAACACATGCAGATGTATTCAAGTAGAAATCCCACTAATATCTAACACCTTTCAAGATCACGCCGCTACCATATTTAACAAACTTCCAACGAACCTTAAAAACACTGTGGACCATGGGAAGCAGGGAAGCAAAGCGCTTCCTTTTGAAGAAAACTAAATTAACAGATTGATCTCCTGTAGCTTTTTATTTTTATTTTTCTCTTAGATGTATATAGTATAGTATTTTTTTTAAACGCATAAATGTATATAGTATAATATAGCATAGTAGTATACAGTAATTTAATGATTATAGAGTTTTAATTGTAAACATCATTTTATTTGTTAGGTTAGGTTAGTTTAATTGGTAAATGTAGAGCTACTATGTAGAAATGTTACCAATAAACCATTATTATTATTATTATTATTATTATTATTATTATTATTATTATTATTAACTATGACGCGTTTGAGCGATCACAGTGCGCTGAACTTTTCTTTTCAAGCCTACATGGACTGAAATTTTGATTCCACTTTTTCATGGATTTCTTGTTTAACATTCTATTATTAAGCCTTTTTTGGTTTCGACAGCATATGTCTTTTAGCTCTTGGGGCAAATGCCAGAAATACTGGCTCTTTCAATTAAATGATCATAGTTAACTCTGCTATTTAAATAATTAAAATATGAGCGTCGGAAAAATTAAATTTTTACATAATAGCTAGACAAAGCTCTTCCTTTTGCATTTTAGCTCAAGAAATTAATGGAATAGCTCGCAAAAAGAATGTGTTGATACTATTCAGTCAGCACAAGTTAAGGGCTCCTTTTTCATGTAGTCCGGCCTGCTCCCCCATAAACTTCGACCAATAATTCTTTCCAAACAAACTGTTTTGCATGTTATTTTCAAATTACTTTGTGTGTTAATACACTGTGTTTCATTGCTGTTTAAAGAGAATGAACCTGAGAAAAAATATAATAAACGATAGCCTCGCGTATGTGCTCAGACTTCAACCAACAGCAAAGTTCAATTTTTTAATTTATCATACCGTTTTTAATCATTTTTTTTCTTTAATGCGAACAAAATAAGGCGACTCTATATTGACGGCCACCTTTAATTGAAGCTATATAGCCATTCTATTTTAAAAACTGGAGACATCATTTTACTTGAACATTCGCTGACATTCTTCAGTCGTAACAAGAAAAAATATGTCACAACGTTGACTTTAACAAATTTTAAGCACTTTCACAAATTCCTGCTTTTTCAATAAAAAAACATCTGATGGTGTCTTCAATTAATTGTTCATCGTTTTGCAGCAAAGACCGAAAACACTGCATCAGAAAATAGCGATATTTATTTAATCACCCGATCAAGAAAGTCAGAAACAATTCATTTTTGAGTTGTGAGAAAGTTTGCACATTTTTTAATTAACTATGAGAAAACTGTCGCCGTTTTCTTGTTTGTTTTCTCTCGCAATTGTCTGGCTTGCTCAACGTGCTTGCATTTGTTAGCGAAATTAAAAGCCAAGGTTGCTCGAAATATGAACGTTAAATTTAACATGAGTGCAAATGCTACCAAAAAACCAGAGTAAGCAAAGTTTTCTGTTCAAATCTAAGTTTAAAGTACTCTTTACTGAACATATTTATGAAAAGGATTAAGCTTAGGTATAACCGAGGCTTAAATTTTAATAAAAGCCAGGTGTACTTCCCACGGGCAGTCTGACAGCAATATTTGTCGAACGTTTAGTTAAGGGTAAAAATTGTGCACTTTGGTTCCACTTATGCTTTGCAGTTTTTAATTATCCTAAACACAAGATTATTGCCAACCTTCACATGTAAAGGGCTCCTTTTAAAACATTTCAAATACCACCGACTCCCAGACTCCTTTCTCTTCCCCCCTCCCCCTCCCCCCCTCCCCCCCCCCTCACCCGGATGCAATAGCACTCTAACAACCAATCGACTACCACCAATTATTTAACAGATACGAAACAACCCAATCGTTGCGTCTTATTTCACCAGACAATTGCATCGCGAAATATCGAGCCCCCACCTTAAAAAGTAAAATATAAAGTCAAGTATTTGGTTTCTCTTTTTATTCCGTGCCAACTCCCTTTAAGCGATGGAAGCCAAAAAGGTTTTCTTCATTGTGCTGTTTCCAGAAATGGTAAATATTGCCGTTTTCGCCGCCAAAGAAGACTCTACACCTTCTCGTTCAGCATTCTTCAAAATGCTGGAAAATAAGCGGCTTAAAGGCCACGTTGTTAAACGTTTCGAGTCTCCAAGTTTGATGTCATGCAGCCGTTCGTGCTTGAGGATTTCCTGGTGTACTTCCACAAACTTCAAGATGCCATCCGATAAGAACGGCAAAGGAACTTGTGAACTGAACAAGCACGGGGCCATCGACGCAAACACCAAGTTTCACGATCAGCAAGGGGTTACCATTTCTATGATGCTTAAGGTAATTTTAATATTTTCTATTTTACTTTCAAACACACACAAAAAAAACACTTAAGTTTTGCAAGAAATCGTTTAATTTTTGGTTATTGAACCGTTTACCCTTTTCCCATTATGGAAAAAAAAATTTTTGATCAATGTAAAGTAGAAACTCGATCAGAGACCCAAAGGGCAGTGCAGAATGCAATGTGGTCAATCAATTGATATTATAATAATAACTTCGCTTAAGAATAAGTACAAAGTCAAGTCAAGAACGGCAAAGGAGCTTGCGAACTGAACAAACACGGGGCCATCAACGTAAAAACACCGAATTTCACGACCAACGAGGGTATATTTTTTCTATGATGCTAAAGGTAATAATAAATCACTAGTTTACGTTTTACGCGTAATTAGTTACATATAGAATGTCTGAACCAGAAAGAAGAGTCATTTTCGTGGCTTGTGTCATGATCTATTATTACTTTAATTTATTGTGGTGTCTTCATGTCTAGAGCGGACCATTAGTTTTCAGTATAACTTTACATGAGTAAATGAGCAAACAGCATGAAAGATGGTGAAGCGAAAAAGCTAAGCGTAAGCACTTTGAGCACTATGATGAGGGCGACAACTCCACGCCAAATGTTGAAAATCGTTTAAAGATGCAAAGGGAGTATTAAGGGACCTCCTTGTTTCAATGTTAAAATGGTTTCGTTCAATTCAAATTTCTAGTTTCCAAGAGCTGTAAAAGCGCTACGTCGTTAAAAGCACCGTGGAATATGTCATTCTTGAAAAATATGTCATTCTTAAAAAGCCTTTCTGTCATTCTTCATTAAAAGCTGTTAACATATTTGAGGAGCTTAAAAAAGGCCATTCTTGCTCTGAAAGCGCTTCTCGTAAAGAGCTCAGCTAAAATATGTCATTCTTTGTCCTAAGGGACGGACCATTAGAAAAGTGATGGGGGGGGGGGGTGGAGAAAAAAAAATTCATGCAAGAGAAAATCCCAAGAAAAAAAATTCGTGCAAAGGGGAAGGCAAGAAAAAAAAATCATGCAGAAAGAAAAGTTCCTAATTAAGCACTTAAAACACCCGTCATCGAAATATATCAGGAAAAATGCTGAAAATAGCATTTTCGAGCCTTGAAATTTCAAAAATTTCCGGGGGAGCATCCCCCCAAACACCCTACAAACAAGCGTCTCCAGCGCTCAACTTCTAGTTTCACTGAAGCAAATTGCATTCAGCCTGGCCTCCCTACAAGCAAAACTTTTCTTCCCAGACTTGGTTCTAAAGCGCAGCTCGGGAGGAGTTCAGCATTCTTCGTTCTAAAAGCACTTCGAGTGGAAACCCAGTTTAATACTCTTCTCTTCTCTTCTTCTTCTCTTCTCTCTTCTTCTTCTTCTTCTTCTTCTCTTCTCTTCTTCTTCTCTTCTCTTCTCTTCTCTTCTCTTCTCTTCTCTTCTCTTCTCTTCTCTTCTCTTCTCTTCTCTTCTCTTCTCTTTTCTTCTCTTTTCTTCTCTTCTCTTCTCTTCTCTTCTCCTTTCTTCTCTTCTCTTCTCTTCTCTTCTCTTCTCTTGTCTTCCCGTCCCTTCTTTTCTCTTCTCTTCTCTTCTCTTCTCTTCTCTTCTCTTCTCTTCTCTTCTCTTCTCTCCTCTTCCCTTCCCTTCTTTTCTCTTCTCTTCTCTTCTCTTCTCTTCCCTTCCCTTCTCTTCTCTTCTCTTCTCTTCTCCTTTCTTCTCTTCTCTTCTCTTTCCTTCTCTTTCATGTCGTTCTTCGTTTTTAAGCGCTTCTCGTGAAAAGACATTCGGTAAAATATGCGATTCTTCATTGTAAAAGCGCTTCTCTTGAAGCACAAATATACAATCTGTTAGCCTGTGTTGTTTACTATTTACACGGGGAAACCGATTGCTTCACTGTTTGGCCAAATAGTAAGCAAAACCCCGAACAAAATACCAGGATGAGTTTTGGCGTGCCTCGGCATTTTCGAGAATTCACTCGGATTTCTTCAAACGGATCTGAGTAGCTGCGTATACGGGACGAAGCTGGCGAAAAGCCTGGAACTTGTACACAAAAGCAAATAATAAGCACCTTTTAACTTCCGTTCGGATTTTCCGGTTGGGAATTTTGGACTACCTTTGAAGATATCGTTCTTTACTGGCGTCAACTTTTATTGCAAAATCAATAAAGATACAATAGGCATATTCTCTTCTACGCATTACCAACTTGACCAGTCGTCATATTTTAACTTTTCAGGGATGTCTGATGACCGGATGCCTTAATGGTGGCTCTTGTGTACCTGACGAGAAGATAGAAAATTTTTCATGTTCGTGCAAAGTACCGTGGGCTGGAGAAAAGTGTGAACTGATTAAAATCAGTAAGGCAATATTTGAATTTACACTGAGATAGAATTGAGTTAGATATATTTACTGAAGACAATTTGTATAAGCTCTGACAAACAATTTTGAAGTTAGATGATGCTGCCTATCTAGCTCTGCCATTAGACTAATAGATCATCGACCATCGTTATTGTCTAATTTTCGACCAAGGCTGGACGTTCTTATTTTTCGAAGATTTGAGCCTTAAAGTGTAAGTTGTCATTAATGGTATTGCAGTAAATTCAGTCCTTGCCTATCTGTATTTGTTCAGGTCACTGATGGGTGACCTAGTTTTGGTTCCAGTGTAAATCTGTTGATTCATTCAGTACATATATTTGTCATTCACCGAAAGAAAAGAACAGGCAAAACTGAAGTTCGTTCATGTCATTCACAACAAACAGAAAACACTGCAGTTCGTTCATGCCTTAATTTCAACGTAAAGTACGTCCTCGAGGTGTTCCTATTTTTTTTCCTTTCTCAGTAATAACGTTCGTATAAAAATGGTTCTTATAAACTTTTTGTAGACTTTAAACATAGACGAGGCAAGAACTTGCTAGGGGGCTCTGGGGCATACCCCGAGAAAATGTTGAAGTCTAGAAGCCCTGAAAACGCGTTTTTCGACTTTTTTGATAAGTTATTTCTTGAGAAAAATCAATCTTGTTCAACTGGAAGTTATTTTCCAAACCAAAAGTATTCTCTTTTAAATTTTGAGATAAAATCTAGATGAGGCAAGTGCCTCGTCTTGCCTCTTGCTAGTTACGGCCCTGAATTGTAGTCAAACCCATTACCTTCAATTCCAAACTTGTGCCAGCTACTCTCGCTCGTGTACAGGAGACACACTCCTCTGCTACGATAAGTTATGACGAGAGTATAAAACCATTAACTGTGGCATTATTATTCAAGAGAAGTTTTGAATTATCTTTCAGATGCTTCTTCATGTGATGAGGCCCAAATGAAAGAAAGCCATGCATTACCAAATGGAGAATATCTTCTAACAAATGGAAACGTGTTCTACAAAGTAAGCAAGATGAAGAAGCTATCACCAACTTGCAGTGAAAAGACTATTAGCATGTATTAAAGTAGCACGAAGTCTAGAACAAAGTGACCTATCAAATCAACGTCAAAATTATCTTAAATCTTTTGGCATGTCTGGCATTACTTCCTATGAAAATTCACAGGGGTTGAAGCTTGGGGATTTTAGTCCCCCAACCCCACCCTCACCCAAACCTTTTTGAATGGTTAAAAAAAATAAGTTTTTTGTTGATTACGGTAACATGAAGAGCCATGCTTTTTAAAGTTTGTTTATTAAGTCTATTGCTGACCCTCATCTAAACCAAGATCCGGCTGCAATTTGCTCCTGTTTGTCAAAGTGGTCAAAGTCAATACAGCTTAAGCTGTCCAGTTGAGCAAAATCGGTGATTTGGGAATTATCGCCTACTGCCTGGCCCATGTTCTTCTCATGGACACACTGTTAATAACGAAACAGGTTTTAAGATTCAAAACTATGTTCTTGGTCATACCTACCGTACGATTTGCGTACTCAAAAGGTTTCAGTAACAACAAGCGATCATGGTGCAATTAACAAATCTAAATATATGTATTATTTAAACTCGTTGCCCAAAAGTCTTCCTCATCAAAATATGACAAATTGTGTGGCATGTTCGCCACGTTGCGAAGCTTTAAAGCGCGTATTCTAAAGTAAATCTAGCCTCCTGCTGCAATGAAAATGTTAATTATGCCTTCAGTTTACTAACATTCTCGCCTCTCTTTAGGTGTACTGCCACATGACGGATGACAGCAAAGGATGGACTCTTATTGCCCGATTCTCAAACAATGATGATAAGAATTGGATGGATGACACCGGTTACTGGTGGTACGACAAGGAAGTTGCCATAGGAACGACAACAGATCCATCTGTTAACACTGACGCGATCTCGCAAGCGTTTTGGTTGGTAAGCGGGAAAGAGTTTAAGATCACGCGCAGTGATGACCCCAGCCACACACCTTTGTTACAGACCACAGGTAACTGTTTGGCCGGGCAACATTCCGATCAAAGATCACA
This sequence comes from Oculina patagonica, assembly GCF_052425735.1. Taxonomy (NCBI): domain Eukaryota; kingdom Metazoa; phylum Cnidaria; class Anthozoa; order Scleractinia; family Oculinidae; genus Oculina; species Oculina patagonica. Next base: position 21,209,737 of record NC_135766.1, read on the forward strand.
AGTTATGGCGACTTTAGAAATGGTAAAGTTTGGTCCACTGACCGGTGCCTAGGAAGTTGCACGGTTCAATATGGCGGTCAGTACAAGTCAACAGGCGGGTTTAAACGGGCCGAGTGCAATGGAAGCATTCAAACCGCCAACAATATCGGCTTTTGGTGTGACTGGAGTCTTGATGGATCAGTGATGATGATTGGTGGAGGAGGAGATGGTTGCACACGTGCTGATCACGGGATTGGAATAACAGAAGTTAACGCAGGTTCTTTTGTTGCAACTGAAGGCTGGAAGGGCAATCAAACTGAATATGACTTTGGTCATAATGCCTTCACAACTGTCCCCCAATCCCTATCGTATTCATTAAACCTGTGGATCCGTTGAATTAAATTTGTTATGAGCGAGTACACAGTTAAGAAAACAGGCTAAGTTTCAAATTAGGCGTAAAAAGCATATATACAAAGGATGCAGTCTATTACAGACTTCTAATTTACACAAAGAAGGTATCGAGATGGGTACATTTACTGAAGGAAAATTGGATTGTCAAACATAATTCAACAGTTATTATAATTATTTATTATTTAATTCATTCGCAATCGCTTTTACTAAGCCATCCTTTTTCTTAGACTGGATCAAGTTATAATTTAATTAAATAAAATAAATTGCGAATTTGAATTTAGAAGTGTTGGCTTTTGTGGAAGGCGGAAAACCGGAGAACCCGGAGAAAAGCATGGTCGACAAAGCTTAGCTAATAGCTTTATTGCTGGAGCTCTGCAGGCCCAACGAGTAAAGAGGCCTGCCTGGTCCTCTCATGGGAACGCTCTTGAAAACGTATCAAATGTTTTTATTCCTAGCTGGTTGATGAATAGAGCCAATCGATTTGATTTTTCTTCTCATATACAGTACGTGTTAACCTTTTAAAACGGCTACGAAAGGAAAGATGCGAATTTCATCATAGTAGCACTTAAAATAAAGTCCACACATGTTCAAATTACGGACCTTCTTTTATTTTCTGATTTCTTTCGAAGATGGTCTTTAACTTTTCGGTCCTCACCGTGAATTTACTGAATTTAGGCTAGGGTCACATGTTTGAGAAACCAAGCCCGGGTAAACTCCTTGAAAAATGAGATGCCAGTTAGTTCAGGAAGGATATCCTCGATTAATCTAAAAAAATCTTTCGGGTTGGCGAGATTCCAAAATTTCGGCCATGTTCGAAATAAGCAACCAAAGATACTTACGCCGGTAATGCATACTGTGGACAGAGCCTTATCGCCTGTCTAAAAGGATTTTTCAATGACAGAAAAAAATGAGTACGGGCCCGTCAAAAGAGTGGTACAGAACGCACATTTTTGACCATGTAAGCTATACTTAGCATCAGTTTGTATGGCTACGGACTTAGGTTTTACCTGAAAATCTCTGTTCCCTACCCATTTCTTTTGTTATTATGTCAGCCTCATCCGCGTACCTTGGATTTTCGTGTTTTTGACCAATGGTCAGGAAACGAGCAACCTTGGGAAGTTTTGATTGGAAGTCCGAAAATATCGGACTTCCGGTACGAAAAATTCGAAAGCGGATAAGTCATCATCGTCCGGCCCTTCCTAAAGTGTAGTGAAAGCACTCCTTCCGTACTTAGTTCTTTTTGCTTGACAAGTGGCAAAATACCATTTGTGTTTAGGATTCCATTTGAGTTAAGCGTTTTGTAATAATGCCATCCTTTCTCTGCTGAAGCAGCAAAGGCTAGTTATTCCCCGGAAAAAAAAGGTGGACAAATATTTCTCGAAGTGAGACCATGTGATCTTGATGGTGGTCAATCTTCTCTTTTGTTTTACATTTAAGCAAGAGAGGATAAGGGGCCCGGTGGGGGGGACTTGCATATGAAAGTAACGGGTTCAGTAATAATAATTCATGATGATTAATAATAATTATAATAACTCTATTTAACCACGGTAAAAGTTTAAAGCTAAAATCTTGTGGGGCCGTGTACAAATTAAGATTTAAAAATACATGTAAAATGATATCCTAAAAGTATTTAGAAAAGATAACAAAATTCACTGCTATAACAACAATTTAACAATTCAATGAAATTTAAAAACATCATTGTAACGCCTCGAAGCTAATATTTTTAAGAATGTTTTTGCCTCTCACTGTATGAAAAAAAACGACTTAAAATTACTAGTTCAGGCTTTGTGAAAGGGCGATCCAAATAACGGATCCCCTGTGAGCGACAGAGTGCTTCATAAAGTTGGTATTAAAACGCGGTACCATTGCCTTGTTACCGTTCCTTAGATCATGCTTGTTTGCCGCTTTTACAATGATCACTCCAGGAGAATGTCCACTTTTGGAAATGTGGAAAAAAATAGCGTGACGTAACAACATGGCGGTTGTCAATTCTTCCCGAGTGGACTCCACTAGAATTTTATATTTGCATTTTTTCAAGTTTTCCCGTGGTGTGTTTCTTGCCAGATTGAACACAACACAAAGAAAGCATTGAAGAAGCGTTATGCGTGACAATTGTGTAAAATCACGGCGGATTGTGCGCGGAGGTTAGAATTTAGTTCCGATGCGTATGTTTGTCAGTTTGGGTTGTCTTTTGGGTCGTTTCTTCAGCTTTAATCCAATGTATCTCTTGTGAAAATTTTTTCTGAGCCTTGAAAAAATTCAGGGATGTTCTACAGTTATTCTAGTTGCTCTGTGCGAAATCTGAGCGATGGGCCGCAATTTGGGTGGATGGGCCCCGATTTTTGCTGGAAGCCATCGTCTACGCAAAGTGAGACTGCTTACAACTAATCTGTTTGGGCTTCTTTCGTTCGCTTCAGTCGATGACTTGATGGATAATTGACGACAAAGAACATCTTAAATATATCCAGGATCGCCACAGATTATCTACTGGACGTGTTTAAAGACACAACAAGGTCAACAAGGACAACAGGATGCGAGCTTTGCTTTCTTTCTGGTTTCTTTGGACCGAAGGCCGACGCGCGGCTGAAAAGCGCAAGAGCACATTAAAATGTATTAAAAGGAAGGGTATCTGGCAAAAGAAACCAAGCATGGACTCGCCTGAAGCGAAGGAAATTATTTTCTCGATTAGATTCAATTTCTTGATAACCTGGAGTTAGAAAAACATGGAAGGAATGAGAACCCTGGCGAGCTGCGTGATTGCGCCATGCCAGGGAAGGCGAAGGAGACTTCAGTCAATGTATGTTCGTTCACTGGCATTTCCGAGTGTAGTAAACTTAATTCTAACCAGCTAGGAGTTCTGACGGTCTTGTTGTTATGTTTATATAAGGAGCTCCAAATGCCATGATGTTTTTAATTGATTGAGCTAGCCTTCGAGTTGAGGTCATCGGTCTAATTGATTTCCTGGCCAGCTATTTTGCGAAGCAGAGTTTGACACCATTTGACGCCTATTTGTTGATGAAATTTATGTTAGAAAGATAAAACTCAGTACAGCTCACTTTATGTTTTCACTACAAGACCAGCCGATTATGAGCTGCCGCGAAGGATTTTTCTTATATTTTTATTGTGTTGCCAAGCCAGGCTGTTTGATTTGCAACAATGTAATGCCACTGTAATGTGTCGCTTCCTTCGACGCGTGTTCTATTTTCTTGACTCAGTTGCGCCAAATATTCATGTGGCTTCTAGGAAGCTATTTACTTTTTCGTTTAATTCGTAGAAAACAAGTTATACGTTTAACGGCTTATGCAAACCTTCGACTATCAATTTGTTAGACCGGTCAGTTCTGGCACGATACCAACTGTAAATGTTTTCATGTCAGTTTGCAACATCGCATTTAATTTTTGAATTCGAGACGCCGCCAACCTAATGCCCGGGATAATTTTGAGAGTATCTTATCTGAAAATCGGAGTTCATAGCTCCTGTTAATTTACCAAACCAAGTGCTTAGTGTGTCACTGATATGTACATAGCGCGCGACGGAAAACGTTCGTTTCCGCTTTACTCACTCTCGGCCAAAAGAGATCAACGGCATATTTTTTTTCTTTCTGCAAGCCGTGAATGAAGTTAGGCCCAGGATGCTTAAATCCTTGCATGGTGTGGCGTAAACTGCGAGAGTATCTTATTTTAAAAGCGGAGTTCATTGCTCAGTTCTTTTAATTGAACAAAACTAAGTGCTTAGTGTTATGGGCATAGCGCGCGACAGAAAAGCATTTAAAATGCAAGCGCTCGTCTCCGAGGAAACTAAAAGTTCTGAAAATCTCAAGAGAGAGAAGTCTTGAATAAGGAACAGAAACTCCGCAGAAAAATCAAGCAAAATGTTTAATTCTTTTGTAAAGAGAATTGTTATAATGATCTCGGAGCTTTTCAAGTCGCACAGCGTTTTTTACGGATATAGAATTCAATTTAATCTAACTTTATCGATTTTTTTTTCTGTTATAATAAAGTTGTTAATGTCCATTATGATATCCCTGTATCAACCACGATTATCAACATCATATATTTTTTTAAAAAAATGAATTTTTTTAAGAGTTCCTGCGAATTAATGGCCTTGGTCCAACTTTCAAGTCCAAACAGACTTACTTTGAATTAAATATCCTGTTTCAACAGTTTCAAGGAGTGGTAAATATACCGTTTTCACCACTAAAGAACACTACTCTAAAGCCCATGGGGTGGCTAAACGAGCAAACGATGTTTGATGAAACATCGAACAAAGTGAGCCTACATAACCCTACCTTTGTACATATTACCACAGGAACGTCAAATGAAAAAAATGGTTGCTTTTCCCGCTTGGACTTGCTTTGTTTGCAGAGATGGCTAAACGATCAAACGTTTGCTCGTGATGCGAAATTTCGGATGAAAATGTTTGATCGATCTAGATCAGACGGTTAGGGCTGTAGATACATGTTGGTTCGGTAGGCTGGAGAAAACCAGGTTGGTGAACTGTTAAGTTGCCGTCTCTGAAAATGGACTGAGCCTGGGGTCACTGGGCCTGCGGATCTCCTTATGACGTTGCACTGTTGTTGCACTGCGTCATGCTGACGTGACATTTATTGAAATATTCCTGTCGCGAGCGCACGCGGTAACTTTTGCCCATCCAATACTCGAGCTGATAGTGAGATTTTATTGTTTTATCAGACAACGATGCAAGACGCGCTTTTGTTAAAAATCGAAGCATCCTCGTATCTAACTTACATTTCTTCTCGCTTTTCTTACTACAATATTTTTTAATTTAAAACCGATTTCGTAGGAGAAAAGACCTCTCATTTAACATCTTTTCTAAAAGCAACTTCACTTATTTCAGCACAAAGGCTTACAATATAAAATTGGTAAAATAATAACATAAAATGATGGTATTATTATCATTATCATTATAATTATCATTAAAGTGTCACGCAGCTTTATTCACGCGTCCCGTGAAACAAGATTCTAGAATTTTCTTAAGCAGGTGTAAATTATAACCAAACATGAAACGTGCGTAGAACAGCACAGTAGTTTAGGTTTCGTGCATACAAAAAAAACCTTATTGAAAAATAATCGAGTTCTTATATTGTGCTTAAAGAATAGTCCTGAGAGCCATTTGATTATTTCCGTGAGCTATGCAACAGGAGGAGCTTTCGCTGGCCAAACTGTATTGATAAGTATTCAATTTCTCAGACGTTTGTATTTACTTAAAGGGACCGTGTCACGGATTTTAGCCAAACTTAGGCAAAGAAAATGACCATCAAATTCGTTTAAATGTATAAAATAACCTCTTAAAACAGTGAAGGAATATTTAAATAACACACCAAATACAAAATAAGGTACGGATGGCCAAAAGTGTCGAAGATTGAAACGGATTGCGATGTGGGCTTTTGAAATATGGTCCGGCGGAACAGTTTTCAAAGTTAACCTTGTCTGCTTGTAACTTTAATTTATGACGCCCGGGAGACACATTTAGCTGCAAGGAAGCTATGGTTTTGTCATTTAGTATCAAAGAATTAATTTCTTTGCAAACATTTAGTTTCATAGCGAATATTTGGCAAAATTTAATAACATAAGATTAACTTAGCCGTGACATAGTCCCTTTAAAGGAGCAACGTTGCGGACTCGTCTTGAAAAACTGGCAAGTTTTTTTTCAAGTTTATCGATCGTAATCCGTTTTAATCTTCATCACTCAAAACCATCCTTGGTTATTTTCATGTTTTTTACATGACAAAATTAATATTTTGAGGTTTTTCTTCAACTTGGAAGTAATCAGAAAAATGACTTAAAATATCGTAACATTGCTCCTTTAAAGTCCTAAGAGCCATTTGATTATTTACGTGAGCTAAAATACAGGAAGAACTTCGGCTGGCCCAGTATTGATAAATATTCAATTTCTCCGACGTTTGTATTTACTTAAGTTGTGGCATTGTTTGTATAATAATCCATAACATTGAAAGAGTTTGCAGTTTGTCGCATTTGACTCAACCCTCAATAACCAGGTGACACCATACCATGCCAAACCATAAATCAAAATTAAACAAGCTAGAAACCAACATGCAATAATTAGGCATCTGTTTTCACATTTCTTTGCCATTAAAAGACAATGAACAGAAAAAAAGAAAATCGAGAATAGACTCTTGACACATATGTTCCCATGTTTTAATCAACATTCAAAGTTTATCTTTTAATTTACTATACCGTTTCCTACTTACGTTTTTTTTTCAACGCCAACATTAATTAAAGTTACGCACAACTTATATGCAAAACTAAATACATCGTTTTACTTGATCTTTCGTTGTCATTCTGCAGTCATAACAAGGACATTTTTGCAGGTTTCAAATGACGCATTTTTCAAATTAACTGACACCAAACTGTCGCAGTTTTCTAGTTTGTTTTCCTTCGCACAACAATGACTAAAACTGGTTATATTGTTTGCATTTGAAGAATAAACTAACTAACCGATGTTATTTTGTAATTATACTGAGCACCGTTAAACGTCAACGTTCCCAAAGACTGTGTGTACCAATAAACCACAGTAAACCTAGTTTTTTTGCCCAAATTTTAAAGCACCTTTCACTGTACATACTGAAAAGGATTAACCCTCGGTGTATATAAACGAGGTATAAATTATTTTCAAAACCAGGGGTATCATCCACGGGCAGTCTGACAGCAATACTCGACGAACAAGAGTAAATCTTGTGCTTTTTAGTACGACTGATGCTTTTCAGTTTGTAATGACCCTAAGCACGGGACTTTGCTACTTCTGTGACGAGGGACCGTAGGAAAAGTAAAGCGAGCTTGGGATCGATGTTGCCTCTTCACATGTAAAGGGTTTCTTTCAAAAGTTTCCGACGCGCACGCCACCCCCCCCCCCCAAAAAAAAACACCTTCCCCTCCCCCGCCATATCACTCCAACAACCAATCAGCCACCACCAAATATTCAGCAGACACGAATAGACCAATTATTGCGTCTTATTTCATCAAACATTTACAATTAGCGCAAGATCGAAACCCCACGTTAAAAATAACTTTTTAAGTCAAGTATTTGGTTTCTCTTTCTACACCGTACCGAATCTCGTTCAGCAATGGACGCGAAAAATGTTTTGTTCATTTTCTTGTTTCAAGGAATGGTAGATATCGCCGTTTTCGCCGCCAAAGAAGACTCTACACCTTCTAGTTCAGCATTCTTCACGACGCGGGAAAATAAGCGGCTTAAAGGCCATGTTGTTAAACGGTTAGAGTCTCCAAGTTTGATATTTTGCAGCCATTCATGCTTGAGAAATTCCTGGTGTACTTCCACAAACTTCAAGGTGCCATCTGACAAGAACAGCAAAGGAACTTGCGAACTGAACAAACACGGGGCCATCGACGCAAACACCAAGTTTCATGATCAAAAAGGAGTTACTTTTTCTATGATGCTTAAGGTAATTTCCTATTTGACTTTGGAATACCCCCTGGCGATCTATTGGGAAGCATTTACAGAGTGTTGTGCAAAAAAATGGATCAGAAAGCTGAAGCTCTCAATAATTTAACTTTTCTTGGTCTAACGCGAATACTTGTACAAATATTAATCGATCGTCTAATTTGTGGTTGCATCAACTATTAGGTCCCATTATAGATAGGTATTTTCCTTTATCAATATAAAGCAAAAATAAAAGCTGTAATGCATCGATAATGCAGGAGTAATGACATAAGCCAACGTCTGAGCCATGTGCAAAGAATAAAAGTATACTGAACATGTGTTTAATACTAATTACTGGGATCACAAAATACTCTTTAACGCACTTTATTTGCAGTTTCTTAGAAGCCCTTGGAACTATGGAATATTTTTCGTCCAAATTATTCAGTTCTCCACATATATACTTGTGTTGCTTCCGTTGTGTGAGAGCGAAAGAAGAAATTAGGAAGGTTCACGGTACGAAGGAGAAAGCGGAAAAAAAGATAAGATCTGTTCGCGTGCGTATTTTTTTCCGCTTCGACATTGATGGGTTTTTGTTTATATCTAAACTTTTCAGGGATGTCTCATGACCGGCTGCCTCAATGGTGGCTCTTGTGTGCCTGATGAAAGGAAAGAAACATTTTCGTGTTCGTGCAAGCTACCTTGGACTGGATATAAATGTGAAGCTAAGATTGGTAAGGAATTGCCAACATTTACTTTTACATTTACAACGCGCGCCTCTCCAAAATATGATTTCGGTTATTGGAATCTAATTTTAAGATCTGAAACAAACGATGTTGGAGATGGCAGGAGGGTTGCAAAAAGGTTTGGACTAACACGAGTTCGTGAAAGTTTCCCAATTCTGCATATGAATCTCTTAGACTAAAAATCATTTTCTTTTCCTTGATAAATAAGAAAAACTACTGACTGTTAAACAGTATTATTAAGAAAGCTGCTAAGAAAATGCTGTGCTGATCGCAAAACAATATTCCTTTTTAATTAATTAATCATCTTTCAGATCCCTCTTCGTGCCATGAACTTCAAATAAAAGCAAAACAGGAATTACCAAATGGAGAATACCTGTTAACAAATGGAAGCATGTCATTTAAGGTAGGTAACATAAAGAATTTGTTGTGAAGAGAAAAGCAACACGAAATCGTATTCCTTTTCAACATAGCGGGCTAAAAACAGACAGACCTGTCAGGCCAACATTAACATTCTCTTCAATTTTTCATGCATTTTTTATTTTACCTTTGGAGATTCTCTTTTCAATACTTGATGACGTCGACGGAGACCTGAATGTTGTTACCTTCTCTTCCTGAATTTGTTCCATAATACATGGATGCGCGGACTTAAGAAATAAAAATATTATATCTCCAAAACCTTGCATCATTTTGTTCTATAAACATACTAAGTGAAGATTTTGACGACCATTTGCCGAAGATTTCTAAAGATTCTCCAATTGTTGTCCGAAGGTCATACGAACGTTTCCGAGCATTCCCGAAAATTTCCGAAGATTCCAAAAAATCACCGAACTTTTCAAAGGATAGTCGAAGACTTGTTAGGAAGAACGAAGGATGTTTCGACTATAGGCCAGATACACAAACATAAATTAAGTCATCGATGTCACCACAGTAGAATTACCATAATTTTACATATGATCAATTACCATTTTTGTCTGGGCTGGAAATCCTTGTAGAACGCTACAGTATTGTGGACTGTATTTTCTTGTTATTGGGTAATCAGGCAGTTTACAATTTTTCTTGTTATTTTAGTTAATATCAATTGGTTTTTTTAATAAACGGACCAGATTTTGAGATGGAAAATTACTGTTTTTTCGAACCCAGGCGATCAATTTGTCATACTCTAATTGAACACCTTGCAAGTAATAAGGAACAACTTGTATCAAACATTGGATGTGTGTGTTATAACTATAGTCCTCCTTCTTCAACAATTCTATAGATGCAGAAAATATTCATCACGCCTTCAGCTTAATTCGCGCGCCCATCATATACAATATTTTTCATGCCTTTAACTTAGCTTTGCTCGTCTTTCATTAGGTGTACTGTCACATGACAAATGACAGCAAAGGATGGACTCTTATTGCCCGATTCTCAAACAGTGACGAAAAGAATTGGATGGATGACACTGGTTACTGGTGGTATGACAAGCAGGTTGCCATGGGAACAACAGCCAGTCCGATAAGTAACACTGACATGATCTCACAGGCCTTTTGGTTGGTCAGCGGTAAAGAGTTAAAGATCACGCGCAGTGATGACCCCAGTCACACTCCTTTGTTACAGACCACAGGTAACTGTTTGGCTGGACAAACATTCCGATCTAAAATCACAAGTTATGGCGACTTTAGAAATGGCAAAGTTTGGGCCAGTAAACAGTGCCTGGGAAGTTGCACGGTTGAATATGGCGGTCAGTACAAGTCAACAGACGGGTTTCAACAGGCTGAATGCAATAGCAACCTCCAAAGCGCCAACAAAATCGGCTTCTGGTGTTACTTGGGCGGTGATGGATCAGTGATGATGATTGGAAGAGGCGGACGTGGTTGCTCAAGTGCTGATCACGGCGTTGGAATAACAGAAACTGACGTTGCTTCTTTTGTTCTCGTTGGAGACTATTATGAAATCGAATACGATTTTGGTTATAGTGCTCTAAAAGGACACGCTCCATCTCAATCGTATTCATTAAATTTATGGATCCGTTGAATTACATCTAACGCGTGCTGTCAGTTCGAATAAATTGAAAGAAGATAAATTGACGACCTTAATTTATGATTACCAGCTCATCTTAAAACTGATTAACATTAACTATAAATAAATTTAATTTGATCTCTACAAACAAACATCGACCACCAGGAATATTGTCCTGATGTACCATCGTAATCTCAAGACTAGATTTAGAAGAATTGTCTGCCAATCAGTAGGGAGAATCAATTTTTCCATCAGTTAAAATTGAATGAGACGTTAGTTGATTTGATCTTTATAGATGAAGGTCCATTTATAGCTTGGCCATATTAGTTTTAAAGTCTGTTTTGCCAGTATACAGAGTTCGCTCGGGTTTGAACAATTTTGGTGAACTCTTCCTGAAGTTGTTACAAAAAATAGCAAATAATGTACGTCCTGCATACTGCAAAGATCAGTTGCTATAGTAACGTTAAGCTCGGACATGTTGTCACGATCATGGGGCAACCGAAAAATCTGAACTGAATGTATGTTACTAACTAAAGCTAAATAAATAACTGATTCAACAAAATGTAATTAATTAATTGATTTTTTTTATTTAGTTAGGTAATTAATAACGTATTAACAACTATGATAATACAATTAATAACAATTGCGGTTCGAAAACGATGTGCATATAATGGCCTTGTATAGATGTTTTAACGCGGAAAGTCACACGCTTCAGTTTAATCTTGTTGGTAAAAAAAAAAGAACATTTGTATTAGTAATCAAATGGTGACGAGTGAAATTAGGCAATAATTTCACGCGCATTTTGTCAAAATGCTTATAATTTCCCGAACCTTTAGGCGAGGGAAATTATTAGCATTTTGACAAAATGCAATTGAAATTATTTCCTAATTTCACGAGTATACCATTTGATTACATTTTAATATCATAGGTGACAAATTACGCTTGCAATCATAGGTTTTCGACTGGTATATTGCATCGCAAACTCTGAGCTTTGAAAAGTTGAAAGCATACATTTTGCTCAAGTTCGCAAGTTTTTTAGTCTTTGAAGAAAACCTTTTAGAGATTCCTTTTTGCTGTTTACAAAAAGTTTCAAAGATAAATTAAACTGTCATTTATTTCTCACATTATGACCGTAGTTTGTCTTGAATGAACTGAAAACGGTGCCCGTGTAAAACGCTCAAAAATCCGCTCGATGCCATTTATGTAATTGGCTTAAATCTAGAAGTCGTTTGGACGTTTTGAAATATAAAATATCATCAAAAGTTTTATTACATGGCCAAGGCTAGCTGGCTAAGATGAAATTCAAGCGAAAATGTACAAAGTTTAAGCTTTAAAACATCTTTTATTACGGACGCCATCTTGCCGCTAACAACGTTGCCATGGCAATTTTATAATTTCACATGTGAAATTATAAATTAACGCTAAAATTTCGCGCCAAAATTAAAGAGTAATTTGTCACCTATGATATTAACATGGTAATCTGCACGTCAGTAAATTTGTTGTAAAACTGCAAATCGAATAAAACTTTACTGTTGAAGCTCACGTATCTGCATTTATCCTTTGACAGATAAGAAGCGCGGTGACCTAATGATTAGAGCGCTGGACATCCGGATCGAGCTAGCGGGTCGGTCTTGGAGTCCTGGTCGGGGCACTGAGTTGTGTTCTTGGGCTTGTAGTGCCTCTTCCCCAACCAGGTGTATAAATGGGTACCGGCGAATTTAATGCTCGGGTTAACCCTGCGATGGACTAATATCCCATCCAAGGGGGAGTAGAAGTACTCACTGGAACGGCGGCTCAAAACATTTCGCATTCATAAGACGGTTACGGTCGGAGATAGGTTGAGTTGTAGGTAGCTCGGTTGAAGATAACCCGGTTTGTGAGAGCAGTACGCCAAATTGATCTGGACCACTTAGAACAAAATTAACCAATCAAAACGCTTACTGAGATCAAAGGATGACGACTTTATTCGTAATCGAACCATTGTGTTGAAGAATACAAACAGTAGTTCTACAAAAAAAATTGAAAACCAACAAAGTTGCGAAAGACGCGAACCTAGCCGGAAACTTTGTTATTTTTTATTCGTTTATTGCATCCTAATTTTCAGCGGTTTTCGACAGTTTCGGCTTGACGGTCACAAAACGTTTTCTTGCAAAATTAACAATTTGGCCCAGGGGGGGGGGGGGGGGGAGAAGGTGTCTCTAAGGAAAATGTTGGTTCAATCATCACTGCCAGTATGACGACACGCTTCGCATGAGCGATATTAAAGATGGCGGGCAAAGCGTCAATCGAGAAATGAGTTAAGAATGGGCATTTTACTCCGTTACCTTCCTTCATTTACTCATGTCAATGATGCAGAGATGTAAGCAAATGCAACCGTCTCTCTTCTGGTATTTTTTGGTAGATCAGACGTTATATTCATTTTTTTAACTCAACTGAAACACCTTCGCAAAGGGTAGAATGATCGATGAAATCTGTAAACAGGTCGAGCTTTCGATGGTCACTGCACGGCGAATTTAATTTTTATTGTAACAGAAATAGGAGGTTTGGTACAGGGTGTACGGTTCTTGATATACGTCCAGTATCAGACTTTCAGCATTCGTGGATTTTCATTATCTTTCCCCTTAAAGGTGAAAATCGGAGCAATCAAGAGGAAAAAGGCGCTACACGGATAATTTCCAGTTGGTCATCCATCCATGTATTAACCCGCCCGACAGGACTTTACTTCAGCCAGGTCGGCTGGAGCCTGCGCTTTCATTGGGTATTATAAAATAACTCTACTCTAGTCTTTATTAATCGGTATATTTTTTTACTACTTGTCTTGCGGCAACGAATCTGAATTCATGTCTATTTCGCACAACACGTTTTTCCTCGTTCAAACCACAATGAAAGCGCTTGCTCAATTCAAACTGGCCAAAGTTAAGGCTTGCCGGGCAGGGTGAAACTTGGATGGGTGCCCGACTCGAAATACCCCGTGTTGTAAGCTTTTCTTTTTGTTTATTTTATTTATTTATTTTTTTTTTTTTGCAGGAGGTATGCAATCAATGAAATTTAAGAGTCGACACGGCAAGGAAAGCCACAAAATACAACAGAACTGCACAGATACCAACAGGAGTACATTATAATAAGCCAATGAATGCGAATAAAAATATATGGAAAAAGAATTTCTACATGAGATCGCGAAGCAGCGATTGGAGTTGTTGACATATTCTGGATAAAAATTATACCTTTGCACTCGAACGGAAAGATATGAAGTTTGGCTAACTCAAACGACACGGAACGACACGGAGATTAAACTTTAATAATCAAGGAGTAAAACCTCCTATTATGAAGCGAATCTGAGAAAAATGTTTGGGTGAAAAGGTGGATGTTTTTGACGGACTTCGCTTGACCTGAAAGCAAAATGGCGGTCCCGCCTTCTGTCCCGTTCAAGAGTTTAAAAAAAAATAACTAAATTACAGGATTACGGGCGCAAAAAAAAAAACAGAAACAGATCATACACACAGACAGGTAAGGCATCAAACCTAACTACTGGGAAGGAATTAGCGAACAATAGCGATATAAGCACTAAAGATAAGCCTTTCTGGACCTCTGTTGTGGCGTACTCACAATTTAATCCCGCTCATCTGACCAAACCGAGGGAATCGCTCGCGTGTTGCCATGTGACGTCATACTGGCAGTGATGAGTCGGTCACGAATAAACAACTGGAAGCAATAGAGTCACCTCCTCCCCCCCCCCCCCCCCTGATTTGGCCACTTTGCAGCCAAGAATGGGATCTGTAACGTGTATATAGTGTACTGGTTTACTGGAGTCGATTGTATGTAAATTCAGGTAAAACAGACTTTACAATTTCTTACAAGTGGCCCGGTTCGAGAAGCTGCACTGTCACTGGCCTGCGATAAATGCCCAGTGGTTCTCCTCATGACGTTGCTTAGCAACATAAGGTATTCGCTTTGCGTCATGCTGACGTGACAAATTTTTGAAGTCGCGAGTGCACGTTGTCACTTTTGCACCACCAAGACTCGACTGATTGTACGATTACAGTTTGCAATCGCCTTACAAGACAGACCATTTAAAAATTGATGCTTGATCCTTTCTAATTTACAATTTTGCTAAGTGACTGTTATCTTACTATAGTGCAGAAAAAAATAAGATTAGAAAGGAATTATTGGTCAAAGTGTGACGAGCAGGCCGGACTAAATGAACGGACGAGTTGTTAAATAAGGCTTACGAATAGCATCGACGCAATTTTTTTTCGAGGTATTCGATTAGTTACTTGAGCTAAAATATAAAAGGGAGAGCTCTGGCCGGCTATCAATTTTTCTGACGCTCATATTTACTTTAGTATTGTTGCCAGACTAATTATAGTCAGTAAAATTAAAAGTGGCCACATTTGTGACATTTGCCTGAATAGCCAAATGACATATGTTGTTGAAAGCAAAGCACATTAAAAGAAAATTAAACAAGAAACCAACATGCAGACCACAGGTAACTGTTTGGCTGGACAAACATTCCGAACAAAAATCACAAGTTATGGCGACTTTAGAAATGGCAAAGTTTGGGCCAGTAACCAGTGTCTGGAAAGCTGCACGGTTCAATATGGCGGTCAGTACAAGTCAACAGACGGGTTTCAACAGGCTGAGTGCAGTGGAGACATCCAAAGCGCCAACAAGATCGGCTTCTGGTGTGACGTGGGCTGGGATGGATCAGTGATGATGATTGGTGAAGGAGGAAGTGGCTGCTCACGTGCTGATCACGGAATTGGAATAACAGAAATTGACGCTTCTTCTTTTGTTTATTCAGGAACGAACCAAGCTGAATACGACTTCGGTTATGATGCTAATATACGAAACCCTTCGCCCCAGTCATACTCATTAAATCTGTGGATCCGATAAATAAGTTTAGTCGCAACCTGTATCTTTATGGAAGCTTCGTTTTATATGTTAACAAAAAATGAATTCACCTAAATGTAAAGCTGACAAGCATGAAGATCCCATGGATTTTTAAATGAAAATTCAGTGGAGTGTGTGGTAGCTTCTTATGGGCTCCCCATGTACAACGTTCTACTCAGATCAAGATCAATTCACTTACAATATCTGTTCTTTATCAAGTAGTAGTTGCAGTGATTAAACCGAATTATCGACTTGAAGATGTTGCTTTTATGTATAACCAACGTCTCTGCAGTAATCACTTTAGCGATTTAGTAATATTAATTATTAGACAGTATAATTTCCAGAGGTAGATATAAGAATAGGGCTCTCTGATTGGTAAAGTGAGAGGCGCGGTGGCCTAATGGTTAGCGCGCTCGACTCTGAGTCGAACGGCCCGGGTTCGAGGCCTGGCCGGGGCGCTGTGTTGTGTTCTTGGGCAAGACACTTTACTCTCACAGTGCCTCTCTCCACCCAGGTGTATAAATGGGTACCGGCGAATTTACTGCTGGGGGGTAACCCTGCGATGGACTAGCATCCCATCCAGGGGGGAGTAGCAATACTCCTAGTCACTTAATGCTACGGAAACCGGGATAAGCTCCGGCTGTATGAGCCTCATGGCTCGGACACAGACTTTACTTTCTTTACTCTCTGATTGGTAGAGAAACTCGGCTTATGATGCTATTTAACAAATTGATGTCAGTTTTTCATGCGTCCGTCCTGTTCAGTATTGATCATGATTTTCGTCATAACAATGTAGTACCGTGTGTTGTTTCTTTGTTGTTCTGTGTTTTCTATCGTTATTTTGCTGTTCTTAATAGTCACCTCTGAAAATTATACTAAATCTCGGCGAACATTCAATATCCAATGATACTATACCGGTGATTTTTTTTTTTTTTTTTTTTTTTTTTTTTTTTTAATCAAACTGTTTTTTTATTTTTACAATCACTTGCACAACTTTTTACAATTCCTTTACTCATTGATTACACTCCTAATGACAAAACTACAATAAGCTAACAGTATATTTACATCGTTTACAATTTTAAGTGAATTCATACGTTTCCTACGTTCTAACTAGTTCAGTGTACATGTACATTGTGCATACATATCCTATTTTTTTCCTCAGTTTGATTTTTTTTATCTATTTATTTATCAATAAGTACCATTTCATTGCCTTGCATAACAATTGTTGCGTTACATAACAATTTCTTTAAACATAATTCATTACACTTTTTAAAGAATCTTTTCCTCAAACATTTTCCATTTTTTCCTAAAAGACTTTATATTATTTGATTTGACAGAAATATACCTTTCGGTTTGATATTTATTTAATAAAATTCTCTCAAAGTGGCTGAAAGATGGTTTCGTTTCTTTACATCGGCAAGTCCACAGATAACTTTTTCCTAAGATGAGTATATAGTTTTGCAGATCCATCTCCTCCTTTAAGAACCCTAAAATAATCTCCCTATAATTTAAAGAGAGGCCTACGCAACTATTCAGTTTATTAAGAATTTTATCACAAACTTCATTCCAAAAAAAGGTCGAAAAAGAACAATCAAAGAAAAAATGTGATGTCGTTTCTATAGTCTGATGACAGAATGAGCAGTTGGGGTTGGAAACATATCCTATCTTACAGAGTAATTCGTTTGTGTATAGAATTGAATTTAATACTTTATATTGAAAAGAACGTAAATATGGTTCATTTGCAGCTCTTAGTGGCATCACGAATGCCTCCGAAATTTGTTTATCCTCAAGATTAAATTCTTCTCTCAACTTAGCCCATTTATTTGGTTTTTCATATTTTTGCTTTATAAGATGATGATAATAGTCACGACACTTGAAATTTTTGTAATCAAGGGTATTTTCTACGTCGGGCGCGTAGAAACGTAATTTCAATGGGACTGATTGCCTAAGACCGGTCCATACTAAAAAATTAGAGTTCTTTAAACCTTCATCTCTGACGACATTGAAAGATTCAATATTTGTCATATCGTAAAGAAGATGAGTTGTGTATATAATATTATTATCAAAAAAGTGTTTATAGAAGACACTTTTGCCGTCGATCATTATTTCTTTATTGTTCCATAAAATGTACTTATAAATATTTTCGGGGTCCTCGACTTCTCTTAATTTCGTGATTATTAAAAACTAGCAATGGTAAATTGCAGTTCCTGAGTTTTGTTTGGCTGACAGACAATGGTATATGAGCTCATATACCATTGACCACAAAATGGTAGCCGATTCGCGTCAACGAAAACAGCTGGGGAGCTCAAATATTGCAATTCTTAGGGCGTTTTTAATAAAACAATTATTCCACTCGCGCTTGTTAGATATGGGATCGTCCAACGCGCGCTCGTGGAATAATTGTTAAATATTCCCCTCGAATTTGTCTCGGGAAATATTCGCCAAGATTCACTAAGCCTTCGGCGAATAATTGTTAAATAATGATTAAAACCTGTATAGCGCACAATTTGTATAAAAATGATCAAATGCGCTATATACTGATAAAAAGTTTAATACACAGTTTCAAATACCACAACGGGGTAAATACGAAAAAATACCTCCCTTACTCATTTTTTTTTCTTTTTAATAAACCAATACACAGTATCCAGTTAATCGACACTTTGATCAACAGCAGTCCCTGATCAATTGTTAATTTCTCATTACAATGTACCTGTTTTAAGCAGGTAACAGGTCATGGAACTAAAAGGTCTGAAAATCTTTAGAGAGAGCAGTCTTGATTAAGAGACAAATTCTCCCAACGAGAATGAAGCAAAATGCTTAATACGCTAGTAACGAGAATTGTGATAATGATCTTGGGGCTTCGAAAATCGCCACAGCATTTCTAACAAATATAGAATTCAATTTAATGTAACTTTATGACATAAATTTCGGATGAAAATGTTTGATTAATCTAGATCAGACGGTCAGGGCTGTAGATACATGTTGGTTCGGTAGGCTGGAGAAAACCAGGTTGGTGAACTGAAGGGTTCCTGTTAAGTTGCCGTCTCTGAAAATGGACTGAGCCTGCGGTCACTGGGCCTGCGGATCTCCTTATGACGTTGCCTAGCAGCATGACGTTGTTGCACTGCGTCATGCTAGCGTGTCATTTTTTGAAATATTCCTGTCGCGAGCGCACGCGGTAACTTTTGCCCACCAATACTCGCGCTGATAGTGAGATTTTACTGTATTAATATTATCAGACAACAATGCAAGACGCGCTTTTGTTAAAAATCGAAGCATCATCATATCTAATTTACAGTTCGGCTCGCTTGTCTTACTACAGTATTTTTTAATTTAAAACCGATTTCGTAGGAGAAAAAAAACCTCTCATTTAGCATCTTTTCTAAAAGCAATTTCAGCACAAAGGCTTACAATATAAAATTGGTAAAATAATAAAATAAAATTATGGTATTATTATCATTATTATCACTATCATTAAAGCCACACGCAGCTTTTTTTAGTCTCGTGAAACAACATTCTAGAAATTTCTTAAGCAGGTGTACATTATGACATGAAACGTGCGTAAAACAGCATATTAGTTAAGGCCTCGTGCATACCAAAAAAATCCTTATTGAAAAATAATCAAGCCAACAGGGCTACATAAACGAACGAGTTCTTATATTGTGCTCTAAGAATAGTCCTGAGAGCCATTTGATTATTTCCGTGAGCTATGCAACAAGAGGAGCTTTCGCTAGCCAAACTGTATTGATAAGTATTCAATTTCTCAGACGTTTGTATTTAGTTAAAGGAGCAACGTCACGGACTCATCTTGAAAAAAACTGGCAAAAA
Source organism: Oculina patagonica (assembly GCF_052425735.1). Taxonomy (NCBI): domain Eukaryota; kingdom Metazoa; phylum Cnidaria; class Anthozoa; order Scleractinia; family Oculinidae; genus Oculina; species Oculina patagonica. Next base: position 21,229,008 of record NC_135766.1, read on the forward strand.
AAAAACTGGCAAGTTTTTTATCAAGTTTATCGATCGTAATCCGTTTTAATCTTCATCAGTCGAAACCATCCTTGGTTATTTTCGTGTTTTAATTATTTCATTGTTGTTATTTACATTACAAAAATAATATTGTGAGGTTTTCTTCAACTTTGAGGTAATCCGAATATCGTGACATTGCTCCTTTAAAGTCCTAAGGGCCATTGGATTATTTACGTGAGCTGAAATACAGGAAGAACTTTGGCTGACCCAATATTGAGAAATATTCAATTTCTACGACGTTTGTATTTACATAAGTTGTGGCATTGTTTGTATAATAATCAATAAAACTGAAAGAGTTTGCCGTTTGTCGCATTTTAGGGCCTGTTTACATGGAGGGAGGGTGCTCCGGCTAACCGAGTTACCCTGCTAGAAGGGATGAAACATAGCCCGCCTTTACATGCAGAATTCACAGCCCTTCTACCCGAGATGAGACAGCGTCATTGAAGCGTGTCACAGCGTGGGAAAACCATGTAGCTCAAAATGAATGAAGAAAAATATGACTTTTTACTAAACAATCGAGGCTAGCCGTCTTCAAACCTGTTTTATTTTGATGTGGAAGCACTTAGAACTTTAGTACGTCCGTTTATGGAGGAATCCAATCGAAATTTAACAGTCTTTGGCCGCCAAATTGAAATTAAATTTGTTGTTTCGTGAGTTAGGATAATCATTCCTACGAAAATTTCGAATTAATTAGCTGTTGCTCAAAGAAAAATTTTCCAGCCTACAGAGAAAACTAATCTGATCTAATTTTGGTCAAATAGCACTGTTTGGGTCGAGCATTTATGCATTTTATGCCATTAACTTCAAATTTAATTTAAGAACACGCGCGAAGACTTATCCCGGCAAGCCGGGATAGCTCGGTCATAACCGTTTACATGGCAAAAAGCTATCCCGCCTAGAAGGGTGCCCCGGGCAAGCAGACCGAGTGCCCCGGCAAGGCGGGTTTCCCGTCTTGCATGTACAGTAAACGCTTCGATGCGTTCTCTAAAGAAACGTATGAAAAGTTGGCTCGCCCAGGGTAGCTCGGTTAGCCGGGTAACTCGGTTAGCCGGGGCACCCGCCTTCCATGTAAACAGGCCCTTACTAAACCCTCAATAACCAGGTGACACCATACCATGCCAAACCATAAATCAAAATTAAACAAGCTAGAAACCAACATGCAATAATTAGGCATCTGTTTTCACATTTCTTTGCCATTAAAAGACAATGAACAGAAAAAAGAAAATCGAGAATAGACTCTTGACACATATGTGAACATGATTAAATCAACATTCAAATTTAATCTTTTTATTTACTATACCGTTTCCTTCTTTTCCGTTTTTTTTTCCCGACACCAATTAAATATGGTCAATAAGGCGGTCCTCTATTGACGACTACCTTAATTGAAGTTACACACAACTTACTTGGAAAACTAAACACATCGTTTTATTTGAACGTTCACTGTCGTTCTGCAGTCATAACAAGGAAAAGATGTCATAACTTTCGCATTAACACGTTTTAAATTCTTTCAAACGTTCCTGCTTGTTAACAAGAAACATCTGATGGTGTCCTAGAAAGGCAGGAACAATCCATTTTGGTGGATATCAGATGACGTATTTTTCAATTTAACTGTCACAAAACTGTCGCAGTTTTCTACATTGTTTTCTCTTGCTTAACAATGGCTTATTAGTTGGTTAAATTGCTTGCATTTTAGCGAGGGAATTAACTAACCGATGTTATTATATATATAAATAGCACCATTAACATTCAACGGTCCCAATGACTACGAGTGCACGACTACTTATATATACCAATAAACCACAGCAAACAAATTTTTTACGCAAAATTTTGAGCACGTTTAAAGCACCTTTCAATAGGGATTTAAAAAAAGAATTAATTTACAAACGAGGCATGAATTATATTCAAAACCAGGGGGTACCACCCACGGGCAGTCTGGCAGTGATACTCGTCCAACGTTTCAAGGGTAAATCTATTGCTTTTTGGTTCTATCGATGCTTTTCATTTGGTAATCGTCCTAAACACAAGATCTTGCTACTCTTCTGGCAAGGGAGTGAAATTAGAGTGAGCCTGGATCAATGTTGCCTCTTCACATGTAAACGGTTTATTTCAAAAGGTTCCGACGCGCACCCCCCCCCCCCCACCCCCTTTACCCCCTCACCTCCCCGGACACTTCAACAACCAATCAACCACAAACAAATAATCAACAGACACGAACAGACCGGGCCAATTATTGCGTCTTATTTCATCAAACATTTACAATTAGCGCAAGATCGAAACCCCTCCTTAAAAAAAAACTTTTGAAGTCAAGTATTTGGTTTCTCTTTCTACACCGTACCGACTGTTGTTCAGCGATGGACGCGAAAAAGGTTTTGTTCATTGTCCTGTTCCATGGAATGATAAATATCGCCGTTTTCGCCGCCAAAGAAGACTCTACACCTTCTCGTTCCGCATTCTTGAAGATGCTAGAAAATAAGCGACTTAAAGGCCACGTTGTCAAACAGTTTGAGTCTCCCAGTTTGATGTCTTGCAGCCATTCGTGCTTGAGAAACTCCTGGTGTACTTCCACAAACTTCAAGGTGCCATCCGACAAGAACAGCAAAGGAACTTGCGAACTGAACAAGCACGGGGCCATCGACGCAAACACCAGATTTCATGACCAAAAAGGAGTTATTTTTTCTATGGTGCTAAAGGTAATTTAATTTGACTTTGGAATACTCCCTAGCCTAGCTGTCTCTTGGAAAGCATGGGAAGCTTGGGAAGCTCTAACCAACTGAGCTATACGAGAGTCTCTCGTGGCTCAGTTGGTTAGAGCGCTCAACCGGTATCTGGGAGGCCATGGGTTCGATTCCCGTCGGGGACTCAGAATTTTACTTTTTGCCATGCTCGTGTCATTGTTAAAAATTTATCTTCATTATTTATCACCGAGCTCAAAATTTACCATCTTTATTACTTACTACACATTTACAGAGTATTGTGCAAAAAAATTGGATCAGAACGCGGAAGCTCTTTTTTTTTTTTTCTTGGTCTAACGCGAATACTTGTACAAATATTATCGATCGTCTAATTTGTGGTTGCATCAACTATTAGCTCCCATTATAGATAGAAATTCCCCTTTATCAATATAAGGCCAAAATAAAAGCTTTAATGCAGGAGTAATGACATTAGCCAACGTCTGAGCCATGTACAAAAGAGAAAAAGTTAAATGAACATGTATTTATTACTAATTACTGGGACTCGGAACTATGGAATATTTTTCGTCCACATTATTCAGTTCTCCACATATATACTTGTGTTGCTTCCGTTGTGTGAGAGCGAAAGAAGAAATTAGGAAGGTTCACGGTACCAAGAAGAAAGCGGAAAAAAGATAAGATCTGTTCGCGTGCGTATTTTTTCCGCTTCGACATTGATGGATTTTTGTTTTTATTCAAACTTTTCAGGGATGTCTCATGACTGGCTGCCTCAATGGTGGCTCTTGTGTGCCTGATGAAAGGAAAGAAACATTTTCGTGTTCGTGCAAACTATATTGGACTGGAGATAAATGTGAAACTAAGATTGGTAAGGAATGGCCAATTTGCACTAATGCAGTATAAAGTTATGTCTTCACATCTCGTGCCTCTCTAAAATATGATTTCGGTTATTGGGATCTAAATTTAAGATAAATGTCTTGAAACAAACGATGTTAGAGATGGCAGAAGGGTTGCAAAAAGCTTTCGACTAACACGAGCTCGTGAAAGTTTCCCAATTCTGCATATGATTCTCTAAGACTAAGAATAATTTTCTTTTCCTTGATAAATTGGAAAAACTACTGATTGTGAAACAGTATTATTGAGAAAGCTGCTAAGAAAATGCTGTAATGATTGCAAAACAATTATATTCATTTTTAATTAATTAATCATCTTTCAGATGCTTCTTCGTGCTATGAGCTTCAAATAAAAGCAAAACAGAAATTACCAAATGGAGAATACCTGTTAACAAATGGAAGCATGTCATTTAAGGTAGGTAACATAAAGAATTTGTTGTGAAGAGAAAAGCAACACGAAATCGAAATATTCCTTTTCAATATAGCGGGCTAAAAACAGACAGAACTGTCAGACCAACATAAAAATTCTCTTCAAGTTTTCATGCATTTTTTATTTAACTTTGGAGAATCTCTTTTGAAAACTTGATGGCGTCGACGGAGATCTGAATGTTGTTACCTTCTCTTCCTGAATATGTTCCAAAACTTAAACCGCTTGCATAATTTTTTTCTATAAACATACTAAGTGAAGACTTTGATGATCTTCCGAAAATTTATATTTGACCATTTGCCGAAGATTTCTAAAGATTCTCCAATTGTTGTCCGAAGGTCATACGAAAATTTCCGAGCATTTTCCGAAAATTTCCGAAGATTGCAAAAAATCACCGAACATTTCCAAGGTTTGTCGAAGACTTGCGAGGAAGATCGAAAGATGCTTCTACTATAGGCCAAATACACAAACATAACTAAAGTCATCAATATCACCACAGTAAAATTACCATAATTTTACATATGATCAATTACCATTTTTGTCCGGGATGGAAATCCTTGTAAAACACTACAGTATTGTGGACTGTATTTTCTTGTTATTGGGTAATCAGGCGCGGTTTACAATTTTGTTTGCTATTTTAGTTAATATCAATTGTTTTTTTGTTTTTTGAATTAAACGGACTAAGTTTTGAGATGGAAAATTACTGCTTTTAATAACCCAGGCGATCATTTTGTCACTCTAATTGAACACTTTGCAAGTAATAAGGAACAAATTGTATCAAACATTGGATGTGTGTGTGTGTATTATAACACATATAGACCTCCTTCTTCAACAATTCTATAGATGCAGAAAATATTTATCACGCCTTCAGCTTAATTCGCGCACCCATCGTATACAATATTATTCATGCCTTTAACCAAGCTTTGCTCGTGTTTCATTAGGTGTACTGCCACATGACAAATGACAGCAAAGGATGGACCATTATTGCCCGATTCTCAAACAGTGATGATAAGAATTGGATGAATGACACTGGCTACTGGTGGTACGACCAGCACGTTGCCATAGGAACAACAGCCAGTCCGTCAAGTAACACTGACATGATCTCACAGGCCTTTTGGTTGGTCGGCGGCAAAGAGTTTAAGATCACGCGCAGTGATGACCTAAGTCACACACCTTTGTTACAGACCTCAGATAACTGTTTGGCTGGACAAACATTCCGATCTAAAATCACAAGCTATGGCGACTGTAGAAACGGCAAAGTTTGGGGCAGTAATAAGTGCCTGGGAAAGTGCACGGTAGAATATGGCGGTCAGTACAAGAAAACTAACGGGTTTCAACAGGCTGAGTGCAATGGAAGCATCCAAAGCGCCAACGGGATCGGCTTCTGGTGTCATGGGGGGGCTGATGGGTCAGTGATGATGATGATTGGTGGAGGAGGAAGTGCTTGCTCGCGTACTGATCACGGGATTGGAATAGCAGAAAGCGACAACGCTTCTTTAAAAAAGAAAACGGAAACTGTCACTGACACTGACTATGACTTTGGTCATAATGCTGAGACAACGTCCCCCCAATCCAAGTCATACTCGTTAAACCTGTGGATTCGTTGAACGATATTAAGTGGCGATGTCCTTTAAAGCGGACCATCGTATTTTGTGTCGGAAGAAAGTTTTTCTTCAAACTTTGCCCAGTGAACTATCTTGCTTTATAAGTAAATGCAACGGCATAAGTTTTTTGAAATACGTTAAAATGTTTTTTTCAGAGCATATAACAGCCAAGGCGACTAAAAGGCTAAATTTTGATGGTCGCTACAACGAAAAACTGCACAAGTTGACGAGCTCGGCACACAAAAACCGCCGACCGCAACAGAAAACTATTATAATCCCATGAAAGGTGGTCCTTAAAGGGTTGTGAAATCATGTTTGTTTTAATATTTTTTAAATTTTCAGGTTTGGAAAAATTTATGTCTCAACATCCGTCAGATCGCTTTTTATAAACATGCCAATATACCCTGACTTTGCTGGCCTTTAATTTCCAAGTCCAGACCATACCATTCTAAATTCCACCTGAATTCTACTAAATGGATGCCAGGGAGCACAGAAATCTAAAAATACCTTGCACTTCTTACCTTCTTTCGTCACAGCGACTTCCAACTTTTCGTGTTTTAAGCGAATTTTTCACACACATTATGCAAATGAGGTTGTAAACCCAACTACGGTTGTTTTAAACGAAAACGGTTAAATTGTAAAATTTCGACATTGTAGGTGAAAAATACAAGGAGTTTTATAGAAAGAAAACTTGCAAATGATATGGGTGGTTAAATTGATGAATTAAGTTGTCTTGAACTTTTCATGCTTTCAAGACAAATGTCACAATTGATTTGCAAAATGTGTTGTCTGCTGAACTTTGACCGATGTTTTCAAACAAACCGTTCTAACTTTTTGGAACTCGCTGTTTTTCATTTAAAAAGGGAAGAACAAATAAGTTCTTACTAAATCTGAAAGCCGCGTTCAAGGTGTAATATTTGAAAATTCCTTCAGTTTTAACTGGTCTAACAAGTTGGAGTGATGTAACTCTTGAAATAAACAATTTGTGACCTTGTATTTCAGTTGACATGTTTTGTTGCCACTTTATAAAGTTGCAGTTTTAGGGCCTGTTTACATGATTCCGGAATGACTTTCATTCCGGAACGAGTTCATTCCATCCCCATACATTTCTCTGTATCTGTTTACATGATACCGAGACAAGTCAAGTCAAGTCATTCCGGAATGAGTTCATCCGGTTTTCATTCCGGAATGAAACTTTCGTTCTGGAATGACATTTCATTCTGGTAACACAGTGGCCACTTGAATGATTTCTCCTTCATGCCTGTGAGTGAAACGTTTGTTTTGAAACAACTCAAGACCTTGAAAACAAACAAGGCGATTGGATTGGACAAGATCAGTTCAAGACTTCTTAAGGACTCTGCCGAATGTATCACACCTGTATTGACTAAGCTATTTAACCGCTCTCTTGACTCCAGCGTCTTTCCCGCCATTTGGAAACAAGGCAAAGTAACAGCACTCTTTAAATCAGGTGACAAATCTGATTGCAATAACTATAGGCCCATCACAGTGCTTCCGACGGTTAGTAAGATTCTTGAGAGAGCAGTACATCAACAACTATATGGCTATTTGACTGAGTCAAGCATACTTACACCAAAACAGTTTGGCTTTCGCCCTAAACTATCAACCGAAGTCGCCCTCGCTTATTTTACGGACAGGGTTCTTGATAAACTCGATAATGGAATGTTAACAGGAGCAGTGTTTCTCGATCTTTCGAAGGCTTTTGACACCGTCGATCATGGCCTCCTGTTAGAAAAGCTGAAGCAAATCGGTGCTGGTGATAACGTAGTTGGATGGTTTAGATCGTATCTAAACAATCGCTTTCAACTCACTGTGGTTGGAGATGTCCAGTCTCCGCTGAGACCGATCCAAGTCGGCGTTCCTCAAGGAAGCATCCTCGGCCCTCTCTTGTTCTTGGTCTATATCAACGATCTTCCCACCTGTTTGGAACATTGTGAAGTGGCCCTTTACGCTGACGACACAGTGATCTACTTCAGCAGCTTGTGCGTTACCGAGATAGAACATTTTATAAACGAGGACTTGTCTAAACTTTCTTCGTGGTTTAGTACAAATCGTCTAACCTTGAATATTTCTAAATCGAAGTTTATCTTAATTGGTAGTCCCCATAAGATTAGATCTTGTAATGATATCAATGTCGTTATTGATAATTCGTCACTCGAATACACCGATACCTTTAAATATCTTGGTATAACCATAAACAAGACTATGACTTGGAGCGACCATGTTGAAGCCATTTCCACTAAGATTAATCAAAGACTTGGTCTGCTGAAACGAATTAGACACTTGCTGCCTCTTGAAACGCGGACTACTTTGTACAACAGCCTGGTTTGCCCTCTGTTCGATTACGCCGATACTATCTGGGGCGATAAGGGTAATGCTACCCTAATGGGTGAGCTACAGTTACTTCAAAACAAGGCTGCCAAGACCATTCTTAGTTTACCAAGTTTTTCCTCGTCTACAGAAGCATTAAATGCACTTGGTTGGCCAACGCTCGTGAAACGCAGGTTATTTCACCGCTGCGTTTTCGTTTTCAAATATGTAAATGGCCTCATAGATTTTAATTTTGATACAAAGAGAAACTATGACATTCATGCTTATAATACCCGTGGCAAAACCAATTTTTATTTACCGAGGACTAGACGAAATTATGGCAAGCAACGCCTTTTATACCAAGGACTTGCAGACTGGAATAAGCTAGACAAATTGATACAAGACATTAAGTCCATTTTACTTTTTAAGCAAGCCCTGAAGAATGAAGTTTTTAGCTAAATTTTTTATCCTATGCCGTTTATTGTGAACTTTAATACTATACATTTTTTATCATGTAACTTTTTTAATTCTTAAACTATTTTTAAATTTTTAAATTTTAAATTTGAACTATTATTTTGCAGGGCCTCACTGAATAACACCTTTGGTGATGTGAGCTCCCTGGGTAAAGAACATTATTATTATTATTATTATTATTATTATTATTATTATTATTATTATTATTATTATTATTATTATTCTTCCGACCCGAAATGCGATGGTCCGCTTTAAAGGACATCGCCAGTTAATTGTTCAGAAAGTCATGAAACGTAATCTCAAAGTTTGCTCATAAATCTTAGTGATGGAGTAGGGTGGGTTGCAGATTTCATCCCGTTCGTAAAAGAACAATAGCCTAGTATCGATAAAGTTTAATTGTAATGTAAAACCAACACACAGGTACTGAAGGAAACACTAAACGCCTATATAAATATCAAACTGTTATCTCTGATTAATCTCTAATTTCTCCTAACAATATTATTGTATTTGCCGATAGACAGGTGAGGAGAATAAAGACAATCGTCATTAAAGTGAAAGTGTTTTCGTGATCACTGGACCAAATTCCCAGTACTGTATCGCTGTATCGCGTTAGTTAGGACGCAGTGGAGCCCTAACTCTGGGTGATCATTATCGATCACAGTTCGCTGAACTTTTCTTTTCAAGCCTACATGGACTAAAATTCTGATGTCACTCTTTTTTTTTGGTTTCTTGTTTAACTTTCTATCATTAAGCCTTTTTTGCTTTCGACAGCATATGTCTTTTTGCTCTTGGGGCAAATGCCAGAAATGCTGCCTCTTTCAATTTAAATGATTATAGTTAACTCTGCTATTTAAATAATTAAAATATGAGCGTCGGAAAAATTAAATTTTTACATAATAGCTAGACAAAGCTCTTCCTTTTGCATTTTAGCTCAAGAAAATAACGGAATAGCTCGCAAAAAGAATGTGTTGATACTATTCAGTCAGCACAAGTTAAGGGCTCCTTTTCTCATGTAGTCGACCGGCCTGCTCCCAATAAAATTTTCGACCAATGATTCCTTCCCAACAGAATTTTTTACACCTTTTGTTTTTTAAATTACCTTGTGTGTTAATTGCTGTTTAAGACAATGAATCTGAGAAAAAAAGAAATAAACGAGGCCTTACGTTTGTGCCCATATTTTAACCAACAGCAAAGTTCAATTTTTTTTTAATTTATCATATCGTTTTTCATATTTTTTTCTTTATTGCCAACAAAATAAGGCGGCTCGATATTAAAGGCCACCTTTAATTAAAGCTACAGCCATTCTATTCTAAAAATTGGGCACATCGTTTTATTTGGACATTCGCTGACATTCTTCAGTTATAATTTTTAGCAAGAAGAAAGATGTCACATCTTTGACTTTAATATTTTTTAAAGCACTTTCACAAATTCGTGCTTTGTCGATAAAAAAAACATCTGTTGATGTCTTCATATAAATTAATTGTCCATCGTTTCGCAGCAAGGGCCGAGAAACACTTCCTCGGTAAAAACAGTTTATATTCATTTGATCACACGTTCTAGAAAGTCAAAAACAATCACAATTTTTCAATTTACTGTAACAAAACTGTCGCCGGTTTCTTGTTTGTTTTCGTTCGTATTTGTCTGGCTTGCTTAAAGTGCTTGCATTTATTAGCGAAATTAAAAGCCAAGGGTGACCGTTAAATTAAACATGAGTTAAATTAAACATGAGTGCGAGTGCTACCAATAAACCAGAGTAAGCAAAGTTTTCTATTCAAATTTTGGACAAGTTTGAAGTATTCTTAACTGAACATATTTATGAAAAGGATCAAGCTTAGGTAAAACCGAGGCATATATTTTAATTAAAGCCAGGTGTACTTCCCACGGGCAGTCTGACAGCGATATTTGTCGAACGTTTAATTAAGGGAAAAAATCGTGCACTTTGGTACCACTTATGCTTTGCAGATTTTTATTATTCCAAACACAAGATTATTGCTATCCTTCACATGTAAAGGTCTCCTTTTAAAACGATTCAAAGACCACCCACTCCCAGACCCCTTTCTCCTCCTCTTCCGCCCCCCCCCCCCCTTCTCACCCGCGTGCAATAACACTCCAACAACCAATCGACTACTCGACTACCACCAATTATTTAACAGACACGAAACAAACCAATCGTTGCGTCTTATTTCACCAGACAATTGCATCGCGAAATATCGAGCCCCCACTAAGTAAAATATAAAGTCAAGTATTTGGTTTCTCTTTTTATTCCGTGCCATCTCCCTTTCAGCGATGGACGCCAAAAAGGTTTTCTTCATTGTGCTGTTTCAAGGAATGATAAATATCGCCGTTTTCGCCGCCAAAGAAGACTCTACTCCTTCTCGTTCAGTATTCTTCACGACGCGGGAAAATAAGCGGCTTAATGGCCACGTTGTTAAACGTTTTGCGTCTCCAAGTTTGATGTCGTGCAGCCATTCGTGCTTGAAAAATTCCTGGTGTACTTCCACAAACTTCAAGATGCCATCCGACAAGAAAGGCAAAGGAACTTGTGAACTGAACAAGCACGGGAGCATCGACGCAAACACCGAATTTCATGACCAACGAGGGTATATTTTTTCTATGATGCTAAAGGTAATAGATCACTAATTAACGTTTTATGCGTAATCAGTTACAGTTGACTCCCGATAACTCGAACTTTTAAGGGAAATTGTAAATGGTTCGAGTTATCGGGAGTTCGAGTTATCGGGAGTTGAAAACAAATGACCAGAAATAAGGGAAAAAAAGGTGTTTACTGATTTTCTATTCATACGACAGTGTAGACTAGTGTACGTTTGAAATAAACAAATTTAATTAGAGAATAGAGAAACCGAAAGAAAAAAAGGAACAATATATTTCTAAATCACTGTCAGGTATAATTCAGAACGTAACGTAAAACAAAGCAAATTAGCTGCGAACTTTGCAGGTTTCAAAGAAAACAACGCTATTATATTGCTATAGGCTACTGCTAAAGAGTTTATGCGATTTACTTTTCGAAAAATGGTCAGTTAATTCGCTTTGGCGATAATCCTTCAAAGTTTTCTTAGGTCGGATCTGAACGAATCGGTATCAACCTCCACCAACGAACTGAACGTCTGAATTAGCACATCAATGGCATGGCACAGTTCGTGTTTTAAGAGGGGGTTCTAACTCGTGTACGTTTTTATTTCAAAGTAATTTAAACGTTTTGGACTACAGCACACTGTTTGTTTTGACTTGTCACGTATTGACAGACATGGTTCGAGTTATCGAGGGTAAAATTATATAGAAAATGACCTGAAGGGAAACAAGAGTTGGTTCGAGTTAGCGGGAGATTCGAGTTATCGAGGGTTAGAGTTATCGAGGGTAAAATTAAAGTAAATGTATAACAGAAATCCAGGGGAAATCGATTTTGGTTCGAGTTAGCGCGAGGTTCGAGATAGCGAGGGTTAGAGTTATCGGGAGCCGACTGTACATATAGAATGTCTGAACCAGAAAGAAGAGTCATTTTCGTGGCTTGTGTCAAGCTCTATTATTACTTTAATTTATTGTGGTGTCTTCATGTCTAGAGCGGAACATTAATTTTATAACTTTACATGAGTAAATTAGCAAACAGCATGAAAGATGGCGAAGCGAAAAAGCTAAGCGTAAGCACTTTAGGCACGACAACTTCACTCGCCAAATGTTGAAAATCGTTTAAAGGAAGGGACCTCCTTGTTTCAATGTTAAAATGGTTTCGTTTAATTCAAATTTGTAGTTCCCAAGAGCTGTAAAAGCCCTACGTCGTTAAAAGCACCGAGAAATATGTCATTCTTAAAAGCCTTTCTGTCATTCTTCATTGAAGCTACATGTTTTAAAACTCTTGCAAGCGCGACGCGCGAGGACCTTAAGAAAAGCCATTCTTTGTTTTAAAAGCGCTTCTTGTATAGCCCAGTTAAAATATGTCATTCTACGTTCTAAAACCACGTAAAATATGTCTGCCATCAGACTTGGTTCTAAAGCGCTGACACTCTCTTAGCTTCTCTTCTCTTATCTTCTCTTCTCTTCTCTTGTCTTTCATGTCGTTCTTCGCCGGTTTTTAAGCGCTTCTCGTGAAAAGACATTCCGTAAAATATGCGTTTCTTCATTGTAAAAGAGCTTCTCTTGAAGCACAAATATACAATCTGTAAGCCTAGATTATCTTCTGCACATTCTACTCCATCTTGATTTTAACTTTTCAGGGATGCCTCATGACCGGCTGTCTTAATGGTGGCTCTTGTGCACCTGACGAGAAGATAGAAAATTTTTCATGTTCGTGCAAAGTACCGTGGGCTGGAGAAAAGTGTGAACTGATTAAAATCAGTAGGGCAATATTTTAATTTACACTGAGATAGAATTGAGTTAGATACATTTACTGAAGACAATTTGTATAAGCTCTGACAAACAATTTTGAAGTTAGATGATGCTGCCTATCTAGCTCTGCCATTAGACTAATAGATAGCGTGGACCACCGTTATTGTCTAATTTCGACCAAGGCTGGACGTTCCTAATTTTTCGAAGATTTGAGCCTTAAAGTGTAAGTTCTCATAATTTTGTTTTTAATTTAGTGGTATTGCAGTAAATTCAGTCCTTGCCTATCTGTATTTGTTCAAGTCACTGATGGGTGGCCTAGTTTTGGTTCCAGTGTAAATCTGTTGATTTATTCAATACATATATTTTGCATTCACCAAAAAAAAAAAAACAGGCAAAACTGAAGTTCGTTCATGTCATTCACAACAAACAGAAAACACTGCAGTTCGTTCATGCCTTAATTTCAACGTTAGGTACGTTCTCGAGGTGTTCCTATTTTTTTTCCTTTCTCAGTCATAACGTTCGTATAAAAATGGTTCTTATAAACTTTTTGTAGACTTTAAACATAGACGAGGCAAGAACTTGCTAGGGGGCTCTGGGGTATACCCCCAGAAAATGTTGAAGTCTAGAAGCCCTGAAAACGCGTTTTTCGACAATTTTTGATAAGTAATTTCTTGAGAAAAATCAATCTTGTTCAACTGGAAGTTATTTTCCAAACCAAAAGTATTCTGTTTTAAATTTTGGGATAAAATCTAGATGAGGCAAGTGCCTCGTCTTGCCTCTTGCTAGTAACGGCCCTGAATTGCAGTCAAGCCCATTACCTTTAATTCCAAACTTGTGCCAGCTACTCTCGCTCATGTACAGAACACACACTCCTCTGCTACGATAAGTTATTTCGAGAGTATAAAGCCATTAACTGTGGCAGTATTATTCAAGAGACGTTTTGAATTATCTTTCAGATGCTTCTTCATGCGATGAGGCCCAAATGAAAGAAACCCATGCATTACCAAATGGAGAATATCTTCAAACAAATGGAAACGTGTTCTACAAAGTAAGCAAGATGAAGAAGCTATCACCAACTTGCAGTGAAAAGACCATTAGCATGTGTTAAAGCAGCACGAAGTCTAAAACAAAGTAACCTATCAAATCAACGTGAAAATTATCTTAAATCTTTTGGCATGTCTGGCATTATTTCCTATGAAAATTCACAGGGGTTGGAGCTTGGGGATTTTAGTCCCCCAACCTCACCCTCGCCCAAAAAGGTTTGAATGGTTAAAAAATACGTTTTTTGTTGATTACGGAAACATGAACAGCCATGCATTTTAAAGATTGTTTATTAAACCCATTGCTGTCCCTCATTTAAACCAAGATCAGGCTGCAATTTGCTTCTGTTTGTCATAGTTGTCCTTGCATGGTTTACAGAAATCAATAAAGGTCTTATTATATAAGCTGTCCAGTTGAGCGAAATCAGTGATTTGGGCATTATCGGGACACACTGTTCATAACAAAACATATTTTAAGATTGAAAACTATGTTCTTGGTCATACCTACCGTACGATTTGACTACTCAAAAGGGTCGAGTAATCAACAAGCGAAAATGTTGCAGTTTACAAAAACTAAATATATGTATTATTTAAACACGTTGCCAAAAACTCTTCGTCATCAAAATATGACAAATTGTGTGATATGTACGCCACGTAGCGAAGCATTAAAGCGCTTATTCTAAAGTAGACCTAACCTCCCTCTGCAATGAAAATGTTAATTATGCCTTCAGTTTACTAAATCGCTCTCCCCTCATTAGGTGTACTGCCACACGACGGATGACAGCAAAGGATGGACTCTTATTGCTCGTTTCTCAAACAGTGATGATAAGAATTGGATGGCTGACTCTGGTTACCTGGTGGTACGACCAGCACGTTGCCATGGGAACAACAACTAGTCCGACTAGTAACACTGACATGATCTCACAAGCCTTTTGGTTGGTCAGTGGCAGAGAGATTAAGATCACGCGCAGTAATGACCCAAGTCACACTCCTTTGTTACAGACTACAGATAACTGTTTGACTGGACAAACATTCCGGTCTAAAATCACAAGTTATGGCGACTTTAGAAATGGTAAAGTTTGGGCCACAGATCAGTGTCTGGGAAGTTGCACGGTTCAATATGGCGGTCAGTACAAGTCAACAGACGGGTTCAGTGCAGTGGAAACATCCAAAGCGCCAACAAGATCGGCTTCTGGTGTGATGTGGGCTGGGATGGATCAGTGATGATGATTGGTGGAGGAGGAAACGCTTGCTCACGTGATGATCACGGGATTGGAATAACAGAAGCTGATGCGGCTTCTTTTGTTCTCGTTGGAGAAGATTATGAAAGCGAGTACGATTTTGGTCTGTCTCTTAAAGGACACCCTCCATCCGAATCATATTCTCTAAATTTATGGATCCGTTGAATTAAACCTAAAGCGAACTCAGTTGAAATGATACCCAAGATTAAGTTTGTCAAAAAAAATATATTGACGAACTTTATGATTACCAGCTCATCCTAAAATTGATTAACATTAACTATACATTAATTTAATTTGATCTGAAAATAAATGAAGAAGCGTTCTCTTCATTTATTTTCACTTAATCCAAGTTGCCATTTCACTTAACATTAATTTGATCTCTCCAAACAAAAATCGACCATAAGAAATATTGTCCTGATGTACCATCGAAATCCCAAGCCTAACTTCAATAGAATTGTATGCCAATCAGTAGGGAGAATCAATTTTTCCATCAGTTAAACTTGAATGAGATTGATGGATTGAGACGAAAGATGATTTGATCTTTATAGATGAAGGCCCATTCATAGCTTGGCCATTTTAGTTTTAAAGTCTGCTTGGCCAGTAGACAGAGTGCGCTCGTTTTTTTTATGTTCCACCATATTCTCAATACTAGTTTTAGAAGAATAGTATGCCAATCAGTAGGGAGAATCAATGTTTCCATCAGTTAAACTTGAATGAGACGTTAGTTGATTTGATCTTTACAGATAAAAGACCATTTATGGTTTGGCCATATTAGTTTTGAAGCTTGCTTGGCCAGTAGACAGAGTGCGCTCGTTTATGAACAGTTTTGTTGAACACTTTCTGAACAAACGAAAAAAAACTCAATCATCGAAATTTTTCTCCTCACATTCCTCCGACTTTAGCTTGGAACTCTCCTGAGTCAAGCAATCAAAAAGGAGAATAATCAAAATGTTTAAATTAAAATCATTGCAAAAAGCAACGAAATAAGATTTTTTGTTGTTGTTGTTTTATAAAATAAATGAGACAAGAAGAAAAACAGTGTTTTTATATTTCAATTTTCATAATTCTTCGAAATGACTTTCTTCAGATCAGATATTACGCTGTTAAAAAATAAAACAATGGTTGTTAAAATAGTTTCTTGATACCAGGAGTATGTTTCCTACGTTATTGTTCTCAGACTGGCTGAGACTGCTCTTGGCGGCTGATTCTGTCTTGTTTACGCTTTACATCCTACTTCTGATCTTCTTTTGGGTTTAGTAACACTGATTGTAATTTTTCCATTATTAGACCTGCCAACTTGGCTCTCTCTTGGTGCTTTTCTTTTACTTTTGGCAGATAACTCGACGTTTTTATGTGGTGATGTACATCATGGACCTTATGCCTCGGTTTCTTTTCAGTACAGTCTGTGAAGGCATTCACGTAAGGTTCTCTTCGTGGCGCAACAGAACCAGGTGGATTCGTACATATAGTTAGATCTGAACCGTAGCCGACTGTGTATTTCCTTCAAGCACAGCACGGTAGTGTTGAGGCCGACTAGCGGCCGAACTTGATAAACTGAAATTGAACTAGGTCTGTTATAAGCTGACACTCGTTTAGGGTCGAACTGTGCACAGTTGGTCGGACTGTGTTGAGTCACGTGACTCAGTCGCAAATGGTTTGTCTTTAAGAGAGTTTCGTGTTGGGCGGATTGCTCGCAGTGTTGTTTTGCTACGGTTTTTTACCATCCAAACCGCACAGAACATGTAAGTTTTGGTTTCACAGTTCCTATTTTTTCCGAATGTGTTGTTAAATTAGGTTTTTTTGTTCAGTTTTTTACCGTAGGCGTATCAAGTTGACAAGCCGTGGAGATGTCTGTACGGCGAGCATCGCAATTAAAGTTTTGAGTTTTTACGATTACGTGTTGAAAATATTCTGTGAATTGTCCCGAACAGGTAGTTGCTCGTTGATTTTGGTTTTTGTGAGAAAATCTTGTCTGGTTGTGAACATTAGTCATCTGACTTGTTGGGAATAACATGTTTTTGCGTGCACGCTGATTGGCTCACGTTCTCTAAAACAGAACTTCATTTTGTGGCGGGCCTTTGGGCAGTACAAAATTGACAATAGGATTAGTTTGTGGCATATGATTTCTGTTGTTCGGACTGGCATTTCTTGCTCTTGTAAGCGCGCCTATCTCTGAGTGAATTATTCTCTGCTTCGTGCATTTGCTGATTCCTGGTCTCGACCTCGACGTCGTTCTCGACCAGGCACTACTTTCCTTTTTGATTGATTGACTCAGGAGAGTTTCAGGCTAAGCTCGGAGGAATGTGAGAAGAGAAATTATTGATAATAAAGTTTTATTTGTTGACAAGCTTCGCTGTTAAAAAACATAGAAAATCCAACGTAGGAATATTGTTTTGGCGGGTAAGGCTTAAGTTCATTAGCCAAATTAGTACCTGCTCTTGTGTTTGCTGTCCGTGAGATTATAAGTATAAAAAATGTTTAATTGTAAATACAACATGAAGAAAACTGTAATCCACCTCAGTTCGCGGTTTTGTAAAAGCTAGGATTAACGATAGCCGATTGATCTAAGAAAAGTTTGTTTGTGTTTTCAAAAATAGCGTTTTTCTCACGTATAAATAGAAGTGCTTTGTTAGAATATTGTTTCCCAGGGTTAAACAAAGTCGACAAAGAAGTTATAACTAATTTACAGTTTAGCCAATAACCGCACAGACAGTTTTGGAAACATCTACACTGAAAATAAAGGCTCCAACTTTGGTGTGAAGTTAAACAAATCTTTTCGATCGACAAACAAAAATAAAAATACGTTATTTGTCAATGAGCAGGTGAAATGTGTGAAAGAACTTAAATTTGTTAAAGCCAAAGTTATGACATCTTTTCCTTGTTATGACTACAGAATGACAGCGAATGTTCAAGTAAAACGATGCATTTAGTTTTCCAAATAAGTTGTGTGTAACTTTAATTAAGGTAGGCGTCAATAGAGAACCGCCTTATTGACCATATTTACTTGACATTGAAAAAAAAAACCAATATACTTAGATATACTTTGAATGTTGATTAAAACATGGGCACATAAATTATGTGTCGATTTTCTCTATTTTTCTTTTTTCTGTTCAAAGAAATGTAAAGATAAATGCATAATTATTGCATGTTGGTTCCTTGTTTTCTTGTGCGGCATGGTACGGTGTCACCTGGTTATTGAGGGTTGAGTCAAATGCGACAAAATGCGGAATCCTTCAGTTTTAAAAATTATTATTATACCAACAATACCGTAACTTAAGTAAATACGAACGTTGGAGAAATTGAATATTTATCAATACCGGGCCATCCAAAGCCCTTCCTGTTGTATTTTAGCCCAACCGTTAACAATCGAATGACTCTAAGTCGTTTGATTATGTAGCCCGGTTGGTTCAATTCTTTTTCAATAAGGATTTTTTCTGCATGCGTGTTTCCTGAAGTTAACCCCTGAGAGAGCCTCACCACAATTATTTTTTACCAACCTTTAAGGAATTAACTTACAGTCGTGTTGTAAATTTTATCAATCTGAATAATTGAATATATTAGCAGATGAATATAATAGCAATCGCCAAATTTAATCCCTTTGCGTGTAAGATTAAAGAGAGATTTGGCTTTCAAAATTGCAAGGTGCAAAAAATTGCTACGCGTCAGAGGTCCGTGCACAGTTCGTCCATTCAATATTTTATTTTTTTATTCTGTATTTAACAACAGATAAAGCTAATCCACCCTCACATTTTTAGTTCTTTTCATTTACACCTCTACCAATAAACGACCTGATTTTACCTAAAACGCGTCGTTTTATTATATTTGAAATTATAGCCACGTAACCAAGATAATGTACATAAGAAAAACTTAAAAACCTCCAAAAAATCACCAATTTTTAAAAACCAATCGTTTCTTTAGTTGTAAATTACAATGAAAAACCAAAACCAAAAAATGAAGTTCCGTTTTATCGTTTTTCGCTTAATGTGCAAATTGGAACTAAAACAAAAAACAAAAATCAAAATCAACTTCCGTTTTATCGTTTTTTGTTTTATGTGAAAACAAAAACAAAAATACGAAAATTGAAAATCGACTTCCGTTTTATCGTTTTTCGTTTTATGCGCAAACGAAAACAAAAAACGAAAAATGAAAATCAACTTCCGTTTTATCGTTTTTCGTTTTGTGCGCAAACTAAAACAAAAAACGAAAAATGAAAATCAACTTCCGTTTTATCGTTTTTCGTTTTATGTCCAAACTAAAAGAAAAATTGAAAAATGAAAATCAACTTCCGTTTTATCGTTTTCCGTTTTATGTGCAAACTAAAAAAAAAGACGAAAAAATGAAAATCAACTTCCGTTTTATCGTTTTTCGTTTTATGCGCAGACTAAAACAAAAAACGAAAAAGTCAAAATCGATTTCCGTTTTATCGTTTTTTGTTTTAAGTACAAACTAAAAAAAATGTAGGTGTATGTAGGTATATGTAAGGGGTCATGGGGTATGTGGTCGAGGGGTAGACTAGGGTCATCTATATGGGGGTCGGGGGTCGGGAAAGGTGTCCGTATGGCTAAACGTTCAGGTTGATATAAGCTGTGACTGCTCAGCCGTTTTAAGCATTGAATATCCGTGTATGTCAACGTTTTGGTGGGAATTTTGAAGAAGAATGACAATCGAGAGTACCGGTGTCCGGCAGTATGTATCTCCGAAAACTCGTGGGAAAAAAAAACAATTGACCCACTCTGTTTAGTCCTACTTGCAAACCTTGTGTGTGTCTGAGATTGCCAGACATCATCATTCTTCCGTACGTAGAACCATCCTTGTGTAAAATACGAAAATGGTGTTCAAACATATAAGCGAGGCTACGATGACTTTTTCACCGTTTGCAAGTTTTTTATATCCAGGGAGACTATCTACCTAAAAAAAATAAGCTGTTCGGTCTTTAAAATTGTTCCTATTTCTTCGTTGGCGATTCGTGAGATATAAACCGGCAAGACTTTATTTCACAGTCGATAAGTAATGATGTCGTTACGCCACTTGCTACATAATGAACTTTGTCAAGCTATTCACTGTGCCCTTAGCAACCATTCGATAGCTACCGCCCACACTCGGTTGCCCGGCATGCTTTGTCGTATTTTTGAGTAGTTTTGAGTCGTGTAACAAAGGAAGTTTCTTACCTCCCTCCCCCCCCCCCCCCCCAGCTGATGTAGGTATATTTAAGGGGTCATGGGGTAGATTGTCGCAGAGTAGAGTAGGATCTATTTATATGGGGGTCGGGGGGTTGGGAAAGGTGTCCGTATTGCTGAACGTGCATGTTGATGTTAGTTGTGATTGTTCAGCAGTTTTAAGCATTGACTATATTCTCTTTTTGTAAGTCATCATTTAGGTGGGAATTTCGAATAAGAATGGCTGTAGAGAGTCTAGATGTCGATTAGTATCTCCGAAAACTTGTCAAAATGATAAGAAAAGCTACAAGAAAGAAAGCATAATTATACGACAGGCCTATCCTGGAGTGGATGGATTTTCTAAGAGAAGCGTCAGACGATCTTACGTGCAACAAAACATTCATGTTCGGGATCAAGGCTTATACCCATTTCCACTCTATGTAGTAAGTGGCGTCACGACATCATTACTGATCGACTGTGAAATAAAGTCTTGCCGGTTTATATCTCAAACACGATGACAGTCGCTTCCTTCGCCAACGAAGAAA
Organism: Oculina patagonica; assembly: GCF_052425735.1. Lineage (NCBI taxonomy): Eukaryota > Metazoa > Cnidaria > Anthozoa > Scleractinia > Oculinidae > Oculina > Oculina patagonica. The sequence continues at coordinate 21,249,783 of NC_135766.1, forward strand.
TAGGAACAATTTTAAAGACCTAACTGCTTACTTTTTTTAGGTAGATAGCCTCCCTGGATATAAAACGACTTGCAAACGGTGAAAAAGTCATCGTAGCCTCGCTTATATGCTTGAACACCATTTTCTTATTTTACACAAGGATGGTTCTACGTACGGAAGAATGATGATGTCTGGCAATCTCAGACACACACAAGGTTTGCAAGTAGGACTAAACAGAGTGGGTCAATTGTTTTTTCTTTTCCACGAGTTTTCGGAGATACATACTGCCGGACACCGGTACTCTCGATTGTCATTCTTCTTCAAAATTCCCACCAAAACGTTGACATACACGGATATTCAATGCTTAAAACGTCTGAGCAATCACAGCTTATATCAACCTGAACGTTTAGCCATACGGACACCTTTCCCGACCCCCGACCCCCATATAGATGACCCTAGTCTACCCCTCGACCACATACCCCATGACCCCTTACATATACCTACATACACCTACATTTTTTTTTATTTTGTACTTAAAACAAAAAACGATAAAACGGAAATCGATTTTGACTTTTTCGTTTTTTGTTTTAGTCTGCGCATAAAACGAAAAACGATAAAACGGAAATTGATTTTCATTTTTCAATTTTTCTTTTAGTTTGCACATAAAACGAAAAACGATAAAACGGAAGTTGATTTTCATTTTTCGTTTTTTGTTTTAGTTTGCGCACAAAACGAAAAACGATAAAACGGAAGTTGATTTTCATTTTTCGTTTTTTGTTTTCGTTTGCGCATAAAACGAATAACAGTAAAAGGGAGTCCGCTATGCGAACACGTGTGGACTTTCATTTGAAAAAAGTTGACATTATGAATTAATCAATGAGTTACTGTAGCAGTCAACAACTTCAAGTTTCGAATCGAGTAATTCGAAATACAAGGCGAAAAAACAAAGAACTTGTCAATCAATTTATTATTTACAAGACTGTTGAAAGAACAAAGTGTACTATTACTTGTCTTATGTACTACGCTTCAAGAAACAAACGTTACCATTGCCGCTTGGGATGTCACGCAATGTGAAGGAGCGTGGTGTGACCCTTTGTCACGTCGTTCACGACAAATGCCTTTTTTCATGCAAATAAAAACCTAGAATCCTACAAGAACAGCAGTTATTAGACCAAAAGCCTTTCCTTACCGCTAGCAAGATAGGATACTATTTTCATTAAAAAAAGAAATGTTGCGTGGAGCACGTGAACTGTCTCGCATCGCTTGTTTCCACAACCCTTACTTTTTGTGTAAAGCTTGTGTAAACAACTCATCGAAAAACTTATTTTCTTTCAATGAGTTCTTTTTTAACCTTTTTGGAATAAGAACTTTTCAATAAGCTTTCACAAATAATTTCTTAGTAGCTTGCGTAGAGAGGCGGAGAAATATATTTTTCTGTTTACGAAATATTCACTTGAAGTCGGTGTTTTGAGAGGCGGCGAAGGACGTTATTTGAACCGACAATTAAATTATTTTGTCGCATGGTTTGGATATATGCATATTCTACGGTTCGATGTTATTTTTATTCTTTTCATGACAATGTTTTAGTTCAGTTCTGAATTCGACATCGGTCTTTTGTTAAATATACTACTTGAGAGAAATGGAGCTGGTGAATTATATCCCGGAGTCCAAGACAAGTAAAACAACATGATCAGCGAACTTGTTTTGGTACAACTCGCTGTGCATTCATTGTGTTTGGCAAAGCTGAAATAAATGAATAACCAGACATTTGATTCGTTTTAATATGCGAATCAAAAAAGCTCAAGCCGCACAGAGAAACAAAAACTGTGGAAAGTGAGTCAAAAGTGTGGAAAACAAGAAACGTGACCTATGACCGCAGTTGTTCAGCTCATTAGATATGAAGATTTCAGCCGTCGTGATTGTTATTTCACTTTTCATCTACGCCACCGCTGCCTTTGAAGTTGTTCCTTGATGTATATTTTCCAGCCACCACACGTTCTTCGAAAGCTGCGTCAAAAAAGGCTTCTAGATTCAAGAATAAAGTGCGACTTACTCGATACTGATCGAATTTCTGGGTTTACTGCCTTGGCTGCCCATCTCATCGAAACTTCGGATCCTCCGATCACTGTCGAAAACTTCCGAAAGCACTAACCCGAGTTATCACGGAAAGTGACCCCCCAATCGGAAAAAAACTGCATGACAACAATGTGTAGACTTTAAAGTCCACACAAAAACGATAAAACGGAAGTCGATTTTCAATTTTCGTATTTTTGTTTTTGTTTTCACATAAAACGAAAAACGATAAAACGGAAGTTGATTTTCATTTTTCGTTTTTTGTTTTAGTTTGCGCATAAAACGAAAAAAGATAAAACGGAAGTCGATTTTCAATTTTCGTATTTTTGTCTTTGTTTTCACATAAAACAAAAAACGATAAAACGGAAGTTGATTTTGATTTTTGTTTTTTGTTTTAGTTCCAATTTGCACATTAAGCGAAAAACGATAAAACGGACCTTTACTTTTTGGTTTTGGTTTTTCATTGTAATTTACAAATAAAGAAACGATTGGTTTTTAAAAATTGGTGATTTTTTGGAGGTTTTTAAGTTTTTCTTATGTACATTATCTTGGTTACGTGGCTATAATTTCAAATATAATAAAACGACGCGTTTTAGGTAAAATCAGGTCGTTTATTGGTAGAGGTGTAAATGAAAAGAACTAAAAATGTGAGGGTGGATTAGCTTTATCTGTTGTTAAATACAGAATAAAAAAATAAAATATTGAATGGACGAACTGTGCACGGACCGTCAGACAATGCGTTGAGTACCTCATATTATTATTGCTCGAGCAGCGACTGAAGCACTTACATGCTAATGAGACAAACTCAAAGAAAAGTGAAAGTAACTTCTGCTGCAACACGCTGCAAAAATTGGAACATGCTTGCGCTGAGCAAACAACTTAACAAACCGTCTTAAAACAGACGCACGCGAGTTATCCAGCTGAAGCAGCAAACACTTCCTCAGGATATACGAGGGTGGACAAAGACTTCCGACAGAAAGACCATCTGCTCCAGACGTCTGACAAACTGCCACAACAGCAATCTTCTGCTGCTTATCATACGAGGAAATAAGTTCTGTCTTGTTTCACATTTAATGAAATATTAAATGTATCTGCTGAAATTGTTTTTGTTAGTCCTTGTGGAATGTTTAGTCTCATCTTAAGTTCAGTTTAAACTTTCCACATTTTGCCTATATGATTGCCTCGCGCACAGCAAACGCCGGCCGGTCTTGACAGCTCTTTAAATAAATTAAAGTCATAGCTAAAATTTCGCAACAACTTGTCAAATATTGAATTTTCAAGATTTGGCAGGCCAAGTATCAAAAATTCAAGATTTGGCAGGCCAAGTATCGAAAATTCAAGATTTGGCAGGTCAAATCTTGAATTTTCAAGATTTGTCCAGCAAAATCTTGAATTTTCAAGATTTGTCCAGCCAAATCTTGAATTTTCGAGATTTGTCCAGCAAAATCTTGAATTTTCAAGATTTGTCCAGCCAAATCTTGAATTTTCAAGATTTGTCCAGCAAAATCTTGAATTTTCAATATTTGTTCAGCCAAATCTTAAAAATTAAATATTTGGCCTGCCAAATCTTAAATTTTCAATATTTGTCCTGCCAAATCTTGTATTTTCAATATCTGTCCTGCCGAATCTTGTATTTTCAATATTTGTCCTGCCAAATCTTGAATTTTCAAGATTTGGCGATCGTGTGACATTGCGTCACTCGTACGTCGTACGTCGTACGTCTCAAAGCTACGTCCTATCAATAGTCGTCCAACTGCTCGATTTTCCGTCAGGAGCTAGAATGGTGAGATAAACAATTGCTTCCTAATACTATCGAGCCAATACAAATATTAAGACAGAAACAGTGTTACTTACCTGCAAAGCCACCAAGGTTATATTTAAATGCCTGAGCATAAGAAAGGTTTTCTTTAGCCATGTCGAAAAATCCAAAATAACACAGTGTATTCTTGGACAAGGCTAGGATTACCACATGCAGAACAACGTTTCAAAAAGAAACTTCACCGGCCAAATGTTGAATTTTCAAGATTTAGCCTGCCAAATGTTGAATTTTCAAGATTTGTTTTTCCAAATGTTGAATTTTCAGCATTTGTCCTGCCAAATGTTGAAAATTCAATATGTTGAAAATTCAATATTTGGCAGGACAAATGTTGAAAATTCAAGATTGGGCAGGTCAAATCTTGAAAATTCAAGATTTGTCCTGCCAAATCTTGAAAATTCAACATTTGGTCTGCCAAATCTTGAAAATTCAACATTTGGCAGGCCAAATCTTAAAAATTCAACATTTGGCCTGCCAAACCTTGAAAATTCAATATTTGGCTTGCCAAATCTTGAAAATTTAACATTTGGCAGGCCAAATATTGAAAATTCAAGATTTGGCAACTCACACCATCGTTAACTCACATGATAACTCACTCAGTGTAACTCACCGCGCTGGCGGACCCTTTATTTCAAAATGTAAATACACTCTTTTTTATATGAGAACGTCTAATTTTCGCCCGAGGCTGAACTTTCTTAACGTTTTTGAAGATTTGAGCCTATAAAAGTATTCTTTAAAATGTTCTTCTTTTTTAAATTTTAAAACAAAGTGGTATTGCAGTAAATTCAGTCCTAACCGATATGTACATGTTCACGTCACCAATGAGTGATGACAATGTTGGTTACAGGTCTGGATTTGAATAAAGATTTATTCATTTAGTACACATATTTGTCACTCATAACAAATAGAAACAAGTAAAATTCGTTCTTAACCAAATTTCAGCCTTGGTCACGTTCTTAGCACATTCTTAAATTTTGGCCTTTTTCAGCTTCAACCTTCTTATAAGAAAGGTTCTTACAAAAAAAGAGTATAAAGCACTGTCCAAACGGTAACGCAAGTGGACGCAAGTAGTCGCAAGTTTAACTTGCGTACAGACTTGCGTTGGGTGGCCAAACGGACACGCAAGTTTGCAAAAAGTCATTCAAAATGCTAGAAGGTGTAATTCAGTATTTAAAGTAAACTGCAAAAAATGCGTTGATTTGCGTTATGTGCCCAAACTGTAAAAAAAAAGAAACGTGAACTTAAAATTTGATCTCGACCAAAGTGAACGCAAGTCAACGCTGACGCATGCAAGTGTACGCAAGTCAACGCAAGTGCACGCAAGTACTGGCCAAACGGAGACGCAATGGACCGCAAGTTTTCAACTTGCGTCTACTTGCGTTGCCGTTTAGTCAGGGCTTAACTAATCTGTGTCATTTTATATCGCAATACGTGTGCTAAATTTCTATATTCCCATTAACAACGCACAAAAAGATAAAGTATTCAACTCGATAAAGTTAACGGGCAAAGTGATTGTAAAACCGGCGTTCAACTGAACACCTTTTTCAAGATTTTTGCATATGTTTAAGTGAGGAGGCATGAATTGATGTCAGACAAACTACATATTGACAGGTATCATTACATTACCCGAACAGCAATCAACCCAGCAAACGTTATTATTACGACACATGATAGCTGCAGTCTCCAGCTATAAACATCACTTATTTGGTTCAACTTTACACTTTAAACAACCTACGGACGTGATGAAGGCCATCAAAGCTCTCGTTATTATCCTTCTTCCAGGATTGTTAAATTTTATAGTTATCGCCGCCGAAGAAGACTCTACATCTTCTCGTTCATCTTACCTCAAGATACGGGAAAATCAGCGGCTTGAAGGGCATGTCGTGGAACATTTTGAGTCTCCCAGTTTGATGTCTTGCAGCCATTCCTGTTTGAGGATTTCCTGGTGTACTTCCACAAACTTCAAGATGCCATCCGACAAGAACGGGAAAGGAACTTGTGAACTGAACAAGCATGGCGCCATCGACGCAAACACCGAATTTCATGATCAAAAAGGAGTTACTTTTTCTATGATGCTAAAGGTAATTTCCTATTTGACTCTCGAATACTCACTAGCTGTCTCTTGGGAAGCATTTACAAAGTATTGTGCAGAAAAATTGTATCAGAAAGCAAAAGCTCTCCAAAATTTAACTTTCCTTGGTCTAACGCGAATACTTGCCCAAATATTATCGATCGTTTAATTTGTGGATGCATCAACAGTTAGGTCCCATTATAAATAAGTATTTCCTTTTTATCCATATAAAGCGAAAAAAGAATTAAAGCTGGAATGACATAAGCCAGGTGTATAGAAGAAAAGTATACTGGGCTTGTATAAACTTTGAGATCGAAATACGACTAATACTAACTGGGATCACAAAATACTATTTGACGCACATTATTTGAACTATGCAATATTTTTCGTCCAAATCATTCTGTTCTCCACATATTTGTGTTGCGTCTGTAGTGTGAGAGCGAAAAATGAAATTGGAAATTGGAAAGAGGGTCTGAATGGGGTTTGTGTTCAGTGTTATTTGCCCATATCTTTTAGTGTATGCTGTTACATTGGCCAATTTTTAATGTTTACTGTTTCCAGAGAAAAGACTGCTAAGTGTCGTAAATTCTTATCTGCTCTTCAACAATCGGATAAAATCACTCATGAACTTAAAGAAAATTTTCGGATTTCTCCTCGGAAATCTTCGGTAGTCTTCGTAAATCTTCGTTAGTTTCCGGAAATATTTGGTAGTCTTCGGAAATCTTCGGCAGTCTGCGGGAATATTCGTTTGTCTTCGAAAATCTTCCGAACTGATCGGAAGTCGTCGAAAAATGGCCGAAAACTTCTTCATATACTAAACAAAATAAAATTGGTCTTTCTGGAGCCGTTGTTTTTTCGTTCTGGATAAAATTTACTGTTACAGTGAATTTTTAATGTTAGTGTTAAAATGCCTAAAATTTTACTGTTTCATGTTACAGAGCCAAAAATTTAAGTGTTTAGTGCTATCGAGGTACCCCCATTCAGACCCTCTGGAAAGGTTCACGGGAAGAAGATTAAAGCGGAAAAAAGATAAACGGTGTCCGCGAGCTTATTTTTCCGCTTCGACATTCACGGGTTTTTGTTATTATCTAAACTTTTCAGGGATGTCTCATGACTGGATGCCTCAATGGTGGCTCTTGTGTACCTGATGGAAGGAAAGAAACATTTTCATGTTCGTGCAAACTACCTTGGACTGGAGATAAATGTGAAGCTAAAATCGGTAAGGAACTGTTTTAATTTGGACTAATGAAGTATCAAGTTATGTCTTCACAGCGCACGCCTCTCCAAAATAAGATTTCGGTTATTGTGGTTTAAATTCATGGTGCATGACTTGAAACGATGTGAGGGATGGCAGAAAATTTCAAAGAAAATTGCAAAATATGCATCAAAATAAGACTGTTAAAATATTGCGCTTCCATTCATCTTTTTAATTATTCTTCAGCTTCATGCGATGAGGCTCAAATGAAAGCAAACCAGAAGTTGCCAAATGGAGAATACCTGCTAACAAATGGATGTGTGTCATTTAAGGTAAGCAAGATGAAGAAAGGTTAGCCATCATCAACTTGTAGTGAAGAATATTGAAGAGAATAGTTAAGCAACACAAAATCCTGTTCCGTCTATTAGTTAAGCGGGCTAAAACTAGTGTGAAATGTGAGATCGACATCAATATTCTGTTTTCCCCATTGTTTTTGAGAGAATGTTGCCCAACTGGCTGCTTTTTTCGAGACGTAATGGCGACGTCTTGACTTTTGTTAACCTCCCCTTGAGTTTGTTACAAAGTAGTATCGTAAAGATTTAGCCAAGCTTAAAACCGGAGCTCCACGCTCATTGAAAATACAGTCGACTCTCGATAACTCGAACCTTCAAGGGAAATTGAAAATGGTTCGAGTTATCGGGAGTTCGAGTTATTGGGAGTTGAAAACAAATGACCGGAAATAGGGGAAAAACGGTGTTTGCTGATTTTCTATTCATACAGTGTTGACCAGTGTACAATTTAGCAAATTTAATTAGAATATAGAGAAGCCAAAAGAAAACGGAACAGAATATTTTTAAATCACTGTACTGTATATATTAGAACGTAACGTAACGTAAAACAAAGCGAATCAGCTGCGAACATTTCAGGTTTCAAAGAATACAACGCTAAAGGCTATTGCTGCAGAGTTTATGCGGTTTACTTTCTCAAGAAATGGTCAGTTAATTCGTCCTGACGATAACCCTTTAAAGTTTTCTAAGGTTGGACTTGAAAGAATCGGTATCAACCTCCACAAACAAACTGAACGTCTGTAGCACGTCAATGGCGTGGCACAGTTCGTGTTTTGAGGGGAGTTTCGGGGACGGCTCGGACTCGTGTACGTTTTTATTTCAAAGTAAATTCAACGATTTGGACTACAGTACACTGTTTGTTTTGACTTGGTTCGAGTTATCGAGGGTAAAATTATATAGAAAATGACCTGAAGGGAAACGGAAATTGGTTCGAGTTAGCGGGAGATTCGAGTTATCGAGGGTTCGAGTTACCGAGGGTAAAATTACAGTAAATGTATGACGGAAATCCAGGGGAAATCGATTTTGGTTCGAGTTAGAGCTAGGTTCGAGTTAGCGAGGGTTCGAGTTATCGGGAGTCGACTGTACTGTTATGAAGTTATTAAACGTATACTGCTCAAGAAAGATCCATAGCCGAAATAAAACGTCAACTCCAATTGCAGAAATTGCGCTTGAAAAATGATGTCATTGCCCTGAACAAAACAAGTAAGACTTGGTTCGAGTTATCGAGGGTAAAATTATATAGAAAATGACCTGAAGGGAAACGGAAATTGGTTCGAGTTAGCGGGAGATTCGAGTTATCGAGGGTTCGAGCTACCGAGGGTAAAATTACAGTAAATGTATGACGGAAATCCAGGGGAAATCGATTTTGGTTCGAGTTAGAGCGAGGTTCGAGTTAGCGAGGGTTCGAGTTATCGGGAGTCGACTGTACTGTTATGAAGTTATTAAACGTATACTGCTCAAGAAAGATCCATAGCCGAAATAAAACGTCAACTCCAATTGCAGAAATTGCGCTTACAAAATGATGTCATTGCCCTGAACAAAACAAGTAAGATTTGAGTCCGCAATTCAATGGAAAACTATAACCTGGTCAGCGGTAAGATTTAAAAAAACACATGACCTCGATGAGTTGTACACCTGAGGCCGCGATATGGTCATGTGATACTGGTCAGCGAATACCTTGTTTTGACAGCTGTCAATTGACTATAACATGGGTGACCAATATCAAAGATACAAGCCGTCGTTAACTTCAACGTTCTTTGGGATATGATAAGATGACATTCTCCCCCCCCCGGTCGGGTTGCCTTGTGACTCCCCTCCCCCTCTCCGAGAGTCTGTAGGCGCGGGCGGGCGCGCGAACGCTCATTCGATAACCAAATATTTTCGGCTTCATGGGTTTACCAAATTTCCTTACCCATGGTGCTCTGCTGGCGCGCTTCGCGCACTAAAGCTCCGGTATAAAAAGTGAGCAATGATCACGTTGTATGCAAGAAAGGAAAATAACAGGAAACTGATAATCTTCAAAAGCATGGTTTTCACTTTTTATAGAGCGTTTAGGCAGTTTACAAATTTTTGCTTGATAATTTAGTTAACATCAACTGCTCATAAATAAACAGAACTGATTTTAAGATTAAAAATTTATGCTTTTTCGTACTTCCCAACAAATTGTCTAAATTGTTATAAAAACTGAGCACTTCATACTTCAATTGAATAAATTGTAAGTAACAAAAAATGACAATGAACGACAATAAAGTCATGATCAAACATTATAGGAAACATTGTGTGCATGATAACTAGACCTCCCTCTTAAAAAAAATAAAGAATATTATTCATGCCTGTAACTTAACTCTCTCGTCTTTTATAAGGTGTATTGCCACATGACGGATGACAGCGAAGGATGGACTCTTATTGCCCGATTCTCCAACAGTGATGACAAGAATTGGATGAATGACACTGGTTACTGGTGGTATGACCAGCAGGTTGCCATGGGAACAACAACTAGTCCGTCGAGTAACACTGACATGATCTCACAAGCCTTTTGGCTGGCCAGAGGCAAAGAGTTTAAGATCACGCGCAGTGATGACACCAGTCACACTCCTTTGTTACAGACCACAGATAACTGTTTGACTGGACAAACATTCCGATCTAAAATCACAAGTTATGGCGACTTTAGAAATGGCACAGTTTGGGGCAGAAATAAGTGCCTGGGAAATTGTACGGTTGAATATGGCGGTCAGTACAAGTCAACAGACGGGTTTCAACAGGCTGAGTGCAATGGGGACATCCAAAGTGCCAACAAGATCGGCTTTTGGTGTTACTTGGGTGATGGATCAGTGATGATGATTGGTGGAGGAGGAAATGCTTGCTCACGTGGTGATCACGGGATTGGAATAACAGAAACTGACGGTGCTTCTTTTGTTCTCGTTGGAGACCATAATGAAATCGAATATGATTTTGGTTATAGTGCTCTTATAGGACACCCACCATCTCAGTCGTATTCATTAAATTTATGGATCCGTTAAATTAAACGTAACGTAAACAAAGTATGAAATGATGCTAAGGCCTAAGTTTGTTAACAAAGAAAATCAAAGGCGCTTTGTTAGCCCACTCGTGAATGAGAATACTAAATGTATTGGTGTAGAGCTATGAAATGATTCTGTCTTTTTGTGAGCGGCATGTTAGTATAGAAGTTGTTTGAAGGGAGATATGATCACGTTGGTTCCTTGTGTTTAAAGCGGACGCGGGTAATCCATTCAAAAGCCTTCGTTATATAGCACTAATTTCTACCATAAAGTGCAAGCTTGCTAACGCGTTGTGTAGTGGCAATGCGTTGGCCCTCCAGTCCAGCGGCCCGGGTTCGATTCTCAGCAGGGACGATTAATTTTTTTTTTTTTTTACGACAATCTATTTTACAATTTTATACGACGTCTTTTTTTTCTTTCTCCTTTTTTTATGAATCTATTAGAGATGCAAATCAAGTACTATACAGTATATTATTAAAAGGCAACAAAATTCGTCAGTTTGGCGAGCTTTTTTACGATAAATTATTTACGTTTCATGACTATCGATTATCATACAATACGCTTGGAACTATAAAACATTCAGAGACTGCTAAAATTGGACTTTATTCATACAATTGTCCTGAAATCAACCTTTTAATACCCAACACAGTCGCAGTCCACAGTTCGTGCCTGGAAAATCTAAAAATTCGATCAAAACACGGAATGTCAGTTCAGTGTTTCGAAGATTTTCATATTTTCTCTAAGATTATTTCTTCTATTTGTCATGTGAAATTCTTAAGAGCTATAAATCGAGCCATTCGAAGAAGCTTTACATACAAGCCATTTAACTTTGAACCTACGGTATCGGTCATCATACTAACAACAACACAAAGAAACCTATATGCTAATTTTCAGCCCAAATGATCAGTACGCCGAAGTTGTCAAGCGGTTAGGGGTTTGGTCTTCAAAAACATAGTTGATGTTAGGAGTCGCCGGTTCAAACCTCAGAAGTGTGAAACAAAAAGTTTCAAAAAAAAACAAGGAAAATTAATTTATAATTTAATACATAAATTATTATTCATAAATTAAAGTTAACAGCCCATCGACCGACCGACCGACCGACTTAAAATTTGCACATCACTTTCCATAACCATAACAATACTCGTTTCATTACATTCACGAGTAAAAACTAGCGAGATTTATGATTACCAGCTCATCCTAAAACTGATTAACATTAACTATAAATAAATTTAATTTGATCTCTACAATCAAGCATCGACCACCAGGAATATTGTCCTGATGTACCACCGTAATCTCAAGACTAGTTTTAGAAGAAATGTATGCTAATCAGTAGGGAGAATTAATTTTTCCATCAGTTAAACTTGAATGAAACGTTAGTTGATTTGATCTTTATAGATGAAGGTCCATTTATAGCTTGGCCATATTAGTTTTAAAGTCTGCTTGGCCAGTTGACAGAGTTCGCTCGGGTTTGAACAATTTTGTTGAACTCTTCCTGAAGTTGTTACAAAAAATAGCAAATAATGTACGTCCTGCATACTGCAAAGATCAGTTGCTACAGTAACGTTAAGCTCGGACATGTTGTCATGATCATGGGGCAACCGAAAAATCTGGACTGAATGTATGTTACTAACTAAAGCTAAATAAATAACTGATTCAACAAAATGTAATTAATTAATTGATTTTTTTTGTTTAGTTAGGTAATTAATAACGTATGTAACAACTATGATAATACAATTAATAACAATTGCGGTTCGAAAACGATGTGCATATAATGGCCTTGTATAGATGTTTTAACGCGGAAAGTCACACGCTTCAGTTTAATCTTGTTGGTAAAAAAAAAAAGAACATTTACATGGTAATCTGCACGTCAGTAAATTTGTTGTAAAACTGCAAATCGAATAAAACTTTACTGTTGAAGCTCACGTATCTGCATTCATCCTTTGACAGATAAGAAGCGCGGTGACCTAATGGTTAGAACGCTGGACATCCGGATCGAGCTAGCGGGTCGGTCTTGGAGTCCTGGTCGGGGCACTGAGTTGTGTTCTTGGGCTTGTAGTGCCTCTTCCCCAACCAGGTGTATAAATGGGTACCGGCGAATTTTACGCTCGGGTTAACCCTGCGATGGACTAATATCCCATCCAAGGGGGAGTAGAAGTACTCACTGGAACGGCGGCTCAAAACATTTCGCATTCATAAGACGGTTACGGTCGGAGATAGGTTGAGTTGGAGGTAGCTAGGTTGAAGATAACCCGGTTTGTGAGAGCAGTACGCCAAATTGATCTGGACCACTTAGAACAAAATTAACCAATCAAAACGTTTACTGAGATCAAAGGATGACGACTTTATTCGTAATCGAACCATTGTTTTGAAGAATACAAACAGTAGCTCTACAAAAAAAATTGAAAACCAACAAAGTTGCGAAAGACGCGAACCTAGCCGGAAACTTTGTTATTTTTTATTCGTTTATTGCATCATAATTTTCAGCGGTTTTCGACAGTTTCGGCTTGACGGTCACAAAACGTTTTCTTGCAAAATTAACAATTTGGCCCAGGGGGGGGGGGGGGGAGGGGGGAGAAGGTGTCTCTAAGGAAAATGTTGGTTCAATCATCACCGCCAGTATGACGTCACGCTTCGCATGAGCGATATTAAAGATGGCGGGCAAAGCGTCAATCGAGAAATGAGTTAAGAATGGGCATTTTACTCCGTTACCTTCCTTCATTTACTCATGTCAATGATGCAGAGATGTAAGCGAATGCAACCGTCTCTCTTCTGGTATTTTTTGGTAGATCAGACGTTATATTCACTTTTTTAACTCAACTGAAACACCTTCGCAAAGGGTAGAATGATCGATGAAATCTGTAAACAGGTTGAGGTTTCGATGGCCACTGCACGGCGAATTTAATTTTTATTGTAACATAAATAGGAGGTTTGGTACAGGGTGTTAACGGTTCTTGATATACGTGCAGTATCAGACTTTCAGCATTCGTGGATCTTCATTATCTTTCCTCTTAAAGGTGAAAATCGGAGCAATCAAGAGGAAAAAGGCGCTACACGGATAATTTCCAGTTGGTCATCCATCCATGTATTAACCCGCCCGACAAGACTTTACTTCAGCCAGGTCAGCTGGAGCCTGCGCTTTCATTGGGTATTATAAAATAACTCTACTCTAGTCTTTATTAATCGGTATATTTTTTTACTACTTGTCTTGCGGCAACGAATTTGAATTCATGTCTATTTCGCACAACACGTTTTTCCTCGTTCAAACCACAATGAAAGCGCTTGCTCAATTCAAACTGGCTAAAGTTAAAGCTTGCCGGGCAGGGTGAAACTTGGATTGGTGCCCGAAATACCCCGTGTTGTAAGCTTTTCTTTTTCTTTATTGTCGTCTTTTTTTTTTTTTTTTTTTTTTTTTTTTTGCAGGAGGTATGCAATCAATGAAATTTAAGAGTCGACACGGCAAGGAAAGCCACAAAATACAACAGAACTGCACAGATACCAACAGGAGTACATTATAATAAGCCAATGAATGCGAATAAAAATATATGGAAAAAGAATTTCTACATGAGATCGCGAAGCAGCGATTGGAGTTGTTGACATATTCTGGATAAAAATTATACCTTTGCACTCTAACGGAAAGATATGAAGTTTGGCTAACTCAAACGACACGGAACGACACGGAGATTAACATTTAATAATCAAGGAGTCAAACCTCCTATTATTAAGCGAATTTGAGAAAAATGTTTGGGTGAAAAGGTGGATGTTTTTGACGGACTTCGCTTGACCTGAAAGCAAAATGGCGGTCCCGCCTTCTGTCCCGTTCAAGAGTTAAAAAAAAATAACTAAATTACAGGATTACGGGCGCAAAAAAAAAAAAAAAACAGAAACAGATCATACACACAGACAGGTAAGGCATCAACTACTGGGAAGGAATTAGCGAACAATAGTGATATAAGCACTAAAGATAAGCCTTTCTGGACCTCTGTTGTGGCGTACTCACAATTTAATCCCGCTCATCTGACCAAACCGAGGGAATCGCTCGCGTGTTACCATGTGACGTCATACTGGCAGTGATGAGTCGGTCACGAATAAACAACTGGAAGCAATAGAGTCACCTCCCCCCCCCCCCCCCCTGATTTGGCCACTTTGCAGCCAAGAATGGGATCTGTAACGTGTATATAGTGTACTGGTGTACTGGAGTCGATTGTATGTAAATTCAGGTAAAACAGACTTTACAATTTCTTACAAGTGGCCCGGTTCGAGAAGCTGCACTGTCAATGGCCTGCGATAAATGCCCAGTGGTTCTCCTCATGACGTTGCTTAGCAACATAAGGTATTCGCTTTGCGTCATGCTGACGTGACAAATTTTTGAAGTCGCGAGTGCACGTGGTCACTTTTGCACCACCAAGACTCGACAGATTGTACGATTACAGTTTGCAATCGCCTTACAAGACAGACCATTTAAAAATTGATGCTTGATCCTTTCTAATTTACAGTTTTGCTAAGAGACTGTTATCTTACTATAGTGCAGAAAAAAATAAGATTAGAAAGGAATTATTGGTCAAAGTGTGACGAGCAGGCCGGACTAAATGAACGGACGAGTTGCTAAATAAGGCTTACGAATAGCATCGACACAATTTTTTTTCGAGGTATTCGATTAGTTACTTGAGCTAAAATATAAAAGGGAGAGCTCTGGCCGGCTATCAATTTTTCTGACGCTCATATTTACTTTAGTATTGTTGCCAGAATAATTATAGTCAGTAAAATTAAAAGTGGCCGCATTTGTGACATTTGCCTGAATAGCCAAAAGACATATGTTGTTGAAAGCAAAGCACATTAAAAGAAAATTAAACAAGAAACCAACATGCGATATGCACATTTTCAAATTACTTTGTTATTTATACAAGATGAACCTCAGAAAAACAGAAAATCAACGATGGCCTCAATCATCCGCAAAGTTTATTTCACTTTTTTTTTAATTTACTATACTGTTTTTCCAATTTTTTAACGCCAATAAAATAAGGCTGCTAGATTCTGACAGCACCCTGATTAATAAAAGCTATACCTATTCTATTTTAAAAACTGGACACATCGCTTTACTTGAACATTCGCTGACAATCTACAGTCACAACAAAAACAAGATGTCATATAACTTCGTCTTTCATAAAAAATTTTACTTCTTTAAATATTCCTCCTTTGCCAATAGAAAACATCTATTGGTGTCTTCGTTTAAATTAAATGTTCACCGTTTCACGGCAAAGGCTGAGAAACACTACCTCAAAAAGATGTTAATATTTTATCACACGATCTAGAAAGGCAGAAACAATCCGTTTGTGGATAACTCATATGGCATAACGCATTTTGCAATTTAAAGGGACTGTGCCACGGATTTTAGAGCCAAATTTAGGCATGAGAAATGACCATCTAGTTCGGTGAAATATACAAAAATAACCTCTTAAATAGTAAAAGACCATTTCAGTAACACAGCAAATACAAATGAAGGTACGGATGGGCAAAAATGACAAAGATTGAAACGGATTGAGATATGGGTTTTTGAAATATTGTTGGGCTGAACAATTTTCAAAGTTCATCTTGTTTGCTTGTATCTTTAAATTTTAACGCTCGGGAAACACATTTGATTGAAATAAAGCTATGGTTTTGTTATTTAGATCCATAGAAGTAATTTCTTTGCAAACATGAAGCTTAATAGCGAGTATTTGGAAAAACATAATAAAAAAAATCAACTAGCCGTGACACAGTCCCTTTAACTGTCACAAAACTGTCGCAGTTTTCCAGGTGAATTTCTCGCACATATGGATTGTCAACTGGTTAAATTGCTTGCATTTTATTATAGAGCGAATTATTTAACCGGTGTTATTTTATATATATATATATATATGAATAGGACCGTTCAATTTGAACCTCCCCAGTGACTGCGAGTGTGTATCAATAAACTGCAGTAAAAAAAGTTCTTTCAAAATAATTTAGAACAAGTTTAAAGCACCTTTTACCGTAGATATTAAAAAAAAAGATTAATCTTCGTATACGAGAGGCATAACTTTTAATTAATACCAGGGGTGCTACCCACGGATAGTCTGACAGAGATATTAATCGATATTGTGTATTTTGGTGCCACTGATGCTTTTCAGTGTGAAATCACCCCAAACACGAGATTCTGCTTTTCTTCGAAAGGTCTCTTTCAAACATTTACGACGAGTACCAACTTCCATACCTCTTCCCTCGCCCTCCACGCCATATCACTCCAACAACCAATCGGCCACTTCCAAATATTTAGCCGATAAGAATGAACCAATCGATAAGTCTTATTTCACCATACAATTACAATTATATTAGCGAAAGATCAAAACCAAAGTTTAAAGCAAGGTATTTAGCTTGTCTTTCCATTCCGTGGCGACTTTCGTTCAGCAATGGACGCCAAAAAGGTTTTGTTCTTTGTCCTGTTCCAAGGAATGATAAATATCGCCGTTTTCGCCGCCAAAGAAGAATCTACACCTTCTCGTTCAGCATTCTTGACGACGCGGGAAAATAAGAGGCTTAAAGGCCACGTTGTTAAACGGTTTGAGTCTCCCAGTTTGATGTCTTGCAGTCATTCATGTTTGAAAAATTCCTGGTGTACTTCCACAAACTTTAAGCTGCCATCCGTCAAGAACGGCAAAGGAACTTGTGAACTGAACAAGCACGGGGCGATCGACGCAAACACCAAGTTTCATGAGCAACAAGGAGTCACTTTTTCTATGGTGCTAAAGGTAATTTTCTGTTTGTTTAATGTTAGCTGAGTTTCACAAGCAAATCGTTTAGTTTATGGTTTGTTTTAACATTATTTGGATACACTGAAAAAGCATAATCTAGGTGCACATTAGAAAAGTATTGATATAAACTCAATTCGACAACTGTTAGTTAACTTAGGTTGTGTTAAGTATTTTCAGGACTAACTTAGGTCACAAAATATCCTTAAACGCACTTCAACTGTGGTTAATAATTCCTAAAAGTCCATTTTACTTTGAAATATGTTTCGTCTAATAGCATTCGCAGTGTGCTTATCTGTACATTGACGTAAGAGCGGAAAGGTGCACAGGAAAGAGCCTAAAGCGAACACAAGATGAGCAAAATTCATACTAAAACAGCTTCTTACCACTGAGGTGTTTAAAATTGTCAGTCGTTTTCCCGCTTTGACATTCACAATAATTTCCTGTTTGTTTAATGTTAGCTGAATATTACAAGCAAATCGTTTAATCTGTGGTTTGTTAAAACAGTATTTTGATAGTCTGAAAAAGCATAATTCAGGTGCACATTAGGTATTGGTATAAACGCTGACATCAAAATTCGACTACCGTTAGTCAAAACTTATGTTTTATTACTAACTTAGGTCGCAAAATAATCTTTAATGCACTGAAATTTTTGGTTTTACAATTAAAAGGAGTGCAAAATCATAGTTTTCTTAGTGTGATTTTCTGTTCAACGTCGTGAAAGGGAACAGGTGCACAGGAAGCAGACTAAAGCAAACGCAGGATGAGCAAAATTCATAATAAAACAGCTTCTTACCAGCTGTTTAAAATTGTCAGTCGTTTTCCCGCTTCGACATTCATGGTTTTTTCTTCTTCTTTAACTTTTCAGGGATGTCTCATGACCGGTTGCCTTAATGGCGGCTCTTGTGTGCCTGGTGAAAGGAAAGAAACATTTTCATGTTCGTGCAAGATACCTTGGACTGGAGATAAATGTGAAACGAAAATCGGTAAGGGACTGTTTTAATTTGCACTTAATATAGAATAATGGTACGCCTTTACAACGCACGCCTCTCCAAAATATGATGTCAATTATTGTTCTGATCTCTAATTCAGTACAAGTCAATGTTTTCAAATAAACGTTGTAAGAGATGGTAGAAGAGCTACAAATAACGTTGACTATCACAAGAGTGTTAAGGTTTGCCTATTCTATATATGAATATTAAAGACCACGACTGTGGCAGATTTGGCGGCATTTTAAAGAAGTAATTAACTGAAACGTAGTTTTTATTCATGCATGATTGATCTTTTCCCTGACAAATACGAAAAAATACTGACTGTGAAACAGAATTAATAACAAAGCTGTCATCAAAATGCTGTAATGGTCAAAAAACAATTTGCAAAAATAACATGACTGTTTAATTACTGCGCTTCTTTTTAGACTTGTAATTATCTTTCAGATGCTTCTTCGTGCGATGAGGCTCAAACAAAAGCAAACAAAAAGTTACCAAATGGAGAATACCTGTTAACAAATGGAAGCACGCCATTTAAGGTAAGCCGAGAGAGCCATCATCAACCTATAGTTAAATCAAGACCAAATCGTATTCGGTCTATTAGTACAGCGGGCTAAAAACAGAGACCTGTCAGATTAACATCAAAATTCCCCTTATTCTTTTCATATATTTGTATTTTTATTTGGGAGAATTTGGCCCAATGCAAATGTGGTGTTGCAAAGTGGTAAATGAAACGTGTGCAATGATCGATATTGTGTCCTGTGGAATATATTAATAACAGGAAGCTCATTATCTTCAAAAGCATAGTTCTCTCTCGATTTCTCTTTCTATGGGGTATTCAGGCCTATATTTTTAGTTAATACCAACTGTTTATTAATAAAGTTAAAGGACCTTGAGCTTGAAAATTACCTAAGCAAACAATTTCGATATTCTCTGCTTAAAACTGTTTAGTCAGTTTTTCAGTCCAACACGTTGCAGTTAATAAACGATTGACAGAATGAACGCTATGTGTTTAACAAAAAGTCACTTAAATCTTGATCAAAAGTTATAGGGCACATTGTATGTGATAACTAGACCTTCCTCTTCAAAACATCTACAGATTTAGAGAATATTAATCATGTCCTAAGCTTAATTCGCTCGCCTCTCATTAGGTGTACTGTCACATGACGGATGACAGCAAAGGATGGACTCTTATTGCTCGATTCTCAAACAGTGATGAACAGAATTGGATGAATGACACCGGTTACTGGTGGTATGACCAGCAAGTTACCATGGGAACAACAACCAGCCCGTCAAGTAACACTGACATGATATCACAGGCCTTTTGGTTGGTCAGCGGAAAAGAATTTAAGATCACGCGCAGTGATGACCCCAGTCACACTCCTTTGTTACAGACCACAAGTAACTGTTTGGCTGGACAAACATTCCGATCAAAAATCACAAGTTATGGCGACTTTAGAAATGGTAAAGTTTGGGCCAGAAATGAGTGCTTGGGAAGTTGCACGGTTCAATATGGCGGTCAGTACAAGTCAACAGACGGGTTTCAACAGGCTGAGTGCAGTGGAAACATCCAAAGCGCTAACAATACCGGCTTCTGGTGTGAAGGGGGCTGGGATGGATCAGTGATGATGATTGGTGGAGGAGGACGTGGCTGCTCACGTGCTGATCACGGGATTGGAATAACAGAAGCTAGCGACGCTGCGTTTAAAATGAGATCGAGTAATTCCATTGACACTGAATATGACTTTGGTCATAATGCTGAGACAACGTCCCCCCAGAACAAGTCATACTCTTTAAACATGTGGATTCACTGAACGATATCAATTTCTCAGAAAGTCGTGTTTCACATCCAATCTAAGTTAACGTTTAAGGTATTTTGTATCAATAGAGTTAGAGTAATGTAAATACACAGGACGGTACTGTAGAGATCACGTGCTGGCTGCTCACGTGCTGATCACGGGATTGGAATAACAGAAGCTAGCGACGCTGCGTTTAAAATGAGATCGAGTAATTCCATTGACACTGAATATGACTTTGGTCATAATGCTGAGACAACGTCCCCCCAGAACAAGTCATACTCTTTAAACATGTGGATTCACTGAACGATATCAATTTCTCAGAAAGTCGTGTTTCACATCCAATCTAAGTTAACGTTTAAGGTATTTTGTATCGATAGAGTTAGAGTAATGTAAATACACAGGACGGTACTGTAGAGATCACGTGCTGGCTGTTTCACGTGCTGATCACGGGATTGGAATAACAGAAGCTAGCGACGCTGCGTTTAAAATGAGATCGAGTAATTCCATTGACACTGAATATGACTTTGGTCATAATGCTGAGACAACGTCCCCCCAGAACAAGTCATACTCTTTAAACATGTGGATTCACTGAACGATATCAATTTCTCAGAAAGTCGTGTTTCACATCCAATCTAAGTTAACGTTTAAGGTATTTTGTATCGATAGAGTTAGAGTAATGTAAATACACAGGACGGTACTGTAGAGATCACGTGCTGGCTGCTCACGTGCTGATCACGGGATTGGAATAACAGAAGCTAGCGACGCTGCGTTTAAAATGAGATCGAGTAATTCCATTGACACTGAATATGACTTTGGTCATAATGCTGAGACAACGTCCCCCCAGAACAAGTCATACTCTTTAAACATGTGGATTCACTGAACGATATCAATTTCTCAGAAAGTCGTGTTTCACATCCAATCTAAGTTAACGTTTAAGGTATTTTGTATCGATAGAGTTAGAGTAATGTAAATACACAGGACGGTACTGTAGAGATCACTGAACGCCTTAATACATCAAACTGTTGTCTCTGATTAATCTTTAATTTCTTCTAACAATATCATTGTATTTGCCGATAGACAGGTGAAGAGAATAAAGACAATCGTCATCAAAGTGAAAGTGTCTTTCTTTGTAACTAGACCAAATTCTCATTACTGCATAGCATCAGTTAGGACGCTGAACTTTTCTTTCCAAGCCTACATGGACTGAAATTCTGATTTCACTCTTTTTTGGTTTCTTGTTTAACTTTCTATTATTAAGCCTTTTTTGGTTTCGACGGCATATGTCTTTTGGCTCTTGGGGCAAATGCCAGAAATGCTGGCTCTTTCAATTTAAATGATTATAGTTAACTCTGCTATTTAAATAATTAAAATATGAGCGTCGGAAAAATTAAATTTTTACATAATAGCTAGACAAAGCTCTTCCTTTTGTATTTTAGCTCAGGAAAATAATGGAATAGCTCGCAAAAAGAATGTGTTGATACTATTCAGTCATGATCAGCACAAGTTAATGGCTCCTTTTTCATGTAGTCCGGCCTGCTCCCCCATAAACTTCGACCAATAATTCTTTCCAAACAAACTGTTTTGCATGTTATTTTCAAATTACTTTGTGTGTTAATACACTGTGTTTCATTGCTGTTTAAAGAGAATGAACCTGAGAAAAAAGAAAATAAACGATCGCCTCACGTATGTGCTCAGACTTCAACCAACAGCCAAGTTCAATTTTTTAATTTATCATACCGTTTTTAATCATTTTTGTTTTCTTTAATGCGAACAAAATAAGGCGACTCTATATTGACGGCCACCTTTAATTGAAGCTATATAGCCATTCTATTTTAAAAACTGGAGACATCATTTTACTTGAACATTCGCTGACATTCTTCAGTCGTAACAAGAAGAAATACGTCACAACGTCGACTTTAACAAATTTTAAGCACTTTCACAAATTCCTGCTTTTTCAATAAAAACATCGGTTGGTGTCTCCAATTAATTGTTCATCGTTTTGCAGCAAAGACCGAAAACACTGCATCAGAAAATAGCGATATTTATTTAATCACCCGATCATGAAAGTCAGAAACAATTCATTTTTGAGCTGTGAGAAAGTTTGCACATTTTGTAATTAACTATGAGAAAACTGTCGCCGTTTTCTTGTTTGTTTTCTCTCGCATTTGTCTGGCTTGCTCAACGTGCTTGCATTTATTAGTGAAATTAAAAGCCAAGGGTGTTCCAAATATGACCGTTAGTTTAACATGAGTGCGAATGCTACCAAAAAACCAGAGTAAGTTAAGTTTTCTGTTCAAATCTAAGTTTAAAGTACTCTTTACTGAACATATTTATGAAAAGGATTAAGCTTAGGTATAACCGAGGCTTAAATTTTAATAAAAGCCAGGTGTACTTCCCACGGGCAGTCTGACAGCAATATTTGTCGAACGTTTAGTTAAGGGTAAAAATTGTGCACTTTGGTTCCACTTATGCTTTGCAGTTTTTAATTATCCTAAACACAAGATTATTGCTAACCTTCACATGTAAAGGGCTCCTTTTAAAACACTTCAAATACCACCGACTCCCAGACCCCTTTCCCCTTCCCCCTCCCCCTCCCCCCTCCCTCACCCGGATGCAATAGCACTCTAACAACCAATCGACTACCACCAATTATTTAACAGATACGAAACAACCCAATCGTTGCGTCTTATTTCACCAGACAATTGCATCGCGAAATATCGAGCCCCCACCTTAAAAAGTAAAATATAAAGTCAAGTATTTGGTTTCTCTTTTTATTCCGTGCCAACTCCCTTTCAGCGATGGAAGCCAAAACGGTTTTCTTCATTGTGCTGTTTCCAGAAATGGAAAATATTGCCGTTTTCGCCGCCAAAGAAGACTCTACACCTTCTCGTTCAGCATTCTTCAAAATGCTGGAAAATAAGCGGCTTAAAGGCCACGTTGTTTAACGTTTTGAGTCTCCAAGTTTGATGTCATGCAGCCGTTCGTGCTTGAGGATTTCCTGGTGTACTTCCACAAACTTCAAGATGCCATCCGATAAGAACGGCAAAGGAACTTGTGAACTGAACAAGCACGGGGCGATCGACGCAAACACCAAGTTTCACGATCAGCAAGGGGTTACCATTTCTATGATGCTTAAGGTAATTTTAATATTTTCTATTTTAATTTCAAACACACACAAAAAAACACTTAAGTTTTGCAAGAAATCGTTTAATTTTTGGTTATTGAACCTTTTACCTTTATCCCATTATGGAAAAAAAAAATTTTGATCATATCAATGTAAAGTAGAAACTCAGAGACCCAAAGGGCAGTGCAGAATGCAATGTGGTCAATCAATTGATATTATAATAATAACTTCGCTTAAGAATAAGTAAAAAGTCAAGTCAAGAACGGCAAAGGAACTTGCGAACTGAACAAGCACGGGGCCATCGACGTGAACACCGAATTTCACGACCAACGAGGGTATATTTTTTCTATGATGCTAAAGGTAATAATAAATCACTAGTTTACGTTTTACGCGTAATTAGTTACATATAGAAAGTCTGAACCAGAAAGAAGAGTCATTTTCGTGGCTTGTGTCACGATCTATTATTACTTTAATTTATTGTGGTGTCTTCATGTCTAGAGCGGACCATGAGCAAACAACATGAAAGATGGTGAAGCGAAAAAGCTAAGCGTAAGCACTTTGAGCACTATGACGAGGGCGACAACTCCACGCCAAATGTTGAAAATCGTTTAAAGATGCAAAGGGAGTATTAAGGGACCTCCTTGTTTCAATGTTAAAATGGTTTCGTTCAATTCAAATTTCTAGTTTCCAAGAGCTGTAAAAGCGCTACGTCGTTAAAAGCACCGTGGAATATGTCATTCTTGAAAAAATATGTCATTCTTAAAAAGCCTTTCTGTCATTCTTCATTAAAAGCTGTTAAACGTATTTGAGGAGCTTAAAAAAGGCCATTCTTGCTCTAAAAGCGTTTGTCGTAAAGAGCTCAGCTAAAATATGTCATTCTTTGTCCTAAGGGACGGACCATTAGAAAAGTGATGGAGGGGGGGGGGGGGGTGGGAAAAAAAAAACCAAAAAAATTCATGCAAGAGAAAATCCCAAGAAAAAAATTCGTGCAAAGGGGAAGGCAAGTTCCTAATTAAGCACTTAAAACACCCGTCATTTTACACAGATCGACCTTTCGACGAAATATATCAGGACAAATGCTGAAAATAGCATTTTCGAGCCTTGAAATTTCAAAAATTTCCGGGGGAGCATGCCCCCAAACACCCTACAAACAAGCGTC
This sequence comes from Oculina patagonica, assembly GCF_052425735.1. NCBI lineage: Eukaryota > Metazoa > Cnidaria > Anthozoa > Scleractinia > Oculinidae > Oculina > Oculina patagonica. The sequence goes on from NC_135766.1 coordinate 21,274,119, forward strand.
TCCAGCGCTCAACTTCTAGTTTCACTGAAGCAAATTGCATTCAGCCTGGCCTCCCTACAAGCAAAACTTTTCTTCCCATACGCAGATGGTTATAGAAAATTCACTTTCAGGTCTTGCCTTCTGTTAATTGTATAAAAACTTTGACACCAACATTTGTAGGACAGTCGATATAAATTGCTGTTGACAAGTGCATAGGGTGAAGAAAACAATCAGTGGTATAAAATCCCCAGTGGTATTCTTCAGTAGAAATTGAATAAGTTTCTTGACGTGGGCAGTTTTAGATGCATTTCTAGCGATTTCAGAAGGCCCAAATTCAAAAATTTCCCGGGGGACCATGCCCCCGGATCCCCCTAGAAGCTTGTGATCGTATCAACGCTTTTGGTGGGCCCTCTCAAGCCGCCACTTTTGCAATTGCTCCGACCGACCACACAATACTTATTGACCAGTGCCTAAAGGAATAAATCAATGAATAACAATATTTTGGGCGAAATATTTAAACTATTTAGCAAATGATCAACAAAGCAACATTTGTCAAAAGAATGGTATAAAGTAACAATACATGGTATCAGGTCAAAAAAAAACATTTATCTAAAACAAATAGAGCAGAGGGTTACACCCGCAAAAAAAATTCCTGCAGAAGCAACGGGCGTAAAAAAATTCGTGCAAGCCGAAAATCCCCCACCCCCCTATCACTTTTCTAATGTAAACCACTGAATGCAATGGTCATATGGAGCTGGGGTTTAAAGCAACCTTCGGGATCGCCTCTGGAGTAAACGGCGGGGTCTATGATCTTATGTGAGACCCTTACGCCTGGCTATGCCATGCTGATGAGTCCTTACAAGGACGAAACAGCTTTCCATGGCTGCCACTCCACGGGTAATAGGCTGTGCACATGCGTACAGGTCTTGGCCAGGCCGTGGAGATGTGTCGTGTGACCATTGCATTCAGTGGTTTACTTTTCTAATGGTCCGTTCCTAAAGCCACTTAAAATATGTCAAGTTATCAGACTTGGTTCTAAAGCGCAGCTCGGGAGGACTTCAGTATTCTTCGTTCTAAAAGCACTTCGCATGGAAACCCAGTTTAATACTCTTCTCTTCTCTTCTTCTTCTCTTCTCTTCTCTTCTCTTCTTCTTCTTCTTCTCTTCTCTTCTCTTCTCTTCTCTTCTCTTCTCTTCTTCTTCTCTTCTCTTCTCTTCTCTTCTCTTCTCTTCTCTTTTCTTCTTCTTCTCTTCTCTTCTCTTCTTCTTCTCTCTCTCTTCTTCTTCTTCTTCTTCTTCTTCTTCTTCTTCTTCTTCTCTTCTCTTCTCTTCTCTTCTCTTCTTCTTCTCTTCTTCTTCTCTTCTTCTTCTCTTCTCTTTTCTTTTCTTTTCTTCTCTTTTCTTCTCTTCTCTTCTCCTTTCTTCTCTTCTCTTCTCTTCTCTTCTCTTCCCTTCCCTTCTTTTCTCTTCTCTTCTCTTCTCTTTTCTTCTCCTTTCTTCTCTTCTCTTCTCTTCCCTTCCCTTCTTTTCTCTTCTCTTCTCTTTCCTTCTCTTCTCTTCTCCTCTCTTCTCTTCTCTTCTCCTTTCTTCTCTTCTCTTCTCTTTTCTTCTCTTTCATGTCGTTCTTCGTTTTTAAGCGCTTCTCGTGAAAAGACATTTGGTAAAATATGCGATTCTTCATTGTAAAAGCGCTTCTCTTGAAGCACAAATATACAATCTCTAAGCCTATGTTGTTTACCATTTACACGGGGAAACCGATTGCTTCACTGTTTGGCCAAACAGTAAGCAAAACCCCGAACAAAATACCAGGATGAGTTTTGGCGTGCCTCGGCATTTTCGAGAATTCATTCGGATTTCTTCAAACGGATCTGAGTAGCTGCGTATACGGGACGAAGCTGGCGAAAAGCCTGGAACTTGTACACAAAAGCAAATAATAAGCACCTTTTAACTCCCGTTCGGATTTTCCGGTTGGGAATTTTGGACTACCTTTGAAGATGTCGTTCTTTACTGGCGTCAGCTTTTATTGCAAAATCAATAAAGATACAATAGGCATATTCTCTTCTACGCATTACCAACTTGACCAGTCGTCATATTTTAACTTTGCAGGGATGTCTGATGACCGGATGTCTTAATGGTGGCTCTTGTGTACCTGACGAGAAGATAGAAAATTTTTCATGTTGGTGCAAAGTACCGTGGGCTGGAGAAAAGTGTGAACTGATTAAAATCAGTAAGGCAATATTTGAATTTACACTGAGATAGAATTGAGTTAGATACATTTACTGAAGACAATTTGTATAAGCTCTGACAAACAATTTTGAAGTTAGATGATGCTGCCTATCTAGCTCTGCTGTTAGACTAATAGATGGCGTGGACCATCGTTATTGTCTAATTTCGACCAAGGCTGGACGTTCCTAATTTTTCGAAGATTTGAGCCTTAAAGTGTAAGTTCTCATAATTTTGTTTTTAATTAAGTGGTATTGCAGTAAATTCAGTCCTTGCCTATCTGTATTTGTTCAAGTCACTGATGGGTGACCTAGTTTTGGTTCCAGTGCAAATCTATTGATTCATTCAGTACATATATTTGTCATTCACCGAAAGAAAAGAACAGGCAAAACTGAAGTTCGTTCATGTCATTCACAACAAACAGAAAACACTGCAGTTCGTTCATGCCTTAATTTCAACGTAAAGATACGTTCTCGAGGTGTTCCTATTTTTTTTCCTTTCTCAGTCATAACGTTCGTATAAAAATGGTTCTTATAAACTTTTTATAGACTTTAAACATAGACGAGGCAAGATCTTGCTAGGGGGCTCTGGGGCATACCCCAGAAAATGTTGAAGTCTAGAAGCCCTGAAAACCCCTTTTTGCGACATTTTTTGATAAGTTATTTCTTGAGAAAAATCAATCTTGTTCAACTGGAAGTTATTTTCCAAACCAAAAGTATTCTGTTTTAAACTTTGGGATAAAATCTAGGTGAGGCAAGTGCCTCGTCTTGCCTCTTGCTAGTAACGGCCCTGAATTGCAGTCAAACCCGTTACCTTCAATTCCAGACTTGTGCCAGCTACTCTCGCTCATGTACAGGAGATTTCGAGAGTATAAAGCCATTAACCGTGGCATTATTATTCTCAGGCAAATTAAGGCATGGGTCAACAGTTATCTCCCTCAAAAAAGTGAGGGGATGGTCTAACTTCTAAGGCGTTGTTTATTACAACATGAAATTGTGGTAGACAGACGAGTCTCCAAAAATGATGAGTTTTTGACATGTCGAATTTATGCAACGTGATGCAACGTGACTTAATACGCCAAATAATCGTGGAAAATCTTTAAGTGAAAATGGGAACAGTTTATAGCAAAAGAAATTCAACAAAAATGGTACAAGACAAGTCCTTATAGCAACAGCAAAGAAACTGTGCTTGGCAATTGTTGAATATTTGATTAAGTTTTGAAATAAACAGCTTTTTATACTAGTACCCAGTCTCCCGGTAAAAGTGTTTTGTCTTTTGAAACGTTTCTTTTAAAATATATTAACATTTCCAAGCACAGAAACAATGTACCTAATCGCATTAAAGTTATAAAACTAACAGCAATTTTAAGGAAGCAGAAAAAAGTGTTCCTGTCTTACGTGAGAGCTTTTTGGGCCTTAAGAGGTCACGTGACCTAATTTGCATATTTAGACATGCTAAAATGACAACAATTGATAATCTATGGATCTGGCAAAGTTTCATGCTGCCACAACTAAAGCTTCAAGAGATAGACTACCCCCTCACTTTCTGGGTGAATAACGAGAGACCCATGCCTTAATTTGCTTGAGTTCAAGAGAAGTTTTGAATTATCTTTCAGATGCTTCTTCATGCGATGAGGCCCAAATGAAAGAACACCATGCATTACCAAATAGAGAATATCTTCCAAAAAATGGAAACGTGTTCTACAAAGTAAGCAAGACGAAGAAGCTATCACCAACTGCAGTGAAAAGACTATCAGCATGTATTAAAGCAGCACGAAGTCTAAAACAAAGTAACCTATCGAATCAACGTCAAAATTATCTCAACTGAATCTTTTGGCATGTCTGGCATTACTTCCTATGGAAATTCACAGGGGTTGGAGCTTGGGGATTTTAGTCCCCCAACCTCACCCTCACCCAAACCGTTTTGAATGGTTAAAAAATAAGTTTTTTGTTGATTACGAAAACATGAACGCCATGCATTTTAAAGATTGTTTATTAAACCTATTGCTGTCCTTCATTTAAACCAAGATCCGGCTGCAATTTGCTCCTGTTTGTCATAGTTGTCCTTGCATGTTTTACAGAAGTCAATAAAGCTCTTATATACGCTGTCCAAACAGTGATTTGGGCATTATCGGGACACACTGTTAATAACAAAACATATTTTAAGATTGAAAACTATGTTCTTGGTCATACCTACCGTACGATTTGCCTACTCAAAAGGGTTGAGTAATCAACAAGCGAACATGTTGCAGTTTACAAAAACTAAATATATGTATTATTTAAATACGTTGTCAAAAACTCTTCGTCATCAAAATATGACAAATTGTGTGGTATGTACGCCACGTTGCGAAGCATTAAAGCTCTTATTCTAAAGAAGACCTAGCCTCCTGCTGCAATGAAAATGTTAATTATGTCTTCAGTTTACTATCTCGCTCTCCCCTCATCATTAGGTGTACTGCCACATGACGAATGACAGCAAAGGATGGACTCTTATTGCCCGATTCTCAAACAGTGATGATAAGAATTGGATGGCTGACATTGGTTACTGGCGGTACGACCAGCACGTTGCCATGGGAACAACAACTAGTCCGACTAGTAACAACGACATGATATCACAAGCCTTTTGGTTGGTCAGCGGCAGAGAGTTTAAGATCACGCGCAGTGATGACCCCAGTCACACTCCTTTGTTACAGACCACAGGTAACTGTTTGGCTGGACAAACATTCCGATCTAAAATCACAAGTTATGGCGACTTTAGAAATGGTAAAGTTTGGGCCAGTGACAAGTGTCTGGGAAGCTGCACGGTTCAATATGGCGGTCAGTACAAGTCAACAGACGGGTTTCAACAGGCTGAATGCAGTGCAAAAAACCAAAGCGCCAACAAGATCGGCTTCTGGTGTGACGTGGGCTGGGATGGATCAGTGATGATGATTGGTGGAGGAGGAAACGCTTGCTCACGTGGTGATCATGGGATTGGAATAACAGAAGCTGATGCGGCTTCTTTTGTTCTCGTTGGAGAAGATTATGAAAGCAAGTACGATTTTGGTTATAGTGCCACTAAAGGTCACTCTCCATCTCAATCGTATTCATTAAATTTATGGATCCGTTGAATTACATCTAACGCGAGCTGTCAGTTCAAATGATACTTAAAGATGAATTACAGTCCGTACTGCGCAATCTCGGCTGCAATGTTTATGTGAGCCTCACAAACAAAGCAAAACTAAAAATTACGTGACAAACTTACCTGTTTCTTCATTAATAACGCCAGATATCCTTGCAGAACAAATAATAACAAGTAGAAGAACCTTGACGCTATTTCAAACCGACGTTTCAGCTCATCGGAAATTCTTGAACGAAGCGAACTGTAATGGCGGACTAAAAACACTTCATGTATGCTGTCAACGAAGTGCAACGTTTTAACGAATTCAAAACAAAAACGAAAACAAACCCCGAGTCTGCGCAGTACGGACTGGAAATCAGCTTTAAGCTTAAGTTTGTTAAAAAAAGAAAATATATTGACCTTATGATTACCAGCTCATCTTAAAACACTATAAATGAATTTACTTTGATCTCTCCAAACAAAAATGGACCACCAGGAATATTGTCCTGTTGTACCACCATGATCTCAGGACTTGCATTAGAAGAATTGTATGCCAATCAGTAGGGAGAATCAATTTTTCCATCAGTTAAACTTGAATGAGATTGATTGAGATTGATTGATTGAGACGTTAGTTGATTTGATCTTTATAGATAAAGGTCTATCTATAGTTTGGCCATTTTAGTTTTGAAGCTTTCTTGGCCAGTAGACAGAGTCCGCTAGTTTTTTATGTTCCACCATATTCTCAAGACTAGCTTTAGAAGAATTGTATGCCAATCAGTTGGGAGAATCAATTTTTCCATCAGTTAAACTTGAATGAGACGTTAGTTGATTTGATCTTTACAGATACAATACCATTTATTGTTTCGTTCATGACGGGGGGAGGATTGTTCGGATTTTCGGATCAATAGATCAAACACGCCACGCCATGTTTTCACTTCGAGGAACAACAACATCCGGGACTTTATTGACGTCAGATCTTATACATATTAATGAGATCATCCTAACACCCCCACTTGATCTCTTCCTATGTATGTTCTAAAATCACATGAACACGGTCATATTGCTAAAATATAAACATACAGCTTACTATCAGTTGACAAATGAGTAAACCTATAACAAAATATAGAACTCTTGTACATTACTTCTATATTAAAACTCAAATGTCTTAAGAACCAAAAATATAACTCTTGAATTTTTGCAACTTAATCTTCGTAACTGGTTTGGTCATGACATCAGCAACCATATCGGCGGTGGGACAATACTTAATGATTACTTTGCCTGCATTCTGCACATTGCGAATAAAATGGTATCGCACATCAATATGTTTGGATCTCTGTCGATTGACTGGATTCATGGACAAGGCAATTGTCCCCTGATTATCCTCAAAGATCAAAACAGGATCATTTACCTCACCAACATCATTCACTATCTGAATGAGATACATGCCCTCCTGAACTGCCGCTGCCAGGGCAATGTACTCAGCTTCACAAGATGAAAGAGCTACTGTTGGCTGCTTTCTCGACTTCCAAGAGATAAGTGGACCAGCTTTATTCAAACTGAAGCAGTACCCACTGATGCTGCGTCTGTCATCTGTAGATGATGCCCAATCAGCATCACTATAGCCTATCAGTATAAGACCATTGTCACATTTCCTATAGCACAGTTCAAAGTCAAGGGTCCCCTTTAAGTACCGCAGTACATGTTTCACTGCTACCCAGTGTTCCTTTGTGGGATTAGTTAGAAACTGAGACAGTTTAGTAACAACCCAGCATATGTCTGGTCTGGTGCATGTCATAGCATATACCAAGCTACCCACTGCTTCACGGTATCGCTTTGGATCAACAGGGTTTTCACTGCCAAACTCAAACTTCTGCTCAGAAGGTGTAGGTTTTGGTTTACAATCAGACATCTCAAATCTCTCAAGCACCTTACTGATATACCTCTTCTGGTCCATTTTTACAAAGCCATCACCTTGCTCAAAGTGAATACCCAAGAAATATGAAAGTCTACCCAGATCTTTCATATGAAACCTCTTGTTCAACATCTCTTTAGTTTTAGACAATAACACCATGTCGCTTGCTGCTATAATTATGTCATCCACCCAGACAAGCATAGCAACAAGTCCACTTCCAACCTGTTTGGTGTACACACAATTGTCAACAGGGCTTTGTACAAAATCATTCTCTTGCAAGAAACAGTATAGTACATGGTTCCAATTCCTACCCGACTGCTTCAATCCATACAGAGATTTGTTCAACTTATACACAAGTTTCCCTTCACTCCCCGGGGGAACTTCAAAGCCCTCAGCTTGATCCATATAGATCTCACAATCAATAGGGGCATTGAGATATGCCGTCTTCACATCCATCTGATGCAAAATCAAATCGTGTTGTGCTGCCATTTGCATTAGCACACGCACTGATGTGAGATTAGCTGTTGGTGCAAACGTCTCCTGATAATCAACACCTCTCACTTGACTGTAACCCTTAGCAACATACCTTGCTTTGTAAGTTTTAGCACCATTGGAACTTTCTTTGATAGTGTACACCCAACGGCCCCCCACTGAATTTTTGCCCTCTGGCAAAGGAGACAAAGTAAATGTGTTATTCTCAGTTAGAGAATTCATCTCTTCCTTCATTGCTGCCTCCCAGTTACTAGACTCAGGTGATTCCATAGCCTCTTGGTAAGTTTGAGGGAAAGCAGAAAATTTGTAACAGTAATCTACACTCGTCAGTACCTGATCACTATCCTTCATGTTTGTGACATAATCTCTCAGGTAAGCTGGGGGTCTTCTCTCCCTCGTGGAGCGTCTCACACTTTCATCACGAGGCTGTGAAGTAGGACTAGATTCATTCTCAGCCTTAGGTCCTTCAGCAAGTTCATCCAGACCCTCTCCGGATCTGTCAACATCAGATTCACTACAAGTATCAGGGTTAGTATTGTGTCGTGATGGCATGAAATCATCATCACCCAGTAGAATTTCAGTTTGGGTCTGTCGTTCAACATGTACCCCTCTCCTAGGGAACTTCACCACCCTGTACTTCATAATCTTGCCCGTCTCTGGGATTAACACCAGATAGGCAGGACTCTCTTTATCATACCCAAGGAAAATCCCTTTGGTGCACCTGGGATCCAATTTCTTCTTATTCTGCTTATATGCATAGCATTCAGATCCAAAAACTCTCATGTTTGACAAATTTGGCTTCTTGCCAGTGATAGCAAAGTATGCAGTTTGCTTAAGGCGGTTGTTAAAGCACCGATTGCGAATGTACGCAGCTGCCATTACCGCATAGGGCCAAAACCCTTTGCCCAGATTGGCTTGCAGGAGTAAACACCTTCCCATCTCAAACAAGGTTCTCCAGTGTCGCTCTGCCGTCCCATTTTGGTGGGGAGAATGGGGTGCAGACATTTCATGCTTTATCTTATTTTTCTCCAGCAGAGATTTAAATTCCTGAGAAATAAATTCACCACCATTATCCGATCTAATACATTTGACCTCTCCGTATGGTGCTGTGTCTGCTAAAAACTTCTTTGTTGCAGCTACAGTGTCACTCTTACGTTTCAGAAAATATACAAAAATTGCTCCTGAATAGTCATCTGTAAAAGCTATGGAATATCTGAAACCCTCTCTAGAAGCTGGATCGATAGGTCCAGCCAAATCTGTATGAACTAATTCTAATGGTGCAGTAGCACGAGCATCAGGATTCCTATTCCTACTTTGGGTCATCTTTCCTTCAATACAAACATTACAATCTTGGGGTTTACTAGAACTACTATTACTTATTTTCATACCTTCCACTACACCTTTTAGTTTCAAGATGTCCTCATAATTACAGTGTCCTAGTATTTCATGCCAGAAATAACAGAAGCTGATGCGGCTTCTTTTGTTCTCGTTGGAGAAGATTATGAAAGCAAGTACGATTTTGGTTATAGTGCCACTAAAGGTCACTCTCCATCTCAATCGTATTCATTAAATTTATGGATCCGTTGAATTACATCTAACGCGAGCTGTCAGTTCAAATGATACTTAAAGATGAATTACAGTCCGTACTGCGCAATCTCGGCTGCAATGTTTATGTGAGCCTCACAAACAAAGCAAAACTAAAAATTACGTGACAAACTTACCTGTTTCTTCATTAATAACGCCAGATATCCTTGCAGAACAAATAATAACAAGTAGAAGAACCTTGACGCTATTTCAAACCGACGTTTCAGCTCATCGGAAATTCTTGAACGAAGCGAACTGTAATGGCGGACTAAAAACACTTCATGTATGCTGTCAACGAAGTGCAACGTTTTAACGAATTCAAAACAAAAACGAAAACAAACCCCGAGTCTGCGCAGTACGGACTGGAAATCAGCTTTAAGCTTAAGTTTGTTAAAAAAAGAAAATATATTGACCTTATGATTACCAGCTCATCTTAAAACACTATAAATGAATTTACTTTGATCTCTCCAAACAAAAATGGACCACCAGGAATATTGTCCTGTTGTACCACCATAATCTCAGGACTTGCATTAGAAGAATTGTATGCCAATCAGTAGGGAGAATCAATTTTTCCATCAGTTAAACTTGAATGAGATTGATTGAGATTGATTGATTGAGACGTTAGTTGATTTGATCTTTATAGATAAAGGTCTATCTATAGTTTGGCCATTTTAGTTTTGAAGCTTTCTTGGCCAGTAGACAGAGTCCGCTAGTTTTTTATGTTCCACCATATTCTCAAGACTAGCTTTAGAAGAATTGTATGCCAATCAGTTGGGAGAATCAATTTTTCCATCAGTTAAACTTGAATGAGACGTTAGTTGATTTGATCTTTACAGATACAATACCATTTATTGTTTCGTTCATGACGGGGGGAGGATTGTTCGGATTTTCGGATCAATAGATCAAACACGCCACGCCATGTTTTCACTTCGAGGAACAACAACATCCGGGACTTTATTGACGTCAGATCTTATACATATTAATGAGATCATCCTAACACCCCCACTTGATCTCTTCCTATGTATGTTCTAAAATCACATGAACACGGTCATATTGCTAAAATATAAACATACAGCTTACTATCAGTTGACAAATGAGTAAACCTATAACAAAATATAGAACTCTTGTACATTACTTCTATATTAAAACTCAAATGTCTTAAGAACCAAAAATATAACTCTTGAATTTTTGCAACTTAATCTTCGTAACTGGTTTGGTCATGACATCAGCAACCATATCGGCGGTGGGACAATACTTAATGATTACTTTGCCTGCATTCTGCACATTGCGAATAAAATGGTATCGCACATCAATATGTTTGGATCTCTGTCGATTGACTGGATTCATGGACAAGGCAATTGTCCCCTGATTATCCTCAAAGATCAAAACAGGATCATTTACCTCACCAACATCATTCACTATCTGAATGAGATACATGCCCTCCTGAACTGCCGCTGCCAGGGCAATGTACTCAGCTTCACAAGATGAAAGAGCTACTGTTGGCTGCTTTCTCGACTTCCAAGAGATAAGTGGACCAGCTTTATTCAAACTGAAGCAGTACCCACTGATGCTGCGTCTGTCATCTGTAGATGATGCCCAATCAGCATCACTATAGCCTATCAGTATAAGACCATTGTCACATTTCCTATAGCACAGTTCAAAGTCAAGGGTCCCCTTTAAGTACCGCAGTACATGTTTCACTGCTACCCAGTGTTCCTTTGTGGGATTAGTTAGAAACTGAGACAGTTTAGTAACAACCCAGCATATGTCTGGTCTGGTGCATGTCATAGCATATACCAAGCTACCCACTGCTTCACGGTATCGCTTTGGATCAACAGGGTTTTCACTGCCAAACTCAAACTTCTGCTCAGAAGGTGTAGGTTTTGGTTTACAATCAGACATCTCAAATCTCTCAAGCACCTTACTGATATACCTCTTCTGGTCCATTTTTACAAAGCCATCACCTTGCTCAAAGTGAATACCCAAGAAATATGAAAGTCTACCCAGATCTTTCATATGAAACCTCTTGTTCAACATCTCTTTAGTTTTAGACAATAACACCATGTCGCTTGCTGCTATAATTATGTCATCCACCCAGACAAGCATAGCAACAAGTCCACTTCCAACCTGTTTGGTGTACACACAATTGTCAACAGGGCTTTGTACAAAATCATTCTCTTGCAAGAAACAGTATAGTACATGGTTCCAATTCCTACCCGACTGCTTCAATCCATACAGAGATTTGTTCAACTTATACACAAGTTTCCCTTCACTCCCCGGGGGAACTTCAAAGCCCTCAGCTTGATCCATATAGATCTCACAATCAATAGGGGCATTGAGATATGCCGTCTTCACATCCATCTGATGCAAAATCAAATCGTGTTGTGCTGCCATTTGCATTAGCACACGCACTGATGTGAGATTAGCTGTTGGTGCAAACGTCTCCTGATAATCAACACCTCTCACTTGACTGTAACCCTTAGCAACATACCTTGCTTTGTAAGTTTTAGCACCATTGGAACTTTCTTTGATAGTGTACACCCAACGGCCCCCCACTGAATTTTTGCCCTCTGGCAAAGGAGACAAAGTAAATGTGTTATTCTCAGTTAGAGAATTCATCTCTTCCTTCATTGCTGCCTCCCAGTTACTAGACTCAGGTGATTCCATAGCCTCTTGGTAAGTTTGAGGGAAAGCAGAAAATTTGTAACAGTAATCTACACTCGTCAGTACCTGATCACTATCCTTCATGTTTGTGACATAATCTCTCAGGTAAGCTGGGGGTCTTCTCTCCCTCGTGGAGCGTCTCACACTTTCATCACGAGGCTGTGAAGTAGGACTAGATTCATTCTCAGCCTTAGGTCCTTCAGCAAGTTCATCCAGACCCTCTCCGGATCTGTCAACATCAGATTCACTACAAGTATCAGGGTTAGTATTGTGTCGTGATGGCATGAAATCATCATCACCCAGTAGAATTTCAGTTTGGGTCTGTCGTTCAACATGTACCCCTCTCCTAGGGAACTTCACCACCCTGTACTTCATAATCTTGCCCGTCTCTGGGATTAACACCAGATAGGCAGGACTCTCTTTATCATACCCAAGGAAAATCCCTTTGGTGCACCTGGGATCCAATTTCTTCTTATTCTGCTTATATGCATAGCATTCAGATCCAAAAACTCTCATGTTTGACAAATTTGGCTTCTTGCCAGTGATAGCAAAGTATGCAGTTTGCTTAAGGCGGTTGTTAAAGCACCGATTGCGAATGTACGCAGCTGCCATTACCGCATAGGGCCAAAACCCTTTGCCCAGATTGGCTTGCAGGAGTAAACACCTTCCCATCTCAAACAAGGTTCTCCAGTGTCGCTCTGCCGTCCCATTTTGGTGGGGAGAATGGGGTGCAGACATTTCATGCTTTATCTTATTTTTCTCCAGCAGAGATTTAAATTCCTGAGAAATAAATTCACCACCATTATCCGATCTAATACATTTGACCTCTCCGTATGGTGCTGTGTCTGCTAAAAACTTCTTTGTTGCAGCTACAGTGTCACTCTTACGTTTCAGAAAATATACAAAAATTGCTCCTGAATAGTCATCTGTAAAAGCTATGGAATATCTGAAACCCTCTCTAGAAGCTGGATCGATAGGTCCAGCCAAATCTGTATGAACTAATTCTAATGGTGCAGTAGCACGAGCATCAGGATTCCTATTCCTACTTTGGGTCATCTTTCCTTCAATACAAACATTACAATCTTGGGGTTTACTAGAACTACTATTACTTATTTTCATACCTTCCACTACACCTTTTAGTTTCAAGATGTCCTCATAATTACAGTGTCCTAGTATTTCATGCCAACCCTTTAGGTCACAAGTATAATTAACAGAGTCAGTGTCATTCTTGTCGAAGGTACTAAGATAGTACAGTCTACAATGCTTCTCGATGTTAAACTTGGTACCATCCTTGTAAACTAATTCAGCAGAGTCAGGATTGAAAGTCACTGAAGCACCTCTTTCAGTCGCAGCTTGCACTGAAAATATGTTCTGCGGGTATGCAGGAATGTATAACGCATTCTTCAGTGTTGCACTGACATACTTTCCAGTGGTATCCATGATGGTTATCTCAACATCCCCTCTCTTGAGTGCCACGTTGTTGGATCGTGTCCCATCTGCTAGCTCGATGTAGTGCTTTTCTGGTGTGAACTTGTCATCAAATTTGCTGAATTTGGACTCGTCATTGATGATGTGAGTGGTCGCACCGCAATCCACCAGTAGGGCATTTGGCTTCCCAGTAGTGTTCCCATTTACATAGGCATTGGTCTCAAATGCAAATGAATGCTCCACTTCCTCATCAGAATCCTCCAAAGTCTCAGAAGCCTGACTGACTTTGTCGGTCTTGTTCTTTCTTTTGCGTCGACTTGTTCTGTCACTGTGTGATGAATTATGGCACGTGTTGCACCAGTGCCCCCGTCCGTTCCTGCCTTTGTCTTTATTACCACAGAAGCGAGCAATGTGCCCTGGCTGGCCACATTGAAAACAGGGGATATTCGGCTGGGATTCTTGCTTGTGTTCAGTTTTCATAACTGAGTGATTTCCCGTCGCTATACTCGCTCGCTCTGTGTCTTCGAAGCTTCGTAAGGCCACTTTAAATTCGCCAAATGTTTGTTCTTTCTCGCTCTGAGTAATAACGACAACAAACGGCTTGTGTTCTTCTGGTAGGCCTTTCAGTACCATCGCTATGAGAAGGCTATCCGTCACGGTTTCACCGGCATTTTTAAGAGCTGTTGCCGCGGTCTCTGCTCGTATGACATAGTCTGTCACTGTCTCGTGTGCTGACTTCACAAGCGAGGTCAGTTCCGTGTACAACGAGATCACTCTCGGCTTGCCTCTACCAGCGTAATGTGCTCTTAAAATCTTTAATGCTTTCCTCCCGTCATCCTGTGCATCTCTCATTACAAGGGAAAGGCTTTTGTCGTCTAGAAATTGTATTAACTCCGCGAAAGCTTCTTCATTCTTGGCTGCATTAACGTCCTCAAATTCAGCCGTAGTGATCGTATCCTTCAACTTTTGCAATCGCATGTATCCGAGAAACTTGACTTCCCATTGCTCATATTTCCGTTCATCCCCATCGAAGAGTAGTCTCCCGTACCTTGACCTGGGCCCATGACCTGTTTCGTTCATGACGGGGGGAGGATTGTTCGGATTTTCGGATCAATAGATCAAACACGCCACGCCATGTTTTCACTTCGAGGAACAACAACATCCGGGACTTTATTGACGTCAGATCTTATACATATTAATGAGATCATCCTAACATTTATAGCTTGGCCATATTAGTTTTGAAGCTTGCTTGGCCAGTAGACATAGTGCCCTCGTTTATGAACAGTTTGTGGCATATGACTTCTGTTCTTCGGACTGGCATTTCTTGCTCTTGTAAGCACGCCCATATGTCAGTAAATTATTCTCTGCTTCGTGCATTTCCTAATTCCTGGTCTCGACCTCAACGTCGTCCTCGACTCAGGCCCTTTTTTCCTTTTTGATAGCTTGACTCAAGAGAGTTTCAGGCTAAGGTCGGAGAAATGTGAGAAGAGAAATTACGATGATAAAGTTTTATTTGTTGACAAGCTTCGCTACTAAAAAACATAGAAAATCCAACGTAGAAATATTGTTTTGGCAGGTTAGTGCTTTAGTTCATTAGCCAAACTAGTACCTGCTCTTGTGTTTACTGTCCGTGAGATTATAACTATAAAAAAGTGTTTAATTGTAAATACAACCTGTAGAAAACTGTAATCCACTTGTGTGCGGTTTTGTAAGTAATTAATGTTTTAGAGCTAGCATTAACGATAGCCGATGAATCTAAGGAAAGTTTGTTTATGTTTTCAAAAATAGCGTTTTCACACGTATAAACAGAAGTGCTTTTTTAAGAATATTCTTTCCCAGACTAAATAAGGTTAAAAAAGTCAACAAAAAAAGTTATAACTAATTTAAATTTTAGCCAATAAGCGCACAGACAGTTTTGGAAGCATTGACGCTCAAAATAAAGGCTCCGGGCATTGTTGTAAATTTATATAAACAAATCTTTTTGATTGACAAACAAAAATAGAAATGCGTTATTTGCCAATGAGCAGGTGTATAAAATAGGTTTGCTCAGAAATATCATTCTAAAGAAGCGAGCCGTAGCCCATAGTAATTTACACTTTAATTTGCTGTTTCTATAATGCATGCTGCTTCCTATTTTCGTTACTTATTTAAAAAGTAATAAACAATATACCCGCTATTCACGTCGTATTTTGTTTTATGCCAGAAGCAATCTGAGAGTGTGATTAATCAAAAGAAGAAATTTTGACAACGATATATTTATAAAAATTCAAGGAGTTTAATGGCTGACTCTTGGAAAAAATGATTTTCATTTCCAGAAAGCAGGAGAGTTTAAAATTGAGTTTTTTTAACTGAGGCACATGTGGTCATGGCTTCATAACAAAAGGAGTAAATATTCGATGGCTAAAGTTTTCACCTTTTTGAAAAACACTGTGGCGCTTCTTCTCAGGTGTAAGACCACATCACTGCTAATATATCTACTGGCTTTACGGGTTTCTCAAGCGAGCTACAATGTTACGATATTGCTGTTTTACAACGCAACTTGCGATGGATGCATCGAAAACGAATCGCATCAGCTGTTTCACCAAAATATTTTCCCACGAAAATCTGAGGTAATAAACTTTAGATGGTTACAAGCTAACGCAACCAGCATTGAACGTAGTGAAGTCGGAGTACTTAGCGCACTTTCCTTTCTGGAAGATCATTCCCTGACAGTAGATGGAGCAATTTTTATCGACATCACACAAGATTCGGTTGCTTTTTCATCGCTCCTGGAAAGTTTACACATCCTAACAGTTGGTGTATTTCAGGAGCAAGAAGTTTTCAGAACAAAGGTAACAAACGATATTTGAGCGTTAAATGAGCTATAAGATGCAAACTTACAATTTTTTTAAGCAAGAGAGAATTATTTTAATTCTGGCAGTGAATTTTCCCTCAGCTCAACTAAATGTCATGAATTTTTTCCATTTCCTGTTGCATGGATAAATGAATTTTTAATGACCTTTTTCTTTACATTTTCCTATACAACTGTAATGTCAGTAGCTCAGTAAGATTTGATATACCTTCACATTTGAAATTTTTCTCCCAGACGATCCTCCGAATTGACCATCTTGCTCCTGACAGCATGTTCGTTTGTTTTTGTGTTTTTTTTTTTTCTTTAAGCATTTCTTATAGGCTTCAAATATCCATGAAATCAGCTGCTATCATAACAAACACACAAGTTTTTTTTATACCTTATGAGACAAGGAGAAAAACATTGATATAAGCCTCTGTGTTTATATTTCCATTTTCATAATTCTGCGAAATGATTTTCTTTAGATTAGTTATTACGCTGTCAAAAAATAAGGCAATGTTTATTAAAATTGATTCATTTTTAATTTTCTTGCACAATAATAACGAGCGTTCAATCACATTCAATTAAGCTCTTATTATTTTCTACAGTAGTATCCTCTATTTTGATTATTAAAATACAAACAAACCACTTACTAAGTTTGTGACATGAACAAAAACTATACCGAAAAGATGGTAACAGGATGTGGTCGCCGACCTGTGTGAGATTTTTATTTTTATTTTTTTTTTTGTGTGTTTTTTTTTTTGTTCTGAATTTTTATTCAGACATTTGTTTTATCAGAAACACAGAAAACTCAAGATCTGATATCGAAACTAGCAATTAAGAAAGGACAAAACATGCATTAGTTATATTACATTTTGCAATTGCGCAAACCACACAATGTACATGTAGAAAGAAAGTCTGGAAATCAGACTTTTTTCAGGTTATATTTCTCTTACCAATATGATCCTCCAAATAAAGTCAACTTTCCCTTTTTCTATTTTTTAATTTTTTTTATTTTTTAGGAACATCCTGGTGATTTTACTAGAGTATCATTTCCTTCAGTTCATCGCTATGCAACCTCAGCGTGGAAAATATTAAAGAAACATCGATGGCGAACAATTTGCTTGATAGTATCGGCAGACTTCGAGGGAAAGACATTTGTGGAAAGTATGCTTAGCTACGCTATTCAGGAGAAATGGCAAATTCTTAAAGTAGCCTGGTTAGCGGATGACACATTTGGAAATGACACAAAAACAGAACTTCAAGATATCGTCAGGAAAAAAAGTAATGTGATTGTTATGCACAGTAGGCTAGGCCACGATGGGCAGTTTTTTGAGATGATTCAAGAGCTGGGCGTTAGCCGGAGAGAAACTGTGTTGGTTATAACAGAAATCACAAGTCATCGGATTAAAAACTATCAGAGACTTCCACAGGGACTGTTAAAAATAAACCTTAAACGTCCAGAAAAACATCTTGACTACATAATTTACGACAATGCTTTACACGATGCCATTTCACTGTTTCAACTCTCCTTTGAAGAAAGTGTGAATGAATATTGTCTGAATTCCGATGTAAAAACTTGTTTGAAGACAATCGCCCAGGAGGAAATGCGGCGTATCTCCAAAAGGTAACTATGTACAGCATTGCTTAGTGATAATAAAATTAAAGAATATCTGTACATAACTACAACCAAAATAAATGATATGATAGATGCAAATCATAAACTTTGATTTTTAATTATTTTCACTTATGGGGTATTGATGTGACCAGATGTTCATCCGTCTAAAATTCTGTCCAGCATTAATGTATGTAGCAAGGGGATGAGTAGGTTATGAGGGTTCTTAAAAGTTTGTTTTTTAGTAGTCGTAACTGGTATTTTCAAAAGAGAGGTTAAAGCATGACG
The DNA here is from genome assembly GCF_052425735.1 of Oculina patagonica. Lineage (NCBI taxonomy): Eukaryota > Metazoa > Cnidaria > Anthozoa > Scleractinia > Oculinidae > Oculina > Oculina patagonica. The sequence goes on from NC_135766.1 coordinate 21,292,232, forward strand.
TTAACGGCAGACGGCAAACGGCAAAGATAACTTATAATTTTGAGTTATTTTCTTCTAATCCATAAATAAAGCACACAAAAATGGAATAACGTCTGCTACTATTCATTGCAAATAAAAATAATTTCACCCTACTGTACACACAACTGAAAAGAGACCGCAAACGTGTCATTTTTGCCGTTTGCCGTTTGCCGTAAACGTCATGCTTAACCTCTCTATTATTTTTCCACGCTAGGCACTTGGCACAGAAATCGCTATCAGGAAGAAGTATGCTTTTTGATCCCCTAGCAATCAACAGCAAGCATTCCACTTTCACTGTTTGGAATCTGAAAAAGGATGGCATTGGCGTAAACAAATGGCTTCCTGTAGGTATGGGCACGACCACTGGTCTTGCAATGGAGAAATTCACAGCTCCAAATGGAACGTCCATAACACCCGTTACTGAGATTCCAAAACCTATCGTTCGTGTGGCAGTGAATGAATATTCTCCGTTTGTTATCAAAATGGATCCTGCTACTGGAGATAAATGCCACGGAAGGTTTGTAGCGTGTTATGAAAATAGACTTGAGGATATCTCGACTGATCCTGAACCAAAGATGTTTTGCTGCTTCGGAGCCTCGCTGGACTTTCTATCGTTTTTGCAAAAAGATCTCAATTTCGAAGCTTACATTTATTTTGCACCTGATGGCCAATATGGAGTATTTAACGATACTGCTGGTGAATGGAATGGAATTGTGAAGGAGTTGATAAGTGGCAGGGCAATGCTTTCGCTGGAAATGGGTCTGAACAGCAGGCGAGCTGATGTGATCGGATTTGCGCATCCAACTCTACTCTTGGAGCTCGGCATTTTGGTTAAAGGGACTGGTCGTAAAGGTGCGTGATCAAAATCTTATATTTCTTCTTGTTATTCTTCCTTCTCCCTACTGCTTGTTATTCCCCTCCCCCGGTGAAAAGTAGAGCAGGACAATTTTCCGGATTCCTAGCAAACTACCAACTTAAAAGTCCAAGGGTTTTATGTCAGGGTGGCCTTTCCTTAGCCATTATGTACGGTATTTTTAAAGGTGTCGAGTACTCGCCTTTGCCGATGTCTCCTAGCTACATTGAAACTGCATTTCCTGAGATTACAACGAGAACGTGTGATATGCGGACGAGTGGCAGGCCATACCCTTTAAATTCCAATCTTTGTTAGATTGTTCGACATTTTTAAGTGGAAATAAATAAATCCATCAATAAGTCAAAGTCGTGTCTATACAAATGTAATATCACACCCTCATTACTGTGAATAATTAACATTTCAAAACCGGTGGTAGGGAAATGCAGAGCATTAATTGAGCGTGCAGCAGAAGTTGAGAAATCCATTTTTGCTCGCAAGTGGATAGTGAATGAAAAGAATTTAGGAAACCTTTCATTTCGTAAAAAAATATTTTTGTTTTCTGTGTTCACGCTGGGACAATCAAACTGTTTATATTTCAACTTTAGGCTCTAACTGATTTGAGCCATTTGATTGCCTGAACGTAATTTTGTACTGGTTCGCGATATTGGAATTTGGGGGGTTGAACTTTCAAGGGCGCAGTATTTTGGGGGATAAACTCTGTTATTTACGATCTTGTACAAAAAATTTCTATTGATTAGATTTATAAAAGACGGACATAGATATTATACAGTATTTGTGTAGTATTTTAACATTTTGTGGACTTTTTCTGGTTGATGGGATTTTGGAGGGTTGAGAAGTTGCCCAATAGGACTTTTTCAGGTCTATTATTGGACTATGGAGATCTTTAGAGGTGTGCTGATTCATGGATTTATTCACAACACATCCACACCACATATAAACGGAAAAGTATCCACCCAGGCCTCTATGCGTAGGGCGTTTGGTAGAGAGAAGGCGCGGGGGGGACTCCCTATAATGGCCTATACGGGGAGACTCCGCCCGAAAGGGATACCTTTTTCATGCTTCAGGTATATAAAGGATAGGGATTTCACAAGTTAAGGTATATGAAAGGGAAGGGATATCGGTCATTTATATATTTAAAATGACCTTCAATTAAAATATTTTGAACAGACGCACCTTATGGCTGTGTCATTTAAATTTATTTAACATTACATAAGCATGGCGTCAAGACTTCCCTGTTTTAGGCATATGACATGTCTTTTCAGTATATAAAAGGGGTGCCATTTTTCAGTAAAAGGTATACGAAAGGGGTGCTTTTTCTATCAAAATGGTATATAAAAGGGCGAGGGGTTGGACCTCCCCGTAAAAAACTTTTTAATAGCCGCCCGGGAGAGAAGGCGATGGAGTGGACGGAGTGTTAAAATTTAATTAACGGGCTCGTACCTGAGAGCTGATGACATTGCAAAAAACGTATTTCGTGTACTTCCTTTCAACGTGTTCTGCGATTGCCTTTTAGAAGTTACTCGAGATTCTTGGCTTTGTCCATTCAGCACGATTTTATGGTTGTGTCTAATGGGAACTTCTTGGATAGTCGCTATTGTAATATGGTGTCTGGATAGGAAGAGCCCCCAGGGATATTATCACATTCTAAAAGACAGTGGCGAGGACGGATTCACATTACTGGGTAGGCTTTCTTCTTAATACAGTACTGTCAAAAATATTTCCCTTCCTTAATAATAGCACCACCAAATCTTAGTCACTCTAAGTGATGAATGAAATGACTAGAATTTCGTAGATATTTTTCATAAAAAAAATTGTAATTTGTTGGTGGTAACGTCTTCAGATCTTCCTCGACAATCTAACACAATCTTCGGAACTGCACTGGGGCCTTAAGGCTTTCTTCGGAGATCTTCGAAAAATATGGTTAGAAATAAATTATTGAAAAGTCGTCGAAAGATTGAGACAAAGATCGAAAGGTGAAACAAAGGCAGTCCGAAATTTGCGCCTACTTAAGCACTCGATTCAGGGGCGGGTCCAGGATTTTTCTTAGGAGAGGTTGCACTAATAAACCACATATTTTTTGCGGAATACCAGATGTATAAGAAATCCGCAGGCCAACTCGGTGGGGGGGGGGGGGGGGGGGGCGGAGGGTGCGCACCCCCTGCACCCTCTCCCTAGATACGCTTCTGCAAAGCAACAATTGAAATCGTTTCAAACATTTTTCAACAGACTCCATCAGTTATGTTGGTGGAGTGGTATTTGGTAAGGATATTGGACCCGAGAAAACTCCTTTGAGCACCAGTTCCCGGGTTGTTTCTTACGTCTACTCCTTCCTCGCTCTTATCATGATCAATTCCTACTGTGCAAACCTTATGGCATTCTTAGTGGAAGAAAAAGTTGGCCTACCCATCAGTGGCATTGGGGATCCTAAGGTTGGTTTGTACGATTAGGTTGATAAAGTCTGCGTTCAACTCCTAGTGGCCCATGAGGCCGGAGCTTATCCGGGGTCCGTAGCATGAAGCGACTGGGAGTATTTCTACTCTCCCTAGATAAGATTCTCTCCCAAGAACACAACGAAGTCCCCGGCCAGGGCTCGAAGCCGGACCGCTCGATCCGGAGTCCAGGGCGTTAACGCACCCCTTGGTGTATGAGTGCATAAATGTAAATAGTCTAATCGATTCGCTGTGCTACTCTAACCCAGCAGTTTAAAATCGAAGACGAAGGGACAAAATCACAACATGTACACAGACAATAAAATGTAGAGGGACATATTGCAGGCACAACTCTTTTTACATGAGCTAAAAAGTATCAGCGCACACGAGTGGACATGCCACTGCAACATGTCTCTGCTAAAGTTCCTTGTGTACCTACATATTGTAATTTTGTGCACATTACATGTCCCTACGACACGTCCCGTTTGTGTCTTGGCACCTTTAAAGCGATGCGCGCGCAGCGTACAAACCTTTCCGACAGCTTGAATTGTCCAATCAAATCAAAGAAGTGTAGATAGTTGCGTGAAAATACCCATATATGGAAATGGAATGTGTTTCGCTTTCGCACTATACAGTCGTTGCCATAGCCGTTGAAAAAAATATGTAAGTGTTCAGAAGTGTTATTGAAATGACTTTTGCATTTTACTTTTGAAAACACAAATGCCGGCTTGGCAGTTCAGTCGGGGGAAAAAGAACCAGTTGATGACGAAATCCCACCTCCGAGACGGGATTGAGCCCGCAGTGTTCGTTCCGTTCGTTGCTAAGCAACATGACGTACCGTATTTACTCGAATAAGCGCCGCGGCGCTTATTAAATTTTTCACGCCTCGTGGGCGGCGCTTATTTGAGGGCGGCGCTTATTAAAGGGCGGAGACAGAAACAATGTCATCTAGAATAAAATTCTACAGTAACTTACTTGGCTTATGGCCAAAGCCCTAAGTGGGCATAGGGCCGGCTACAGTAACTAAAAGAAGGGTATTTTGATTGTCAGTATTCGTCACTTTCGGAAGAGAGTAGTTGCGCTTGCTTTCCCGACAAAGTTCACAGCCTTCAAAACGTTTACAGAACTACGTATTGTAAGAATTTTGGATAGAAAATATAATGGGCGAGCGGCAAAATATAATAACTTGAACTGTTAAACATTGCTTTTGATGAATAGGAATTTCCACGGCTGTTTTATAGTTGCTTATTAGTGCTATTTTTAGTTATCCGAAATTCTTCGAATAAGCGCCGCATCAGGACTGCGGCGCTTATCGGGGGCGGCGCTTATTAACTTTTTGTCTCAAATGCGGCGCTTATTCGAGGGCGGCGCTTATTTGAGTAAATACGGTATTTGTTCGAGCGATTGGTTTCGGCGTACTTGTGAGCGCTCGCGCTAGTTTTTGAAAGGATGAATAAATTCGGAAAATCTTCGAGTGCTTCAACGAAGATTCGCCAAAACTGGCACTTATTTCTCCGACTGAGTTTGTTGTTGTTTTTTATTTTCAGCTCATCTCAGAGCCTCCTGAGTTTAAGGTCGCGGCCGTGTTGGGCTCCAATGAAGAAGATTATTTCAAGCGTCACGTTAATTCTTCGTATCGTAAAATTTATGATGTCAACTTGCGAAAGAATAGTGTGACGAGCTTAGAATCAGGAATTGCACAGATGAAGGCAGGGTAAGTCTGATTTATCTTATGGCGGCACACATTTTCTGCTGAAGCTTGACAAAGAACTTTAAAGTTATATTGTTAACATTCTGGGCCCCGCTGTTCAAAGGGTGAATAACGCTAACCACCGGATAAATCGCTTTCTATCGGATAAAGCAAAACAGACTACGCTATACACCAGGCCTCAGTTGTTCAAACAGTGGATGGATAACGCTATCCACCGGATAAATCCCAATCCGGTGGATAGCGCAGTATTTAAGACTTATCCACTGGATAGCGATTTATCCGGTGGATAGCGTTATCCACCTTTTGAACAACTGGGGCTTGTTGGTGCCGAATTGAGCAGCCCTTGTACTGCCTCTTTCGAAAGTTTCTACTTAAGAGGGTCGCTAGTTCACATCACAAACAGCTGTGCTGTTTGTCATTTAGTTCCGAAAGCAATGAGTCTGATCTGCCAACGTTTTTAAAAGTCGTGATGTGTTTTATTTGCTTTAAAGAAATAATTAAAGTTGTCAGTCCGTTCCTATTTAGTAGACACCGTAATGTTCTATTGGAAATCTGCGAGTCTAATTGGAGGATTCTCCCATATATTGTTTTCTATTTGCTGAGAGAACACGATCGCGTACGCATTCAGTCGTAAAAGGGAAATGATTTATGATTTTTGGCTTAAAAATACATGACATCGGTTCGTCGGTTTTGAACTGCAATGCTTTACAGTGTTTACGTGTTTTCCCACAAGGAGTGAAACACGATCGCCCCTAAAAACGACTGCGTGGGAGGCTAGTGGTGTAGCAGCTCTCGCTAAGGATGGGTCGATACAGGTTTTTCAAAACGATACGATATCGATACGATATTTGCCTTTTTTCTCGATATCGATATCGATATCGATATTATGGCGTCATTTCCGTCCTGACGTCATTGGTTTGTCACGTGACCATACAAAGGACAGACCTGGCATTATAAATGTTAGCCAAGAATGTTGATTTTGGTCTTTTTGTTTCACTGTTGCATCAGCAATGTGTGGACATCAAGTCAAGGCAAGAAAAATTCAAATATTGACAAGAACATCAATATTTCTTTGAGCAAAATTGCATTTTTTTAACCTCAGGTGCTGACCAGAAGACCGCAGGCTCAGGTCACGTGTGCAGTATCGAAAACGTATCGAAAGTGCGATATTTTTCGAAAGTATCGACACTTTTCAAAATTGTCAAAATATCGGTGTATCGAATATTTGGTATCGAGTATCGGCCCATCCTTACTTTTGGGGCTGGGGGTATTGTTCCTGTTGTTTGTTTGATTGTTCTGCTGAAGAGCAGCGAGCCATTCATATAAAACCATGTGAGAGCCGCTACCCGACCGATGTTTCATGCAGTTAGCAAAACGAAACCGTTAAAAGTTTGCTCTCCAGACTAAACTATCGGTCAAAGGCAAGATTAATTCCCCTGTTTTTCGATATTCTTTCAGGACTATCGACGGCTTGATAGGAGACTACCTATCTCTCCAGCACATCGCTAACACAGACAAGAATTGCAGTTTCAGCTTGATAAAAGAAAACTCGCTAAGGTCAGGCTACGGTTTTGCTGTCTCCAAAAACTCACCCTGGCTTAACGATATTTCCCTGTCGGTCCTAAAGCACCAAGAAAATAACACTGTCCAAACGATTGAAAAGCGATGGTTTCCCGAGACCACCTGCGGGAGTAGTGAGCCCCACCCTCTTGAAGCCGTCGACCTAGTGAGCCTTTTTTGGGTCGTTGCCACTGTTGCCGCATTTTCGCTGCTGGCGCTTCTTGTAGAAACGCTGATGGTGTTTTTGTTGATAAAATGCGGTAAGTGTCTTGGGCCGTTTGGAAGGCTTTTAAAAAGATTCTTGTTTAATGTCAAAAGAGGAGAAGAGGATCGCTTCACGCTGCAATATCATCAAACTGGGCTACTGGCGAGAAGCTTGTCAGTTGTAAAGACCAGTGATGACGTCACGGATGGACAACAAAGTTGCGAGAACCAAGGGCTTGGTGAAATTCGTGAACTGGAGAGAAAAATCGCTTCCATGCGATAGTGTTTCTGAGCGGCTTCAGAATATCTGACAATCATAAGGTGCATTTTACGCAGTCCTGGTTCAGTCACGATTTAAAGGGGCTATGTCACGCAATTTTAGGCAATTTCGGCACTGACCAACTGTTCATAGATTGATTGAAATGTCACAAATTATCACTTGTTCCAACTAACCGGCTAGCACCGACCAAATTTGGAAGACGCTTCTATAATTGGACGAATGGCGTAATAATTATTGGACGATTGACGTCAATCGTCCAATAATAGAAAAATTATTGGACGATTGACATCACGCAACAACGGCTTTGTACAGAGCTCAGCCGAAGGCGAAAATGGTCGCTAAATTTCAACATTGCGACGAAAAAATGACCAAAATATTAGATGATAAAGATAGCAAAAACATCAAAAAAGCTTCGAAGGGAAGTCACTTGATTTTTAAAGCCTATCTTCAGGAGAAAAACATCAAAAAACCAGCGACACCGGAGGAATTGGCCAATGTTAGCGAAAATTCTACGCCAAAGTTAGTAGCCATTACAATTCATTTTGTGTTTTTAGAGGTCTCGGAAATATTTTGAATGAATAATAAAACAATTATTGAATTCGGCTTTCGTATGATATGAAGAATTATGCAGATCTCGGAGAGTGTTATCCGCCTCAGCCTTCGGCTTCGGCGGATAACACCCTCCTCGATCTGCATAACTCTTCATATCATACTTAGCCTCATCCAATAATTGCTTAATATATTTGCAAGCTCAGTCAATTGGCCAGTTAACTGATTTTTCCGCCATTTTGAGGATTAGCGTGAATTTTGATCTCAGCTTTTATGACATTTTAATGAAGTTCTGTTGACATGTTTTGATTCTGTAGTTTTGACGTCGACTAATCTCAAACTGCACAAAGCAGTGAAAATCAATTTAATACAACAGAAGTAAACCCGGACCGGCCCCCCGGGGATAAACCCGGATATAGTAAATCAGCTTTTTTGATCGCACGTCGGCCTCCCGAGCCCCTGCCTCAGAAAAGGCTTATTGTTATTGCACGCAAAACAAAACACAACCATTAAAGTTGTAACAATTTATTAAAAATCTCTTGCAGAGTGAAAAATGACAAGGTGGACTGATACTTTGTATAGGTCCACGTAGAAACATTTATCAAAACAGCCCAATGTTTTGCTGTAATAATACCGAAGTTCTTATATTAAAAATTTTGTACATACTTTCTTATATTAAATTTGCATCCACTACAATTTGTTGTAAATAAAATTCCTGTATTCGTTCAATTGTTGAGCACCCTCTTTTGAAGACCAACGGGGTATGATACACTGGGCAACATTTGTCGACCGCATGTTGCAAAGTTTAACAAAACACTTTATTATAAGTCGTTATATATTCAGCAAATGTTGACCACTGTACCATTTTTCCTACGATTCTAGCTGTACGCCTGCCTTCTTAGTTACAAATAAAACTAGATTTGCGATCTTCGGATGTAATCCTTTAAGCCTCCTTAGGGACTGGTCAATAAGTACCAGGGGGGGTGGGCCGGAGCAATTGGAAAAGTGGTGGCTCGAAAATTTGTGACCCACCCCCTTCCTCCTGGCTCAAAACTGACTAACCCACCCCTGATAGGCGGTTAAAAATTACATGACCCACCCCCTTTGCTAAAAAAAAATCAAGGAACCAATCATTTCTTTATTATCTGTTAGGGGTTGGAGGTTTTTGATTTGGCATCAGTTTTTTAAGTGAAATTCCCTACATATACCACCCTAATTTTCCCTGATGGACACTGCTGTTCCATGTACGTCTTTTCCCGTTTCTTGACACAGCAAAGATTAGAATGAATTTATCACTTCTTATACTAGTCTTTTGTAAGTTTTCCACCCATTTTTGTGTTAAGTCCATGGGAAAATTTAGACACAAACATATGCGGAAAATGAAACAGTATGTAATATTATTTCATAAACAACTATTGAAGAGTTCATATTTTTATACAGAAATTGATAACAGAAACTACAACCACTGTCCTTCATTCATATTTGCAAAGTGTTTGACTTAAGAGTTTACTGATATTAAAAGGCTTAAAGCCTAGTGTGAATCTATGCATGTTGAAGAGAGACAGGCAAACCTGATTGCCTGCTGTTATGATCACAAGCCATCTAGGGGGGTCAGGGGGCATGCTCCCCCAGGAAATTTTTATATTTTGGCCTTCTGAAACCGCTAGAAATTCATTAAAAAATGCCCACATGGAGAAATTTATGAATTTTATATACTGATGAATACAGCTTTTCTTGGAACTATAACAGTTTAAAGTTAGTGTAAAAATAAGATGACCACCCCCTATGTATAGATCAAAATTACATAACCCACCCCTTCTCGAGGGCTCAAAAACTGATGACCCACCCCCTTTCTGCTCCGGCCCACCCCTCCCCCCCCCCCCAACCCCCCTGTACTTATTGACCAGTCCCTAAGCGAACAGTCTAAACTTGCCTTAACGTATCCATACAAAGTCATCAAAACGGGTTGTGTGAATTGAGCAAGTGATCAATAGGGGGAAATTTCAATTTCAATTTATTTCAATTAGTGTATCAAGAAATCTACGAAAACTTGTACAAAGAATTTGCATTTTGGAATCAAAACTTAAAACATCAAACCTCTCAATCTAATTTTCTTATCTAAGAATTATTGACAACTCTGTGCACTGCGAATAGAAAATATTGAAAAAGCTGAAAATCGGACAAATAGGCAACACACAGAGACCAAATGGTAATCATTTTCGAGTCTTAAAAAATTTTGACAATAAACAACGTGTTGGGCACATGTGACTTTGGTTTATCGTTAAATGACTGATATGGAAACCAAGAATTTATGTGCCTTTGCAGGATTGAAAACGTGTTAACTCGCTTCATGTCGTATTTGGCGAACAGTCCCTCTATTTTCTTCTATTCAGTCGCCTAGAAATGGCACAGGCTATAAAATCTTTTTTCTTCGTCCCTTTTCCTCTAGAAAGGAGTGAGCAGGAAGCGCAAACGTTGTAGCGGAAGCAAGCGCGGGTGGTAACAAAATTGTGGAGAAACTGTTAAAAGGCTGAAGAGAGTGGCGCGAAAATTGTGGCCGGAACCAAGAGAGTGGCGCGAAAATTGTGGCGGGAATCAAGTGAGTGGCGGCAAAATTTTGACAGAAAGTAAGCGGGTGGCGCGAAATAAGGAAATTCAGGATTCAAGTCAGTTTGTCTTACCAATCTACGCATTAACACACCGTGCCACATTTTCAGTAACCCCGTTCTAGTTTACGCAAATATAGCGACATTCTTTGCAGTCCAAAACTAAACAGGGTGGTTAGTTTTGTCCTTTTCCCAGTTTTTTTATTACCGGCGTTCGAACTGGAAGAAATTAGAGGGACTGTTCACTATAGTTGCCACAAAGACCTGTCGGTTTACTTTCCAACCGCAGCAAATAAAACTGCAGGCTTGGTTATCCTCAGAGATACCGGCATATCCCGGATGAAGAGATTTGAATGTTTTTAGAGTTATGTATTCTGTAAAGGATGTTTCACGAAATAAATAAATAAATAAATAAATAAATATATACGAAACAAATAAATATACACTTTAAATAATTTAACAATACAAATAACTGTAAAATAACTTTGCAATTTATCTTTTCACCGTTACTGGTGCAAACTTGATTACGAAAACAAAACTTGACGAAAAACCACTTGTCCGGTTTTTTTTTTTTTCACTTAGACCACTTCGGAGATTTACTACAACCTTATCATTTGTAGAAAATACCTGAAAAAAACCCTACATTCGAGCCCATGACCTATAAGATGCCGGTGCAAACGCTTTACCGCGAGCCGTGTAGCTTCGTGGAGTTTTACTTGCAATACAAAAGCCTTAGAATCAAACAAAAACAATAGTGTGAGATATTTTTTTATGATGGTTTCATCATCTATTACACTGAAAGTCAGCATAATAATGCTAGCACAGATAACAGCGAAGCAATGAAATGCTCAAGTTACACAGTATTACATTTGATGCAATTTTTGTCGCATTTGGTTTTCCATCAAGATGGCGCCAAGAACGGTGAAGAGCAAAATCAGATTAATTCCCTGATATCTTTTAAACAAACTTTTCCAAGGGTATCAACCAAAATTTTTAAAAATTAGTGAGAAGGGGTGCCTGCACTCCAACAGCAATAAATAATTTAATCTGAAAGATAATAGAGATCATCTCCTACCTACGTACGGCAGTCTTACACTGTGATAGGAGCGGACCAGTTGCTTTTCTTTGCTCGTATTTCATTTCAATCGCTTGCAATATATTTTTTCGTCTCGTTTACGTGTGGAGAATTTTCTCGGGGGCTTCTGCAAGGGCTTTGCAAGAATTTTATGGCCTAACCCCTACTCCACCCTACCTTAAAAACAAACAAAAAAATGGTCCGTCCCTTAGAAAACACCAGGTACTCTTTTGTAATAGATTGACCCGAGACAAAAGTAACAAGAAACTATAGAAAAAGGTAAAAAATAGAAAACATCTCGGCGTCTTTCGTGACACTTGTTGGTGTGTGCAGAAAAGCGTTACGTGACGACCCAAAGAGAGCTCACTCTCCGTTTCTTGGGGTTGTCACGTAACAATTTCGTGACAGCATAGAAGAGACTAGAATTACTTGATAAGGCATCAATCATTTGAATTTCTCCAGCTGAGGATCTGAATGCGCCAACACAAACACCAGATCTGTCTGCTGCAGCACAAAGTTATAAGGGGGCGAGCAGATCACATATCGCTTGGCAGACGGCACTCCAAGGTTCACTTTGTTACTGTCTCGGAAACGATAAAGACCCAGGCAGATCATGGACGAGGTCCGCAGCGCGTGCAAAAACATGTCGCCAAATGAACCACCATCCTGAAGAGTTGAACGAAACATAAATCACAATGATTGAATAAATTTATTTACGTGTAAATTAGCGTATGGGGAATCATCGAACCAACCGAAAGGGATTTTGCGTACCACTTATAATTCGGTTTGTTTCTGTATAATTGTTTTTCCTTAATGGGCGACTGGAATTTGCAGAGATGGTACATAATTTTCCAACCGTTCGTACAAACAGGGCATACTCGTCCCCAGAGCCGCTCGTCCCTCTTTGCCGGCGAAGCCTGTGCATGAGAAACCAGTGGCTCTGGGGACACGTGATTTGCTTGGCTAGATTTTAACAAAGAGAGTTTAAAATCTAGCCAATCAAATCAACCGTTTAAACTCTGGTATAACAAAGGGATTTTAAAATGGTTCATTTGAATAGCTGTTCCCTTTGTTAAATTCTAGCAAATCAAATCATGTGTCCCAAAACCACTCGTTTCTCGTGGGCAGGCCTCGCCGGCTAAGAGGGACAAGCAGCCTTAGGGACGAGAATCACAAACTGGGGTGAAAGGACTACAAAAATATTCCAACAATTTAACTGAGGTCTCGGAAAACTACTATTCTATTCGCTTTCAAACCGAAATTTACGGGAAATGTCTGGAAATTTTCGAAATTTTGTCGAGATTCTAGGTTAAATGGTAAACACCCTTGGCAAGGGGTCGGGAATTCACAAGAACTTACCCCGTATTGCGCAAGTGGACCATCAAAAAGAGATATCTGTAAAATTTTGCAGCGACGTCTGTTATCCGCTGTTTGTGCTGCGTCCAGTCCTCCTCGGAGCTCGTCTCCTTCAGCGATGTGCTCTTCTAAAAATGAATTTACTCCTCCAGTCACCAGATTCCGCACAAGAGTCAGCACGTCTGGGTTGAAGTACGTCTGTAACGATTAAAGTGATCAGCATCAATTCCCAGAGACAATGTTAACAGGCTTTTAGCCAAGATTTAGAAAGTGGCCGTCCATTTGTTTTGTGGGCCAAAGGCCCACATAGCATGGCGCCGCAGGCGCCATGCTTCTAGGGGGGTCTGGGGGTATGCCCCCCCCCAATTTTTTTGAAAAATTGAAGCCTCTAAGACGTGATTTCCACGATTCTGAGCAGCTGTAAACGTCTTTCAATTAAGCTATTAAACCGCCGTTTTTCCTTGATAATTTTACAAAACTATCCTTTCCTCAAATTACCTTGTTTAACATTGAACTATATTTGGGACAGAAACTCCAGTTGTTATGAACAGTGATTGAAATTTGAAGTTGTCAAGCCACGAACTTACACGAAAGAACGGATGTGCACCCACGTGCGTATTTCTTTTTAGCACCCGGCAGAGTAGCCTGGGCACGACTTGGAGAGTTAATATTATTGAACAGCGGCTATGCTTGTGAAATCGCTTCGCTTAACTTTGATTCATGCGAACAAAACAGTAAGGAAACTCGCTAAAAAAGTGTAAATAGAGAAGAAAAACACGCCAGCAAGACTAAAACAACTCTTGAGAGCAAAAAGGAATGGAAGTTTTTTTTAATTTATACACACTGTTTTGTTACATTAACCACAGAAGTTCGTAAATTGCCACCCAAAACAGGCTGTCGAAAATCACCTATTTCTGAAAGTGGCCGTCCTTTGGACGGCTGGACGGCCGCCTGGCTAAAAGCCTGAATGTTAATACACTGTCCATCATTACTCCGCGAGATTCGGCAGCATTTTATTATTCAAAAAATTGTCACCGATCTCATTTTCTTTAAACCAAAGGAAAATATGGTCGACTCGCCCAGTGGTAGGCAAGATCTCGGACGAGTCTTCTCTGGCACACTTTCAATATGGCAAACCATGTATACCTCACTGAAGAAACGTTGACCCGTAATGTTTGCTGGGAAAGCAGAAAAATATAATCCCCGGCTGTGGCAGAATAAACATTTGATACGAAAGGTTGCTTAATTTACACTCTAAAGGCTCCAAAAGAAGAAAACTTCGTGATTATTGTTAAAAGGAATATTACTCAGCTTGCCAATGATGTCTACCCCGAATGCCATTCCGTCTCATTGTTCGTGGTTTATGCTTTTCACAGGGTAAACATTTCTTCAATTAGGTGTATATCGCACGACATCTGCCATGTATACATGACAGATAATAAGGACGTGCTGATTATATATGGCCACCATGGCAACTTACCGCGCTCATAAGCGAGTCCAGCATGGACACTGTAAAGGATGTTCCACAAGCGAATGGCTGAGTCAGGTACAGCTCAAGATCATCATCGTCATCATCATCGATGTCCAAGTACTGCACATTCTGGTCGAAAGCTACAAATAAACAAAACAAGAGTTCTAAAAGGGCAAAAACGACACTTTGGCTGTATTCTTATTTCTAGATAACATAACATACTTATGAAATAACTGGTGCCCCCCTAACCACACTTTCTGCACCTTCCCACGAAAATAACTCAGGCAAATCTCAAATGCAAAATGCGCTAAAACGAAAATCCTCAAAATACCCCGAATAGAAGCGTTGCTGGAGTGCGTTCAAAACCTTCTGATGTCATTTCACGACTACTCATGTTGATATTATTAAATTTGATGGTTAGTTTGTACAAAGCGAGAACTCCAACCCTTTGTTTTTGTAGAACCATATAAAGCCCGAAGGGCTGGAAATCCACGCAGCCTACTATTCTTTCAGGCAAAGAAAAAGGCCCGACACCCCAATCCCCACCCCCCACAACCATCCGAACCAAGCTACTTTCTTCTTCCTGTTAAATCACCTCTGTAACGTTTTTTTTTTTTTAACGGCACCCTTTATGGTCTTCTGTTACTTTGTCTTTCGTCTACTCACCAACTTCAGTGATTATTGGAATATTGCAGCCATATGCCGAGCCTCGTCTTTCCACTTGCGGCATTTCACTGAACTCAAGTCCCGCGAATGCGTTTCTTGTACTCTCACTCAGCATCCCAACTGCATCATCAAAAGACATCGCTTTTAGGTTAAGCGACGCCAAAATCGATTCCTTATCGGCTAACTTCGGGTCGTCGGCTTTGCTGGCTGTTGAAGGCGACAGGAACACGACCATATCTGCTAAGTTTGCATTTACAGCCCGCAGATCTGCCCGGCAAAATGGGGAGCCCTAAAACGCGACAAGAAATTATTACTTTGTCCTTCCACAATCTTACTTTTGACGCTGCTGTTTACATGACAAAGCTTCGTAAATACGGGAGTGAGTCTCTCGCAAAGGCATCACCTGTCAGCTCTTATATAATTATTTGTATTTGGCAAAACGCAAAAGCGTCAATCACTCACCGGTAAAACAAACACATCATCAAAATTACACAGCTGATGCCACTGAAATTGAAAATTAGAACATGCGTTAAAAAACTTAATACAAACAAACGAATGAACAGGCCACCTTTAAATCACAAAGAGTTAAAAATCGAGATTCTCCTTATAATAACAATACAGTGTCAGAGGTGATGAGAATAAAGGAACCCATCAACTAGGGGATGTACCAGCAGAGTAGCATATCCTTTAACACTTTCACAGGAAATAAATTACAAATCAGTAAGGATAACTGAAGATAGAGCAGTTTTCAATTGAGTGTCGTAAAACCAAAACCACAGTAATTACTCTGGTCAATCACAAAGGACACAGACAATCCAGTGAACCAATCAAAACTCGAAGCAAATACATGTAGCTGGTACGAAGCGCAGGAAAACGTGCGCGAGCGAGTCACGATTGGTTTTGGTTTTACTTGTGATTGGCTGAGAAAGTGGCGCGAGATTTTTAAACCAATCACTAAGCGTAGTAATGCAAAACCAAAGCAAACGCAATTTACTTTCGACACTCAAGTGAAAACCGCTCTATTAGACCATCGGATTGAAAGTGGGCAAGCGATTTCCACAACGCGATTTGCCAGAAGCTGTATCTACACAAAAGTTCATTGATTATAGCCAGAAACCCATAAGGGTTGAAACGTGTAACTCGCGCGCACAGCGTTTGAATATTCATTTTGCTAAGTACCATATTTGGAAACACGAAGAATTTGTACGCGAAAGCTTTATACACGCAATGACGCACGCAACAACATTTTCGGTTTTGCGGTAGGTTACTTGAATTTCGACCTAAACGCCGTAAATTTCTTACAGAAACTAGTGTATTTGAGTGTATTTGTAGGAGAATTTGACCAAATTTAACTTTATTCAACCAAGCTTCTGAAGCTTGTGTAAAAACAAGATTACGCCATCGAGCGCGAGCTAGCGCGCGCTGTAAATTTAATCCAAATATAGTATAATCCAAATATAAGTTGTGGTTACACATGGCCCTTTTACCGTGGTAAAAGGCTTATTTACCTTGGTAAAGAGATAAATCGTGTGTGACCGCCATTTCCCAAGGTAAATTTACCACGGTTAATCTCCATGGATACATCAAAAAGAACAAAAGAATCCCCCAAGACATTTACCAAGGTAAATAGCAAGGTTTTTCAAGTACCCCAAGATGAAATGACCAATCGTGAGACAAACTTTAAGATAAGCAGATAAAAACAACGAAAGAATTTTAATTGAAATGGCGTGAAGTTTACATTTTAAATACCTCTGGAGATAACGCGGCAAAAACATGCTCCTTTTAGACCTTTTAGAATCATGGCAAATGTACTCGAAGGTTGCTCTGAAAACTCTAAAGTTTTCTTTCCACCAATGACTCAGTGCTCGGTTGTTCAGTAGCTGCTGAAACCACATCTGTGGACGTTGAAGAACCCAAACGCTTCTGGGAGCGCGTGCGTGCACATGTATAATTATTTCGCCGCGTAATCAAGTAGTAGGCATTTATGCCAACGGAGTACAAATCAGCGCCAATGAAGCCTCCGCCTTCTTATTCTTCGCTGTATAAAATGCTTACATAACAAAGCAGTGGAAGACTGTCGGAACAGGATAAGTAGCAACAGCGATACGATGCTAGCAAGCTCTCTCGAATACTCCATTTTCGCATTTCGCGCTTAAACTAGCCAAGTAAAAGACGGACCTCGGAAAATGCATTTGCATTTATTGGTGTGTGACCGCAAACAGCTCGGTAACGTAATTCCCGAGGCGATTTTAGCGTGGTGTTATTTACCTTGGGAATGCTATTTACCTCGGTATGTGTAACCACAACTATAGTATAATCCAAATATAGTATATAATTTTCCAAATATGGTACTTAGTGTTAAGCGAATGTGCAGAAGCTTTGTACAATGCGAATCACAGGAAGTTACACGTTTCAACCCTTATGGGTTTTTGTTATAGCATAAAAATAAAGTACACCATACCTCTCTCTCCATGTATTCTTTATTTCCAAGGAAAACGATTTTCTTCAGTTCAGTTTGCAGCAGGTTGCTGGCTCTTAATGGAATCGCCTGTGGAAAAGGAACTCGAATGAAGAGCGCTAAAAAAACAGGCTTATCATGATCCACCTCTTACTTCTACTTAGGGCCTGTTTACATGATTCCGGAATGACTTTCATTCCGGAACGAGTTCATTCCATCCCCATACATTTCTCTGTATCTGTTTACATGATACCGAGACGAAAGTCAAGTCATTCCGGAATGAGTTCATTCCGGTTTTCATTCCGGAATGAAAGTTTCGTTCTTGAATGA
The DNA here is from genome assembly GCF_052425735.1 of Oculina patagonica. Lineage (NCBI taxonomy): Eukaryota > Metazoa > Cnidaria > Anthozoa > Scleractinia > Oculinidae > Oculina > Oculina patagonica. The sequence goes on from NC_135766.1 coordinate 21,309,819, forward strand.
CATTTCATTCTGGTATCATGTAAACACAGAACGAATTTCGTTCCGAGATGAAGCCGCAACTCGCGAAACCGCATACGGACTCCACAGTTTGAATTCAGAGCGAAAAACGTAATAGCATTTACTGTTTAGCCCAAAGAAGCAGCTCTATGGTCAAATTACTCGTTAAAATTGCAGATACGGCCATTAATGGGCACAAAAACATGTTTGCGCGAAACATGCACCATCTTGTTTTGACCTCGCGCGAAAACCACGCACGTGAAAATGCCTTTGGCTGAACCGATCGACTCTGTCATGTAAATGCAGAACGAACTTCATTCCGGAACGAGTTTCGTTCCGGAATGAAAGTCATTCCGGAATCATGTAAACAGGCCCTTAGTAGAGCCCAGCTACAAATAACGCCTAAAACGAATGCAATTGCAATTTCACGATACCGTCGCTTGCATCTAAGCGTGAACACGAGCCTCCGAAACATGATCTAATTGGGTATCAAATATGGCATGTTTCGTCATGAAACATTAAAGTTTAGCAGAACGTAACGGCAACTTTCACGCTTAAAATGCTCACCATAAACACTGAGAACAGGCGAAACTTTGCACCAGAAGTGATTCAAGTGAACCTGCAAATGCATATCGACACAGATCAGGATTAACTTGTCGAAGGAAGTCTTGATATCCAATCTTTCCGCCATTTCGACTGTTTCGAAACCGGAATGTGTTGAAGTTTCGGCGCGAAAGTTGCCGTTACGGTCTGCTAAACTTCAAACGTTTGATGACCAATCATGCCACGTTTGATACCCAATTAGATCATGTTTCGGCGGCACGTGTTCACGCTTAGATGCAAGCGACGGTATTTGCACTGCTGGAACCCATTTTTTGTAGTCCTTTTAGCGGTGGGACTCTGTAAAGTGCGGATACGGACGGCGGATGCGGACGGCGGATGGCGGATGGCGGACGGCGGACGACGGACGGCGGACGGCGGATGGCAAAAAAAAATTCAAAAAATAAAATAAAAAAATAAAAAATAATTAAAATTATTTTTTCTCAAAGGGTTCTTCTGATTGGTTCACAGCGCGGGCAAGGTTCTCCTATCTCTTCCCACAGGCCACGGTAACGCTTTCGTGAGTTTCATTTCGCGGCGAGACGAACGAACCCATGACAGTTTTGCTCTCCAAAATCGATGTAGTTGCTCACAAACCGATTTTTGAAAGGGAAAATAAGCAGTGGAATTGAAGGCCTTGAAGTTCTCCAAAAGGCGAGTATTCATTCTCCATATTGACAAAGTGAAGTTATAGTTTTATGACCGTGGTTTGTCAATCGTTGTTTGTGTATTCGCACTGATTTCACGCCATTGCGGTTAACTGCAAGTCGGCGCTTTACAGACTCGATTTATCCTTTCAAACGCCTTGCTTCTCTGCTACTTTTCTCCAAACTCGAATACTACTTATCGCCATTCAAGAAAATGAGATGCTTTATTTAAAAACAGTCAAATTAATTCTCGGAATATTGTGCCTTGTGCAGGCGACCGAAGTACATATAAACTTAAGCTTATTTCAGCTTCATTCAAGTTTCCCTTTGCAAACTATTTATCAAAACAAAATACTGTGGAAATCAACATTGACGTTTTTGACTCGTTAAATACAAATCCCAGCCTGCAAATAAATATATATACTACCATTTTCATTTTTGGAGCGACCGTGAAAGGCAAACTTTTTTTACGTTTTCTCACGTGTAAAACATTCAAGTTTGTCTAGACAAACTGTCGCGTTTTACAAGTAAACCATTCAACGTGGGTGTCGGTAAAACGCCGACTCGGGTCGGGGCCGGGGCCGAGGTTGGGGTCAATTTTTTAATTTTTTTTTTTTAAATTGACTGATTCACTGAAAAATTCACAGAAAAAAAATATAAAGTTTATATTAGCGTGTGGGTCATTTCGAGTCGAAAAAAAGAGCATTTTCTTCACAAATTCGGCACAAATCTTGATCCTTATAAGATCAAGAGTAGGAGTCAAGAATGGTCCCTCAAAATGTCGCAGTGCTCGCAATGCTCGCAAAATTTTTAGCGGGTGCTCGTTTGCTCGTGCTCGCACAATTTTACAAGTGCTCGCATGCTCGGTTTTTAGTGGAGGTAGGTTTTTGTGGAGGTAGGCTCGTTGCTCGCAAGGCTAATTTTTGTCAATGCTCGTGCTCGCAAAGAAAAACGCTGTGCTCGCAAAGACCATTTGATACCCCTAAGAGTAAGAGAAGCATTTTAGTTGAGGTCTAACAGGCGAGAGGTGAAATTTAACTTTTACAGTTTAGCGATAAGATGTTGTTTACTTCTCTGTAATCGAATATTTTACACCCGCTTATGTTACGTGCATAGCTATCTTTTTACGTCCGTCTTTCGACATCATCTTTCGACAGCATCTTTCGACGTGCTGTTTGAAATGAGCCAATTAACACCGATGGATACCCTTGTTGGTTTCACCCACAAGGTCAAAAGGTCATTCTGGCTGTAATTGGCGGACTTCGATCCGTGTTGTTTGTTTTAACTAACCGCTATGCACTAACACTGAAAGCGGGTGTGATACTTTCTCGTCAGCATAACCTCAATTAAAATGTCTTTCCGCATTTCGGTCACGCAAATTGGAGAAATGGCTAGATACCTCTACTTATATTTAAAACAATAACAGAATTTAGAAACTTAAAGATTGCGAGACATGTTAATGCGAGCTTCGCTGTCTAAACAAAACAATTCTGCTTCCTTATAAATATTTTTTTGGATACGAAAGGCGGCTTTATTTTAACGGTATAAACCTGAATTAATTTTCTCTTGCTACACAAACGCATGGGCAATAAGATTTTAACCTAAGAAAAGTTTATGCTGTGTTGGCGAGGAGATAGCGCTCAAAAAGAAGTCGGCAGAGAATTCTATCCGCCAAGCTGTCGCCTGTTAGACCACAAATTTCTTCTTTTATACTCTTGATCTTATAAGGATCAAGATTTGTGCCGAATTTGTAAAGAAAATGCTCTTTTTTTCGACTCGAAATGACCCACACGCTAATATAAACTTTATATTTTTTTTCTGTGAATTTTTCAGTGAATCAGTCAATTTAAAAAAAAAAAAATTAAAAAATTGACCCCAACCTCGGCCCCGGCCCCGACCCGAGTCGGCGTTTTACCGACACCCACGTTGAATGGTTTACTTGTAAAACGCGACAGTTTGTCTAGACAAACTTGAATGTTTTACACGTGAGAAAACGTAAAAAAAGTTTGCCTTTCACGGTCGCTCCAAAAATGAAAATGGTAGTATATATATTTATTTGCAGGCTGGGATTTGTATTTAACGAGTCAAAAACGTCAATGTTGATTTCCACAGTATTTTGTTTTGATAAATAGTTTGCAAAGGGAAACTTGAATGAAGCTGAAATAAGCTTAAGTTTATATGTACTTCGGTCGCCTGCACAAGGCACAATATTCCGAGAATTAATTTGACTGTTTTTAAATAAAGCATCTCATTTTCTTGAATGGCGATAAGTAGTATTCGAGTTTGGAGAAAAGTAGCAGAGAAGCAAGGCGTTTGAAAGGATAAATCGAGTCTGTAAAGCGCCGACTTGCAGTTAACCGCAATGGCGTGAAATCAGTGCGAATACACAAACAACGATTGACAAACCACGGTCATAAAACTATAACTTCACTTCACAATATGGAGAATGAATACTCGCCTTTTGGAGAACTTCAAGGCCTTCAATTCCACTGCTTATTTTCCCTTTCAAAAATCGGTTTGTGAGCAACTACATCGATTTTGGAGAGCAAAACTGTCATGGGTTCGTTCGTCTCGCCGCGAAATGAAACTCACGAAAGCGTTACCGTGGCCTGTGGGAAGAGATAGGAGAACCTTGCCCGCGCTGTGAACCAATCAGAAGAACCCTTTGAGAAAAAATAATTTTAATTATTTTTTATTTTTTTATTTCATTTTTTGAATTTTTTTTTTGCCATCCGCCGTCCGTCGTCCGTCGTCCGTCGTCCGCCGTCTGCCGTCCGCCATCCGCCGTCCGCATCCGCCGTCCGTATCCGCACTTTACAGAGTCCCTTTAGCGGTTCCCCTGATTATGCACAATACAAAATACAGGGTCAAAGTACAGATTGTTTAAACGAAAAACGTTATATAATAAATCTCTTATTAAACAATTTTCCTGTATTATGATCATTTTACCAGTGAAAAAAAAAACCCTTAATGCACTGGCACTCGTTGATTTCCAACAGGCTAATTATAACCGCTCAAATTGTTGAACTTACCAAAGGTCTCAATCCCAAAAGCGGAGCGTCTTTTTCGTTGAACACACAAATAAGGATGTGGTGTGAGAATACAATCTTCATGGCATCTTCTCGTGTCTGCAAAAAAATAAAAACAGAAAATATAAAAATATGCTGGGCTTATACAACAAAGTTGCATAAGCCCAGGGTATAACCGGAATTTTACGGTACTTGCACGAAACTGATAAAGGGAGATCATGGTTGTATAAACATACCAATAATACGTCTTCAAAGCGTGTTGGCTCACACCAATAGAACGTTCCAGAGATATCGAAGCAGGGCTTCTTTTCACCGTCGTTTGTTTGTTGCTCTTTTAAGCTAAAAAGTGAATACAAGAAATAAGAATAATTTTTAGCAACTCTTGCATCTTGCTCCATTAGGCGCGGTCGCCTAATGGTGAGTGTCCTGGACTCCGGATCAAGGGAAGGGAATACTTAGTGACTTGGTTTCAAACACGCCACAGGGTACTTACGCTTTTAACTTGTGCAAAACTTTGTAGGTTCCCTGTTTAGCTTCTCCTCCTTGTTTGCTTGGTAAACCAAATGACAGTCTGGGATCCCCTGCTCTGACTACATACCAAAGCAAACATGTACGGTTAACGATTTGTAATTTGGTTTAAAAAAAGAAGAAGTTGTTTCAGACCAGGATTGTGTATCCTATCAGTTACTTCTGGAAACAATTCTGACATAAAACTGAAGCAAAACTAGATTAGTCTGCTACACTGGGATTCGCAAGGAAAAGGAAAATGAAAGGAAATGTTTGTATTAATTTTTGTATGTAACTGTTTTCACCAACTTGTGTGTTTGAGATGAAGAAAGACAGTGCGTGAGCTTTTGACGATTGCTTCTAGTTTCTGACCAAGTAGGTAAACATTGAACAACAAGGATTTTTAATCAAGTATCTCAATGCTGTTAGCAAAATCCGTCTATTTTTTTTTTCAATTAAATCTTAAGACCTTGCAACACTTCACCAGATTTGTGCTTCATTTCCAAGCACTGTCACAGATCGCCAGACCAAGAGATGCAAGAGATGAACTTGTGCTGTGCCAAATCCCCTGTGAGACACGCATGCTGGGGATCGTGGTAGTTGTATTCAGCGTTGCCGAGTCAAGGACATGCTTTGCTGAATATAACTACAACGATTCCCTTCAGACGCGTCTCAAAGTGGGAAAAGACCGTTTCACGGATTTTTCTCAACTTTTGGCACGGACCAGTTAACGCAAATCCATTGACACTGTCGAAAAGGGCGCCTTACAACAAGCAAATTCGCCACGAGAGTGATACGTCAGAAACGAGTGAAGGGCTCTGCAAAGTCACGAAATTTTACAAACGTTTAGTTGCATGGTGGGGGCACAAACTTGCCCCCACCACACAAACATCTGTAAAATTTCACGACTTTGCAGACTCGCATATCTTCTAAGTTTTCAGCATATCACTCTAAAACTTGGCAAGTTTACTGAATCCAACATGCTCTTTCCAGCGGGGTCGATGAATTTTTACCAACTAGTCCATGCCAAAAGTTAAAAAAACGTGAAAGGGACTATTGGGCATCATTATTGTGCGTGATGATAAGAATGGCCTTGTGGGTCTCCCTGTGGCTAAGGTCTTGCTTACACTGTTCCACTTCTATGTGCGTTTCACTAACAGATGCATTTTCTGACTTCCAAATTGCTTCCACGAGCAGCACATTCCTTTTACTGCTATGAGCTTTTCTGCTTTGTCGATCTAGAAATCAAAGTTATTAAAAGAGAGCTCGAGACGTTCTCGACTTTTTAGAAATGATCTGCCAAAGTGAATCTGTGATGATGTATGGTGTGAGTGGTATTCTTGAATGGAGCGGCAACTCTTCCATCGTGGATGAAAATGCAACTGTCAGTGATAACAATGACCTTGATTGTTGGCTGCTGGAGTGAAAATGCACTGTGTGATGCACTCTACAGAAACGTCCCCTGATTTTTAGAATAAAAAATACACTAGACACAACTTTATGATGCATTTTCTACGAACAATTTCGTTCTAATCAACAGGCTTTACACAGAAGCTTGGAAATGACCTACTTTCTGTTGGGGAAATGGTCAAAACTATTGTACTCAGACAGGACCCACCACTCTGCAAAAAACAGGTGGTCTCTTTATGTACCCCCCCCCCCCCCACACGCCCTTCCCCACCTTAAACGATGGTGTCTTGTTTGTATAGCCCCCACTCCATCAGGAGTAAAAAATAAGAAAAATATTCAAACATCTTTGTGCCATTTCTCCAGCAATGCAAGCTTTATGCACACCTAATATGAAAGTCTTAACTCAAATTTAAAACTTTTATTCATTTGGCTAATCCCCCACCCCTACACAAGGTGGATCCTCGTCTAGTACACCTGTTATGATCACTTCTTTTATAAGAAGGTAGACCATAGAAAAATGTTTACAATGCATTGCTTCCACAGCTAACTATTAGAATGTGACTGAAAATCATCTTACGCTGAGCATCACCACCTCAATTCAACACGTCTGTTTGTCAATGTGTTGGAATTGTAAGGAGAAAATAATGTTGATCATCCTTGGGAGTAAGTTGCTTAACAGGTGCAGGTGAAAGGGATTTGTTATTTCAGCACAAAGCAAGGTGCAAATGCATAAATAATTGCAAGAGGTTCAAATAGAGGGGTTTTATTTAGTGTGAAAGTAAATTGGTTTTTTTGTTTTTGTTTTTCGTTGTGTTGGCTAAAAATTTCCTTTTTTCCATAAAAACAAAACATCCCCCGCCGTTTCCGGTCGCTTTTTTTTTTTTTTTTTTGATATTTTTTTGTTTTCAGCATGTTAAACTCATAAGTTAATCGATTTTACTGGTTGGTGCATCAGGAGAGTCTGGAAACCACATTCCACATTCTCCATGTGTCAAAAGATACATCAGTTATGGCAATTTGGACTTTAGGGATGCCACTTAAAATAACCCTGTTGTTACTTTTGTACACTAAGAACTAGATTCAAAAACTACTGAAAATAACATGATAAATGTGATGCAAATCATCACATATACATCAGTCATGGCATTTTGGACTTTAGGGATGCCACTTAAAATAACCCTGACGTTACTTTTGTACATCAAGAACTACCGGTACATTAAAAAATTACTGAAAAATAACATAATAAATGTGTAGCAAACCAGAACAAACAAAATGATTTAAACGAAAAATGAAATTACCTTTAAGCTTCGTGAAAAAAATTATTAAGTATTCTCCTTGCCTGCCAACACAGCACAACACCTTCTATTAAATCACTAATCTGCTCACTAGTCCTCCGTTGACCAGTCCTTTCTTGAAACAGAAAACGCACTCCTTTAAAATATGATCATCCTTTTAAGTGCCATTTTTTGTAAACCGCACGGTCAACCGCACGTCCATTCTGAGTTTTATCCATTCTAGCCTTTATTGGTACAGACACCCCGCTTTTGCGGACACTCGCTATTACGGACAAAATCCTGATCCCCGGCGAATAAGGTTTGACTGGAAATGACTCCCGCTATTACGGACTCTCACTATAACGGACACTAAACGACGCCCCGAGCGTGTCCGCTATAACGAGAGTTGACTGTATATGATAATCAAATGGCAGGAAATCTCTTTGTGAAACAGCATCATGAGAATGATCACATTCACAACTCAAACTTGCCTGGTTTCTTTCCATTTCGCAGTTTGCCTTCTGGTGCGAAAGACAAATACGCTGAATCATGATCAACAGCATGGTTGACCAAGCCCGTTAACTGAACCTCTGACTCGTCTTCTTAAATAAACAAATTAAATGATTCATAATGAAAACAAAATAAAACAAAACATGTGTGTCACTCTGCCAGTATGTCACTTGAAGGCTGTTGACTTAAGTTCGATGTTTGTACTTTAAGAGACGCACCAAGATTTCTTCCCGTTGATTTGTGCACAGGCAGAAAATTGACAGGAAGAAGAAAGATTGGTTTCTTACAGTACAGACATCTCTCACACTCCGGAGAAAGGAAAACATTTCAAGACAAGATGGTAGAATCTGGCGTAAAACGTGTGTACTGCTAACTGAGAAATATAACGTTTTAAGGTAAACCGGTAGAAAACACGCAGAAAGAAGCTTACAAGAAAAACTGAAAAAGCCAAACTGTTTTTTAGTTCTGTTTAATTTATCACTCTCCGCCATCTTCTGCTATGACAAAAGAATCACGTTTATGACTTCAACCTTGCAAATTAGTCTGTCTGTCTGTCTGTATGTCTGTGTCTGTCTGTCTGTCTGTCTGTCTGTCTGTCTGTCTGTCTGTCTGTCTGTCTGTCAGATTCTTATTACCAAAAGTCGATTTGCTCGTTAATAAAGCAATTTACAGTTGGTTGAAGATATATACTAGACTAAAATATAATCTGCAAGATTAGCACCCTTTTACTAATTGGTTAATGTTTACAAGTAGCAAATAAAAAGCAAAGGTGCGAGTGCACATGGTGAAATTAACAGTGCTATAAACCAAAAAGTGCAAAGCTAGGCACCTAGTGTCGCAAAGCTTACAGCAATATTAGGGGCTGGGGCTCTCAAAAGCCAAAATTTTTAAAGGAAAGTACAATGTACCTTATTACATGAAATTTTCGCGACACGTTAATTTCGCGATTTTGAGGTGCACATATTTCGCGACACTTAAATTTTGCGATTTTGCGAAAACTTTGTTTTTAATCACTTTAATTTCGCGTTTTTGAGTGAGACGCAATTTACATTTTCTTGGCAATATATTTTGATATGCCTTTGAATTATATAAAACGACTTCATCGAAGGAACAATAAAGTCAAAATTAACAAAAACGCAGGGGGGACTTAATCTCGGCAATAGCAACAACAGAGCAGTTCTCAAAATGTCTACAAGTGAGTCAATTGACGACATCCATTTACATTGATTACTGATATATGCGAGTCACTTAAACTTCGCGTCGTGTTATGTTCGCGACACTTATTGTTCGCGTCACTTTATTTTCGCGATTTTTTTAGAATCGCGAAATTCGCGAAATTTAAGTGTCGCGAAAATTTCATGTAATAAGGTACTTATAGTTTGACAGTTGAAGATCATGGCAAAAACATCTAAAATTACATTTCTACAGAAATAAGTAAACGATGTTTAGCAACTACCCAGTCATGCGTTTTTAACCAATCACAAGGGCTATTCTGGGTGATATTGACCCCTGGGTCATTATGGTGCGGATTAGGCACATTGAGGTTCATAGAGGAATGACTGATGGCCGATATTCTCGCAGTCCCAAGCAAGATTCGGTAGAAAAAATATAATCTCTATAAACTTTACTTGGTCCAATACTTAGAAGTAATGCACTGGCAACAAAGCCTTCTCAATTTTGCCTGATTTTATGATTGGCCATATCAGCTTTCTTAGTCATGTTAATAAATTTATTGTACATACCGTATTTATTCGTTTAAGCGCCCTGGGCGCTTATTAAATTTTTGGACCTTGAGAGTGGGCACTTATTTGAGGTGGGCGCTTATTTGAGGTGGGCGCTTATTCGAGGCTGGGCGCTTATTAAATTTCCACCATTTTCAACAAGCAGTAAGCTTATTTTGCAACAAAATATTAAATAATAACAACACGAGAAGATACATCAAAGGAGAACTTTAGCTTTTCGTTGAAAGTTTCCAGTCTTTAGGGAAGTCTCTTAGTAGCACTTAGTCAATCAATACCCCTCTTGCACACTTCAGTTTTTTCTTAGAGGAGGGGTGGGCGCTTATTCGAGGTTGGGCGCTTAATCGAATAAATACGGTATTTTCCAAAGTCATGACCAACAAAATGTATTTCTCCTTACTACTTTTATTCGTTTTTAGTTTTTTCTCGTTCTCTTTGTTCACCCATAGCACTTTCCTGGGCTATTTTTGTATGTCCTTAATGACGCGTGGAAGTCTAGAGAAAAGTGTTCTCAAATGGTTTAAATGGCCATGAAACTTGAAGTGAATGTTACTAAGAATTTCAGCAAACCAACAGTTTGAGCTGAAAAGGTGTGGCTTATTTAAATATTTTGCTTCTTTAGAGTAAAAAGCCTGGGAACTCAAAAGAGAAAAAAATAACCGACCAAGTCAGGAGATACTTTCGTAGCAATCATGTGGCAAGTTTTCAAATACCAAAAAGAATTAATAATTATTGAACAGTTTAATTTTGATATCTAAATTAAGGTGGAATGGACAGAGAGGATCACAACCAACCTTTATTATCCATAATAAAAAAAAAACTTTTCACCTAAAACACATGTTCTTTAAGTGTCAAATCTGGTACACCTCTCAATGAGATACAACAACAACTGAACAGGTGGTGATATGGAGAGGTGAAAACAGCCAGGTCCAAGGAACTGAATGTGAACTGAGGTGATAGTGGTAGTGCAAAATGCTGCTGCAAGCTTTGTCGTAATTTCAGCGCTGATAGCAATGCCACCATTCTTTGACTTTCATAGATCTACAGCATGCAGCATACACATAAACAATGTAGGTGGTTCCCAAACAAAACCAACAACAACAATAACAAGCTTAAGTTTTCCATTTAACTCATGTAGATCCATGGCAGGTTAGGAATAAGACTAGAAGAAGTTCCAGAAGAGCTGAAAATGATACTAGTGTTGCAGACAATAGGCCTTATCACGGTTTTCAACGCCATCTTGACGAGTAGGCAAAGTGGGTGGAAATCCGACGGCAAAATATCTTCTACAAAAATAAAATTCTGGACAACTTATGAATTGTAAAGTTTAGATGCTTGGCAAACGTTTTTATTCGCTAAGTTTGAAGGTTGTCGCTGGGCTAGAAAGCGTTCAGTTACGTTTTCAATTTTTCCACACATTTGTCTATAATTTTTTTTGCGAATCGCGTCAATCATGCGGGAAAAATATAGACAAATGTATGGGAAATTAAAAACGTCATTGAACGCTTTCTACCCCAGATACATCCTTCAAAGTCAGCGAATAAAAACTTTTGCCTAGTATCTTAACTTTACAATTCATAAGTTCCAGGATTCAATTTTTGTAGAAGATATTAGCCGTCGGATTCCCATACAAACACTGTAATTTCTACCCACTTTGCCTACTCATCAAAATGGAATCGGAAACCGTGATAAGGCCTATTGCCCAGTGAATGAATTATAAAGCCTGTCATAGAAAGAAGTCATCATTTTTCTAATCTGTATAAAACCAGATCCACTTGGATGGTTTGTTGGATGAATACTATATCAAGAAAGTTGTTAGTCTGTCATGGCATTAAGGTTAGAGGTTAGTGTTAAGATACTAACGATTTGCCGCAGCAGCAGAAATGAGTACAGCTTTTCCTAATCCACGGAAAGTGAGGGTCCCTTTGATTAAATAAATAATGCATGGTTAGTATACGATTATAAAGCATTACAGCATTAGCAGTAGGTAGTCTGCAGCTTAAGTGTTACCATAAGCATTACTTTGGGCACGGTTTCTTTAAGTTACCAGCAGAAGGGTGGATTTAAGACATAAAACTCTATTCTCTGTTAGGTAACACCTGTGTTATCTGATTGATTAAAACGCAGTGTATCACATTGTCAGTAGACTGCTGACTACAATTTGTTTGTCATTAGTTTTAGCAAATTTAGTTCTAGGGTAAGTGTTTTAGACTGTGTTAGTTTTAGGGTAAATGTTACTTGTAGGATTAAAGTCAATTTGCAGGGTCAAAGTAAGGTTTGGGTGTTAGGGTTAAGGATAATCTGCAGTCTGTAAATGTCACGCACTGATTATAGAAAAGAGCAACAACCAGAAACAGTGGCAAGTTATGATTCAAAGTAACACGTACAACCCACATGTCTTTCAGAATTACAAAAAAGCAGACTTTTACTGTTGCTAGTTTGTCCTTCCAAAAAAGGATTAAACTTGTTGAAAAGAACTTCCATCAGAAAAAGGTACAGTAGAGGAATAACATCAGAATATATATAGAATATACACAGTTTAGTACATTTGCTATTTTCATTGTTTTGTAATATAAAGACAAAGTACATTATTTTGAGTTTTCTTCCTTTGGAGGGTCAATACTTTTGTGGGATTACTACTGTACTTCTAGGATTTTCTAAAAACCGTGAAAGTTTATCGCCATAGAGTTGCCAGACTCTTTATTAATGATGATGCCAAATACATTCTGCCCAGCAATCTTTGTTTTTATAGGTGCCAGATTGAAAAACAACTTTGTTTTTTTTTTATGGGCATCCTTACTGTGCATGTAATTCATGTCGCAAAGTCATGCCACGCCATGCATCAAGCGGGCGCGCTGAGGAAACTTTCCAAGCACATAAAGGGAGGGTAGCCGTTGCGGTAATTAACTTTGCTTGCAGTTTGCTCTCATAATGATAAATGGTCAGTGATGCCTACATGTACCTTTTTACATTTCTGACACAAGTAACTCATTATCTGACTGCAGTAAAACTTTAAAAACAAAATCTAAATTGAAGGAATACGGTGAGCAGGCAAAGTGAAATCAACCTGCAAGTTTCACCACCTATGTTAGTTTCAATTTTGAATAGTATTATAAACTGGATTTATTAGCACTGTTAATTTCACCTGTGAAAATACAATTATTACAGCTTCAGTTCATAATGAAAAAGCCGTAAGTACAGTGTATTAGAGAGGTTTTCACTTGAGTGTCGAAAGTAAATTGCGTTTGCTTTGGTTTTGCATTACTACGCTTAGTGATTGGCTTAAAAATCTCACGCCACTTTCTCAGCCAATAAGAACGAAAAACCAAAACCAATCATGACTCGCTCACGCCAATTTTCCCATGCCTCGTGCGGGCTACATGTATTTGTTGGAGTTTTGATTGGTTCACTGGATTGTCCGTGTCCTTTGTGATTGGCCAGAGTAATTACTTTGGTTTTGGTTTTACGACACTCAATTGAAAACTGCTCTATGAGGCAAATTTATGCAGCACAATTAAATATTAATTAAAAATATATTTAATTAAATATTCAATACCTCTGGAGCATTCACATTCTTTGATGAGTTCAGGACTCTTCACGTCTGCATGACAAGTCACACAATAATTAAATGCCCTACAAAAAAAGCAGTAAAAAGAATGTTCTTTAACCTTAAATCAGCATTATGTATATATGCTTGTTAAATTCACAACGCAGGTAGTAGCTGTAGGTTAACTTAGACCAGGAGAAAGGAAGGGGGTTTTCAGCAGGAGAAACAGACAGGGAAGTGTATGAATATTAGATGAAATAATATATTATTTAATTTTTAAGTCTTTCGTACTTAATTATATGGGAGGCGGAGTGGCCTAATGGTAAGTGCGCTTGACTCCGGATCGAGCAGTCAAGGTTCGAGCACTGGCTGGGGCACTGCGTTGTGTTCTTAGGCAAAGACACTTTACTCTCACAGTGCCTCTCTCCACGCAGGTGTATAAATGGGTACCGGCGAATTGATTAACTGCTGGGGTGGGGAGTAGCAATTCTCCTAGCCGCTTAATGCTTCAGAAACCAGGATAAGCTCCAGCCTGATGAGCAACTAGGCTCAACAGCAGGCTTCACCTTTTACCTTACCATACATAGTTATACATTGTACCACTTTGTCAACTGTATACTATTAAAATTTTAAGCAAATAAAATCTTAAAATCACATATCTGTTTTACCTCTTTACTTCAGTGGAAGAGCCCGCTATAAAGTAACCACGTGTTCTTTGTTCTACAATCTTGTCCAGTGGATTGATGGCAAATCTTGAAAAATAAAATGATAATTATATTCATTAATATAACAATCTGACAGGGGTATTCTATGCATTAATTGGTCATCTCTAAAGGCTGGTCCAGCACAAATGACAGTCAACAAGATTTGACAAGAATTTTTTATTTATTTATTTATTATTATTTTTTTTACATTTTTTGCCCTTACTTGAATTTCAACTCTTAAGAGCTTTCATTGAAACTTGTGTGCTTTCATCATAATAATCGTAATAATTATTTGAACCTGTTCACATTTTCAAGATAAAATGAGAGTTTTCAAAAAGCTGACGAGCAGATGGCATCATATTTCATGTTCTCTCAACATGTTTGGCTGTGCTGAAAACAGTCTTAGTTGTTGAACTTTCTTTTTCTTCTTGTTTGACCAAAGCTTCACGTAACTTTAACAGAAGTCGGTAACTACCTGCAGTGCTGGAAATTACTGTCGGTCATCGGACATTCTCCGATCAAATATGCCAAAATGTCCGGCCAATTTTGCAATATGTTCGGACATGATGTCCGAGAACTTACGTGACTGTGTCTTGGAAAATTTAATGTGTTTGATTTAAAATACAAATTGATGTCCGACCAATTTTCTAATATGTCTGTTCAAAATAAAAGTTTGGAAGGACACATGTCCTTTTAAGTAAAAAAATTATTTCCAGCACTGACCTGGGTTATCCAAAACCAAAAAGAAACTGCTTGAGATGCTTATCATGTAGAGTGATAACACATTGTAAAATGTACTTCATCATGTGCTGGGAGGAATGGTTGCCTAATTGTTAGTATGCACGCACACTGCACAGTGATGACCAATGGTCTGGGTTGATTTTGTTGTGATTTTGGGCAAGACACTTACAGCTGTAACTCTCACAGTGCCTCTCTCTACCCAGGAGTTATAAATGAGTACCTTATTCTCACTTAATTTCGCGAGTACTAAATTTCGCGATTTTCGCGATTTTGAAAAAATCGCGAAATTTAATACCCGCGAAATAAAGGGCACACGAAGTTTAAAATCGCGAAATTTAATATCGTACTGATAATATAAAAAATAATGAAATTCGAACTGTTTTATCATAGTTATTCTAACATATCTGAGCTTCATGTTTAGGAGTTTCTTGTTTAATTTTGTCCATTAGTTATCTCCCACTCTATCAGTCTCACTGTTCGAACTGTTCTCTGCCGCCAAGTTCCTTAAAATCTCGCCCTTGCAGTCGTAGATGAACCTATTAGGGATTTAGACCGTTGAATACCTTATGTTTTGTTACGCGTATATTGTTGTTTGCTGTTTTTACGATGACTTTCATATTAATTATGTTGTTACAGTTTCGAGGTCAAAGCTTCATATTGAAGAATAGGTAAAAATCGCGAAATTTAATACACCTCAATTGCACCTTCCTCTCAAAATCGCGAAATTAAGTACTCGCGAAATATGGCCCTTGATTTTTCGCGAAATTAAATACTCGCGAAATTTAGTAAGAATAAGGTACATACAAATTCAATGCGGTGGGGGGGGGGGGGGGCACTTGAAGGGAACAGCATCCCATCAGTTGCTTCATGCTGTGGAAACCAGGAAAAAAATTCCCCACTGATGGGACACTGGGTTGAAATGAAGACTTAACATCATCTGTGCATCAGACATAACAGAATACAAGGATTTACTAGGAGGGGGACCCCCTCTCTATGGGGGGGGGGTGGGCAGGATAAGAGAGGGCTGGAGGTTGGATTCTCAAGGTGGTAAGAACCAGGAGAAATTGGAAACAATTGCAACAGTGTGTCATATTAGTTCAGATCCCCCTTCACTATACTGTGCCAACCTTGCAAGTTTGTAAATGTACCTGTATTATAATGCTCAAGTAATTAAGTATTTAAAGAGGCCTTCGTGAATACTCACATCTTTTCCCCATCAGGTTTAATGGTTTCTATTGCAATAAGTAGAAGACCAAGCTTTCCAAAACAAATCCTGTCAAGCAAATAACATCTACATTAATGGAACTGTGTCACAAATTGTAGTCAAATTTAGACATAAGAAAATGGCCAAGTATAAGAATAATTATTATAGTAGCCACTTAAAACAGTGAAGGAATATTTCAGTAACACAGGTCAACAAATAACAGGGAGCCCCTTTAAACAGTATGTAATTCTTGTAAACAGCATAATCATTAAAAATTAATGTGGGTTAAAAATGATCCAATTAGGTCCAAGTACTTTTTTGTACATAAACTTAAACTGCATTACATAATTACGGTGTAAACTTACTCAGAAACTTGTTGAAAACCCATTCCTTTAAATGCAACAGAGAGCGTTTCATTGTACAGTTCAAAACTTGCGCCCTCTATGTAGTGCGTCTTCCAGGTGTCTAAATCGGTGACATCCATCTAGAAAAAAAGGTCAGAAAAATTAATGTGTTTACCAACAGTAGTTAATTTACAAGTTGGAAAAATTGTATTGAATTGGACATATTCAACATCCCCACTTAATGTGGCTCAGTGGCTCTAACTTGGTAGTAAAATAGGAATTCAGGGCTGGCCTATGAAAATAATAATATTTACAGCATTATTTTACTAAAAATGGAGATTGCAATACAAAGTCATGTTTGTACTTTCACAAAGTGGCTAATTATTGAATTAGTATACAAGAGGTCTAGGCCTGTTTTGATCAGAGCATAAATTTATATCAGTATGCTAATAAAATCTGGGAATCCTATAAGATTTTCAAAGTAGCCAACTTGGTGACTATTGAATAATTGATTTGGGTTAAGAGATGTCTGTCTCTGTTTTGATCAGTATACATGTACCAGTGGATTCCACTACACTGTATGTTATTCCTAAGTACTCATGGACGGCGGAGAATTTTTCCAACTGGGGGGGGGGGGGGGGAAGGCTGACTAGTGACTTGAAGTGGAGGGGCTTAAGAGACTCGTCTCTTATTAATACTTTATTTTTTCTGTTAAAGTGGGGGAGCTAAAGCCCCCCAGCGCCCCCGGCTTCACCGTCCCTGGTACTGTATGATAAAAGTGGGACTCTTAGCAAGTTCACAGAATTCCCAGCCTTTGCTAAGTGATGACTGTTCTGATTAGACTATTGTTTGCTATTTACATGCATAATAAATTAATATTGCCTAGCTACCAGTTGTAACTGCAACTTGTGTGCAGAAGGAAACAACACAAAACTTACCGTGTCATTAGATCGCATAGAGAAAATATTGGCCAACAGTGTTGAAAATCCAGGTGACAGGCAACTTTGGGCAATAAATCCCAACTTGAGCTAGTAGAGGAAAAGCAATGATATTTAAAATCATTAACATGACATTTAATATAGAATATTTGCTGTAGTTATGCTGGATGTGTATTTAGCTGGATAACTAAATTAGTTCATAAGCTATAATAATAATAATTTATACATTTATATAGCGCTAAAACTATAAATATTCTAAAGCGCTGTTTACTACAGTGTATATGTAAAAATAATATAAAGCTAAATTTCTTCCAGGGGACTTTTAAAGCAGGTCAGGGCTTGAGACTAACTTTTTGGCTAACTAGCCAAGTGGCTAGTGACAGCTTTGATTTTACTAGTCAAAACGTATTTTCTACTACTAGCCACAATTTTAAGCATAGTTCTTTTTTTAGGGGGGGGGGGGAATAATGTCCGATAATGTTTAAACCTTTAGCTGTAAAATGTTCCTTAAATCTTCACATTTTTTTCCCATAAAAATTAGGCTTTGTTCTTCACTATAAAAATTGTACATGTACATGCGTTTTTGTCAACTAGAATTTTGATTAAAGCTTCACATTCTATAATGTCAACGGTTTCCTTGTTAGTTATAATTATTCTCTGAGAGACAATTTTAATAAATGCGGTTTCTTGCCTCTAATGCCTGTTTTTTTCACTAGCCATTTTGGCTAGTGAAAGGCCAAAAGCTACTAGCCAAAACTGCATTTTTACTAGCCTTTGGCTAGTTGGCTACCGTTAGTCTTGAGCCCTGCAGGTTCCACCCACTGTCCTCTCTCTTCCCATTCCCAAAGTATTTTTCAGGTACACACTGTCATGCAGCCCTGTCTCACCAGCTCGACAGAAGTCATGCAGGTAGACAGTACAGAAGCACTGCGAGAAGTGCGTCTTGTGGGAACTGCACAATATAATCAGATTTCACTTTTTAAAATTCCCTGACTTATCCCTGATACAAATTAAATTTCTCTGACCAAGTAAACACAAAAAGTCAGATATGGTAGTGACCTCCAGCCTCCACTTCAAAAAGAAAAGCACTGCAGAGATCACAGGACTTCGTTGACATGAACTGTTACTTCCAGCCTTCAATGGTGATACATTCAGAGATATTAAAATTTATCCAACCTTTTCTTCAAAATTTCAATTTTTTCCTGACTGAAAATAAAATTCCCAGACTTTTCCCTCACCTTCAAGAATTTTTATTCTTCCCTGACCCTTTTGACTGATACACTACTTGTAGCTGTCTAAGCTATAATCAGCTGAAGAATAACGACATTAACTAACAGAATGTACCTCACTAATGCAGACCACATCATCCCCAAACTTGGAATTCCATGATGGGATATTTAGTAGGTACGACTGCAAAACAAAAGAATTAGGCCAATTAAAAAAACAGAAATAAACATATTGAATGATCTATTATTTAGCAACTACCTCGATCAAACTTAATTATTAGCTTGAAACAAAATGGCCATGACCTTACCTTATTCTGATATTGAAGCAATTGAATAATAATTCTAATTTTGGGGAAGTAATTCTTAATAGCGACAACCCTGCAAGTTTAAAGTGAGAAAATAATTAATGGCAAGCAACATAATAAACACTGTATACACATTTAAATAATGTGAGTTTACTAAATTTAACTGAGTGACCAGACATAATATTATTCTTATAATTATCATAAGAATTTGGAGAACAAAATTATATTTGGCATGTAGAATGATTGCAAATCCAAAATTTTCCTGTCAAGCCTGACCTGCATTTCGATCAGTCAGTGGTATTCAGAAATTTAAATTCAAAAGGAAATTTCAGTGAGAGTGCAACATTGCCGCATACTGACGACACAACCCTGATTTCACAATATGACTCGAAAGACAGTTGGTTAAACTTAGTACACATTATCCAAGGGAAAAGAGGCCTCCAACACACACCCCTCCCTGAATCTACCTATGGTAATTTTTCTCACAATGCACCTACTTGTAGTACATGTATACATGTATGTTGTGGTTCAGTTTTACCCTTTGTAAAATTTTGTATTCTACTTTGCTCTGGTGATACAATTGTTAATTTAATTAATATATAAGGATAACAAAACAAAGGAAAATCATACCCGATTGTACCATAGGTAAAACTACAACATAAACTAACCTCATAATGTTCTCGGCATCTTCTTCACTGGGGTCAATACACTCTCTGTTACACAACACAATGCAGCAATCGGCCATCTTCATCTTCATGAGACAAAACCAAATCCTTTTAGTGCTACAGTTGAATCCCGATAACTCCATGCAACCCTCAATAACTTGAACCTTTCGCTAACTCTAAGCTTTTTTGATTTCCCTTTTTTGATTTCCCTGTACTTAAAGGGGCAGACTGTCACCAACATTTTAGTGCTACTTAAAAATCTATAAGCTAACGTGTCAACTGGTATTAATTGGAAAACAAGCAAAAGTGGCCTGGCCTTGCAAAAATGTACTGTACTAGTAATGAAAATTGTTAAACAGTGGTTTGGTTACAGAATGGTAGGAAAGAACTAAGTCAGGCCGAGGTTTTATAAGTTTGACAGTGTAAACTGGAAGAAATCACACTAAAGCCATAGCCTTAGGCTATGGTTTAATAAATTTATGCCTTTCTTTTGTTGTTCAAAGGTAATTCTATTAATCAGTGAGTGCACCCTTATGATCCTAGCACAAAAATTAAGAAGTCTTCTAGTGACACTTCTAGACAAGTGTTGAGCCCCAAGAGAATGTTCACCAACCTTCACTCTCTTGCAGTCATCTCCACTCAAAACTGTTCCTTTGAAGAATGATACATGTACATAATGTTTCTTTAGCAGTGATTCCAACTCTCCATCTGGCAAAAAGCTACAAAAAAAGCTTTTTAATTAGCAATTAAATTAGATGTATTTTGAAAAAAATGCAATCAAAACCTAAAATTAATTATTCCTAGTATTATCAAAAGGATTGGTGAAATTGCAACAATTAAAAAATCATGTCTGTTGGCTTATACAGTGGAAGCTCTCTTAACGGACACTCTTGTAAGCGGGCAGCTCTACTTACGGCCGCCTTGTTTGAAACCCCGATTTAACTCCCATACAAACTCTGTATTTTTACATTCTCGTAAGCGGACATTCCAGTAAGCGGCCGTGGACACTTTCAGAGACTACGACTTAGACTTTTTCTCTGTTTTTAAGCTCCCGTAAGCGGACACCACAAAGAAAATCCTATTAAAAACCTCTGAATCTTGTTTTTTTTTTTTTTAATACACTGTTTCAATCAACTTCACATTGCCGTTCGTCACAATGATTTTACAGTTATTACAGTACCATATTTCAGTGTTTGTTTTTTTGTCACCCACGTCCGTCCGATTATTGTTAGCTGGACAAGCTAAGTTTTGCAATACTGCGCTAAGTTATTGATTTGAAAAACTTGCGCCACTTTCTCAGCCAATCAGAAGTGAAACCAAAACCAATCATGATTTTCTCGTGCAAATTTTTCCTGGGATTTGCATCAGCTACATGTATTTACTTCAAGTTTTTATTGGTTCAATGGTCTGTCTGTGTCTTTGGTGATTGGCCAGAGTGATCAATTATTTGGTTTTGGTTTTATGACGCTCAAATTAAACTCGGACTATTTTGATTCCAAGTATATACTTACTTTGCCATGATAACTACATTCACTGCTGTATCAGATCGATCTTTATGAAGAAAATCACGCAAAAATGTTTCTACACTCTGCCTTGTTATGTATCCACAAAGAATGATATGTCTGAAATTATCACAACAATATTAGTTTAAACTACTATTATAGAAAACTATATTTAACAAATTAAAATATTTTCAATGATAATTATTTTATTTATTATTTTAGGCCATCCCAATAAAATTTTTCGTTTCCCATCGCCCGACCGACCCATTTTTTTCGAAAAGTAAAAAAAAAAAAAATCCAGATTCACTAGTTAAAGAAGCAAGTACTTCAATTTACAAGCACACGATCTTGTTTTATTAACAACGATTGGTATATGATGTCTTTGTCTTTAATAAACATCGATACTACGTTATTTAAAGACTGTTTAGACATTAGGAATAACGAACGAAAAGACCACGTTTTCGAGTTGACTTTGTAATCAGGCTTTCTTACTTAGCAGTCCGACCTTCTCTGGAACCTGGAAGTGTTTTTTCTTTTTTTCTTTTTTTTTGCCCGACCGACCGACCCATCATCACAAAAGACGGGGCGATGGGAAACGAAACATTTTATTGGGATGGCCTTAGTAAAAAATCGTGATTTATTGCAAATCCACAAATCTGACTGGTTCTTAATTACAACCATTTTACTATTATTATTTTTTACAAAATTTTAATTAAAAATAAATTATAAATGGCATTGCTGTACATGAAGGGTCATCACAAAGTGTGAGGCAACAAGGCATGCGATCCATTCCAGTTAGCTAACTTAATTAAAACAGCACTTCGGTTAGCCTGAATGGCACTCTGGTTAGCCTGTATATTGCACTTGGGTTAGCCTACTACAGTTAGCTGAGGTAGCTTGCGGTTAGCCTTTTAACATTTGGAGTACTAAGGGATTTCTGCCTTGCAGCCTCGCCTTGTATGCCTCACCCCCGCATGCCTCGCTGCCTTGCCTCGCAAGCTTTGCATGATTCACACATTTGTAAGACTCGTACATGAACATAATAACAGCACTAATTGACATAATTATTTTGGAATATTTTAGGGTTCTTACTTTCTTCCTTCTGGTAACTTGTATGATCCGTGGTAAATTGTATGAGAACTTAAATATTCCAAGATAGCTGGAATGTACGTAGCAAACATTCCCTAAAGAACAATCAAAGTCGCAGAAGAATTAATAATAAGATGATTACAATTGTCAATAGAAAAATCGGCGAAAGTAATTTATGAAGTTTCGACATCGTCACTGATGTCGAAACATCATTTGGGGTTAGTTTTTACATATAAATACGCATACAATAATTATTATGCAGATAAGGTGACAAGTAGGAAATTAAACATTAAACAATTTTGCTCTGATTGAGTCTGATTGCAAATTATCTTATAATTTTTCTATTAAAAATTTTCCCTCAAGCTTTACACAAGCTAAGAAAACTGTGATGTACATGTATTCTACCTTTAACAAGTGGTGTGTTTCTTTTAAATTCCAAGGAGGATCCCTTTTTTACCCTCAAACCCACAGGCCATTATGCTATCGCAATTATAATTTTCTCTTACATGTGAGTCTGTGAGTGCCGAATGCAAAATACATGAAGCATGATAAAATATTAGAACTGCATTTAAAAAGACTACTCTAATAGGTACATGACTGAATTAGCCAGTTAATAATGATGATGATGACGACGATGATGACTAAACATCTATTCACAAAACCCATCCAACCCCAGTCCCAGAGGGGGGAGTACTCCGGCTTGTTACTGACGGGGATGATCGAAGGATTTTTTTGGGTTTGAAATTTTTCGATTCTGGGATTTTTTTGGGTTGGAAAATTTGGCAAATATTATATAATTTTTGGGTGACTTGATTTAGATAGGGGATTTTTTTGGGTATTTAAAACGAACTAAAGTGACTTGGCACAGCCTTGGCGTTTTTATGGTATGATGAATAAACAAAACGAGCAGTCTTTGTGTTATGTTATTGCCGCTTCTGGTAATTTAAGGGTAATTTGACAAGAACAAATCTGTCTAATGTTCAACAGATTCTGTTTTGACAAATAGAAAGTGCCCTTAAAATTTCAATCTTGATCCAGCACCACAGCCAAACCAACCCACAACCAAATAAATTTAAGACTTCACATACCAGACCAATGGAGATAAACATCATCATAAAGACTCTTCCAAAAACTGTTATGGCAGATATATCCCCAAAACCCACTGTAGACATGGTTACCTGTCAATCAACAGTTATCCAATAAATAAATAAATAAATAAATACTGACAATAAAAAAATTCACCATGTACTAAAGTTAATTAAGCCATAAAAACTATTTTTGGAGCAGTTTTTTTATATCATAAGGGTCCATGCTCATCATAGTTCCTTACATTTTCTGAGACTGCTCAAAAGTAAGTTACCACCCTCTCGCGAGACGAGAGTCTCGTCTCTCTCGTCTCGCAAGATGCTTGAAAAAACTGCAAGTTCACGGCTCTAACTTCTCTCAAGATTTTAATTACTCATTGTTAACCATACATGTATCTAAATGAGCGAACATTGCCTAGTAAGCAAAGATTATCTGTTGTTGAAAACAGATAATGTGACGTTTGACATGTCGGCCATGCAAGCGAATTCTTTCTTCCCTGAATATTGCTTGTATTCCAAAACAAAAGTCTTGTTCAAAGTTGTATGTTTTAAATCGAAATTATTTTGTCCGTGGCTTTCTATTTAATTTGGCAAAATGTTGTTGTTGTTGTTGTTCTTGTTCTAAATCAGGGTTTCCAGTCAAGTAAAGTAACGCTCGAAATTTATCGATTGATCTTTGCGCGGCTTTCTGGCAGTAAATTTCGTCTGAACCCAGAGCGGCCAAAGAAATTATATTTGATCGGTTCAACAAGCATACTTTCGAATACTTGTTACATATGCTATCCCAAATTAAAATTTAACTGTTACCACTGAACCTTTACTTTTTTCAGATCTGTAACATGCCAGCTGTTTGTTTGTTTTCTCTTTGTTTGTTTACAAGTTAATCATGGTTTTTTAAGGCCACTTCTTTCCTATCCAGCCATAGCCAAACCACTTTTTAACGATTTTTATGACAAGTGCATACACTGTAATAATGTAGAAAGCGTTTTAAGAAGGCAAGGCCTTCTTTTAAGGATCTCCAAATATTAATACAACACCTTTATTGAGTTTTCAAGTAGCACTAAATGTTGAAAACAGATAATGTGACGTTTGACATGTCGGCCATGCAAGCGAATTCTTTCTTCCCTGAATATCGCTTGTATTCCAAAGCAAAAGTCTTGTTTAAAGTTGTATGTTTTAAATCAAATTATTTCGTCCGTGGCTTTCTATTTAATTTGGCAAAATTTTGTTGTTGTTGTTGTTGTTCTAAATCAGGGTTTCCAGTCAAGTAAAGTAACGCTCAAAATCATGACAAGTGCATACACTGTAATATGAACGAAGCGTTTTAAGAAGGCAAGGCCTTCTTTTAAGGATCTCCAAATATTAATACAACACCTTTATTGAGTTTTCAAGTAGCACTAAATGTTGAAAACAGATAATGTGACGTTTGACATGTCGGCCATGCAAGCGAATTCTTTCTTCCCTGGATATCGCTTGTATTCCAAAGCAAAAGTCTTGTTCAAAGTTGTATGTTTTAAATCGAAATTATTTCATCCTTGGCTTTCTATTTAATTTGGCAAAATTTTGTTGTTGTTGTTGTTGTTCTAAATCAGGGTTTCCAGTCAAGTAAAGTAACGCTCAAAATCATGACAAGTGCATACACTGTAATATGAACAAAGCGTTTTAAGAAGGCAGGGCCTTCTTTTAAGAATCTCCAAATATTAATACCAACACCTTCATAATCACTGAGTTTTCAAGTAGCACTAAATCTGGGTGACGCTGCTTCTTTAACTGACAGATTGACTGGTTTTACTCAACATACCACAAGAAAGTAAAGACATTCAAAATAATTCAGCTTCTGGCCATTCGTGAAACTCCAGGGATCGCCAGTATTTTCCACCTGGAAAAAAATAAGAAAAGGCATGCATTCAGACTGGCTGTAAAGTCACTTTACAAACTTAAAGGCTTAATCCCACTTTGATGCAACACTGCATTCCATTGGCATTGTTGCAATGAAAGGGTTATTGTAGGAAATCTATATTTTAATAACGATTAAGTTCGTCGAACTTACGAATTAAATTATGGCACTTACAAATTAATTTTTTTTATTTTACTTGATAAGAAGAGTGTGTTAGCAAACTTTAATTTAAAATCATTTTATTTTAAAACCAGATCTTTAGAAAGAACCTCTGACACACTTTGAAAGACAAACATCTGCTGAATATTACGAAGTTAATATTTGTATCATACGGTTGCACTTAACTTCATGACTTGTAATGGAAGCTTATTAAATGTAAATAATTATTTTGATTTCTCAGGCTAAAATGTTTCCATGTCCTTCTTGGTTCTATATGCTTTAAAATGACATAAAGGTTTACTATGCATTTTCCTAAAATTACATGCCTGTGAGAATGGTTTTGCAGAAAGCACTTGTAAACCTGTTCAGTTCAGTAACCGTATAAAGCTCTGGTAATGCTTGTGCCATTTTCTTATTCAGAAGCAATGTAATTTTTTATCAATTGAAAGAAATTACCTTTTAAAAACTCAGAATTAATAATTGCATAAGAGTTAGTCCAGACATACCAAATGAAGAATTCCTCCAGATGTAAGCAACAAAGCACTTAAGTTTCCAATCATAACAGTTAGTGTGATGACGCCACTGAAAATTATCAAAAAGAAAAGAACATGAACAGGAGTAAATTAATCATTAGCTTTAATAGTAGTTCTCAATATAAGACAATGGAAAATAAAAATCAAGCAGGTTTAAGAATTTGTAAACCAAATATTTACCGTAATAATTACATTTATTATATAAACATTGATCAGTAAAATACCAGGAAATCTTTTGCACGAAAAAATCAGATCTTCACACGTGAAAATAACATGTTATTTTCACATCTGAAGATATTGATTTCTGAACATTTCCTGACAAGTTTGCCTTGTTTCAATGATGAATGAGCCAAAGTAAATCGATATTAAGTCGAAACATCTTCGGATCTTCCTCGGCAATCTTCGGCAATCTTCGGAAATTTTCAGAAAAGTTCGGAAAATGTTCGGAAACATTCGTACGACCTTTGGACGACATTTTGCAAATCTTCGGAAATCTTCGGAAAATGGTCGGCAATCTTTGGAAAATCGTCAAAAACATCGTAATTAGTAGGTTTATATAATAAACAGAATATTACATGGTTGCTTGGAGATGTTGTGGTTTAATTTTTTTTTGGTTTAAAATTTTTCAAACCAGTTTGATTTTGATTTCCCTTTGTTTGAGATTATGTTAATGAACATAAGACAATGAAAATCAAAATCAAACTGGTTTGAAAAATTTTAAACCAAAGATAAAATTAAACCACAACAGAGATATGAAATTTATCTTTGAGTGTTCAAATCGATATCCCACTCGTTCGCTGCGCTCACTCGTGAGATATCGATTTGAACACTCGAAGATAAATTTCATATCTCCGCGCAACCACGTAATATCATCTCTATATTATATACATATGCAATAGCATGCTATAAAACCAAACGAGCGCCTGCCTAATGGGTACTGTTTATAAAGTACTATTTACCTGGAGCGTATAAGTCCCAAATATTGAAGAATATCTGCAAGCCTTATAAACTGCATGGCACGAAGGAACCTTAAACCTGAAAATCAACAGATGTAAAAAAAAAAAGTTGAGACATCACTGGAGCTGAAACTATGATACTTTGTTTAATTTTGATAGTCACATTTAAGGGGGAGTCTTTGTTAACTACAGATCAAGAGTAATTACTTAGGGGTTGCTGTGGACGATGTTTAGGGGCAAGTTATGTTAAAGTGAAAGATGCTAAATTATTCTGTTCGACGAAGGAGAACACATACTGATTGTGTTGTTTGTCCCGAAATCAGTCCCACGGGTAACACTGATGCAACCCTCCAAGTTTATTTTAATTTTTCCTAAGTGACCATTTGGCCACCAAGTACTCAAGTTTTGGTTGCCAGTGAAAAATTTTAGTCACCAAATTAAGCTGATGCTTTCAATCCTTCCTCTCAATTTTAGTCACCAGGCTGGCGACCTTGGTTCAAATTTAGTCGCCAGCTCCAAAATTTTAGTCGCCATGGCGACTAAAATGGTCTTAACTTGGAGGGTTGTGATGCTGTGCAGCCCATTTCAGCATTTGGGAGCCATCTTGGACTGGCTGGCCGACAATTCACAAATGGCCTGGATTTTATGCAAAACAAGATGCCGCCAGATCTTTAGATCACAGTAACGTTTTGTGCTTAAATAAATAGCTAAAGCATGTGACTGAAGGTTAAATGATGCCAAAAATGTCATGGAAAATAATTCAGGGGCATCATCCAGAGCCGTTGACTTTAGTCAGCCACTGAACATCGTAAGACAAATTAAAATTTATCCTGTCAATTTCACTCAATTACATGTAGAGTATATACAAATGTTTGGCTCGGCATGCAATCTTTCCTCCTAGAAGCCTCATTATCCTCTTTGACACTAGTGAGAGCCTTTTGCCTCTGCCTGGCTTTCTTTTTCAAATTCCCTGTGGTTTCATTTCTTTCTGGTTTCATTGACATTTTATAGTGAGATCACAAAATTAAATAATAATTACCAGCATTAAAAAAATTTTAGTTGCCTTAGCTTATTATTGTACTTTCAGTAGTGTTTTTCTTATAAATTATTTACATTATTGTGAAGTGCCTTCAGCAAAATTTTCAGATAGGGGCTACAGTAAACACCCGCGTACACGTAAGAACCTACAATTTTCTAAGTTTGGCAAAATAGGTTCTTGTATTTGGGGGTAGTTATTGGTAATTTAGGCTACCGGTAAGTAGGTTCTTAATAAGGTTCTTAATTTCTAAGGAAGAGCCATAGTTTTTGATTGTATGAGAAGAAAAAAAATGGGTTTGGTCCTTCATTATGCAGCATTTATTCATAACTGTATTGCTTCAAGCCTCATGCTAGGTCCAAAGAAGACAATTACAGTCTATGTGAATCTTTCTTTTCTTTATTTGTAAATACAGTTTGGGATGTTCTGTTAAAAAATAATGTTCATAACAATTTTCTATAACCCACATATAAGAACCTGCTGAAATTAATTTTGCTTGGCTAAACAGGTTGACTTATATTTTGGGGTATTAAAATGGCAAATTTCTGCCAGCAGGTTCTTAAACCACTAGGTTCTTACACGTGGGTGTTTACTGTATGTAATTTTTTTATTATTATTTATTTATACTATTTATTTACCTAGCCAGTTCTGTTGTAAGACTACAGACACAAAAGCTTCAGGGATGGTCAAGAGGTCAACCAGGGTCAAAGTCTCAAGCCAAAACATCAGCTTATCATTTGCTGCAAGAAACTATTAAAACACTCCTGTTTTATAAAAAAAATTATACACATACACAACCATTGCTGTTTTCATACTAAAACCTGGTACAGCTGCAGCTATTTGGAGAGACAGTAATACAAGAGTAAAAACAGGCTCAGTCTTATTCAAAGAAAAGATTACAGACACCACAGTTGAGATAATAATAATAATAATAATAATAATAATAATAATAATAAAGGTTCTTATTGCGTTTATTTTTTTTTTTTTAGGTTAAAAGGTAAAAACGATAAAAGCAAGAAGTTAGATAAAAAAATTAGTAATAAAATAAAAAAAAGAATAAAAAAAAAAAATAAAAAAAAATTTTTAAAGGAAAAAAAAAAAACAAAAAAAAACAACTTGTCTGATCTACACAATCATAATTTCTAATTTTCCGTCCGTAGCTAATAAAAAGCAAACCAGAGCACTTGCCTTGGTAAAAAAAATTTAAATTTAAGGCTCTGCAAAAAAAATTTATTTTTTATCTTCAAAACTTTATTCATCCTATACTATTATCATACTAATAATATACATGAAAAAAGTTATCAAATCTGATTGGCTTAGAGAAATGCAGTTTTTAGAAAATTAGATGCAGAAATGAGGAAATATAGTGCAGAAAAAAGGAAATTTGGTGCAAAAAGGGAAATAAACAGAGCATTCTGATTGGTTTATAAACAAAAGCACCCACAGAGGGCCAATCAAACGCTTCCACGCGATCTAAATGGCGGGAAGTTTGGATCTGCTTCGAGATACAAGTGAAAAAAATGGCTGTCGTTTTGAGCACAGTAGAGGACCAGAAGACAGCTCTAAATACCATAGCACTGAAAAGCACTGGTTTTTGGTTCTCGTTTTGGAATAACTGGTTTCTTAAGAAGGAAATTGCCAATGAAATCGAAACTACAACCCGACTAAGACTCACGCTTTGTTTGTGCGAATTTATTTACGCCGAATTCACCGAATTAAAAAACAAACACATTGGCAAAGATTATGGACCCAATAGTCTCAAAGTAATGACTACATTGCTTGAAAGAAACTATACTTAAAGAATTGTACAGGACAGAACTTGTTTCGTCCAAGGAATTGAAAAGAAAAGCGAAACAGCTTCACTTGGCTGGAGGTCAAGTTGAAAGCGTTTAAGCAAAGTTCAACAAGTAAAAGCAGAAGATAATCTCTGGAAGAGGTAAAACCCAGAATCTTGTATTGAGAAAATTTGTTGAACTGTTTAGCCAGATTTTTCAGCTAAAAGACTTTTTAAAACATTGAGAAACTGGGCCTGTACCTTCTTTGGGCTTTAACCTTGTTTCGAATGAATGTGTGATGATCTTTGCCGAGTTTGAATAAATATTTTTTTGTGCGAGATTTGCGCTTGTTATTTTCTCGCAATTTTTTCATGAATATTATTTATATGTAATCACATTCATGATTTTTATCGTGCAATTTGGGATAAATAAGCACTCGTAAATTTTTTCAAAGACTAGAAATTTTGTTAGTCTTTGAAAAGTTGACTCATGCTTATTTATCCCAAATTGCACTCAAAATCATGTGATTACCTATACTAAAGGAATAAATAGATAGCTCTTCTAAGAAATTGCAGCTGAATTTAATGTGTTACTTTGCAAAAATTTGCAAGCTATTCAAATGCAAATTTTGAGAATTATATTAACGAAATCGAAATATCAGTACCTCTCCCACAGTAAATTTTTAGTTTGGATCTCCCCCCCCCCCCCACCCCATCATTCTTAAAAATTCAATTTAGCTTTCTCTTAAAAAATTTGGCTTTTGAGACCACATCAAAATTTCCAGTGGCCTTCCATAGGGTCGGTATGCATATAAGTTTTTTCTGAAACAACGCAATAACAAATGCCAGTTACTTTAAAACACACATTCAAATAAATTAAAAGTAAATTTTAAAAAAAATGCACTTACCCGAAGCAAAAAGTGCACCAAAAAAAAGAGATTAAAACCAATGTCAAATATCCACAATCTTTGTGAGCCCATGTCTAGACAGTGTTCAACCGGGCTGAAAAACAATTCATTAATAAACTAATAAAATACTCTGCAAAGGATTGCCATCGGTGCATGTTAAGCTGTATGCATGCATTCATGCATCAGGTTTTTAGGGAAAAAAGCCATAAGATCTAGCTTCTGATTCGAAATTTCAGCTCTCTCGTACAAATTTTAACTTCCACAGAAATCAATATTAATGTACAGAAAACTGAAAAAGCACCAACACATATGCTTCCCAGGGGCGTGTTTAAAACACGAAATGGCGAAATGAGAATGGGAAATGGCGAAACGGGAAATGCCGAAATGGTGAAATGAGATTGCAAAATGATAAGATAAATACACGTAAATAATATATTTGGTTTCCCTTTGAACTTCGGCAGTTTTTTACACAGACTTTTTCAAGGGAACATTTCCTCTGCCTAGGATATAATGAATACTTTTCACTTATCACAACGCCACGATCTGAAGTCGCAGCAACCAGGATTTTTTTCATTTAGTACTTGCCAAGTTGCCATCAGTATCTGCACTGCACTACAGAGCTACATGTACGAAGGAGAATGACCGAACGTTACTCCGTTTCTGTACAAAGAAGCCACGATCGTGTATATTATCGCGAAGTAGGTTCGGTTTGTTATCCACTTCTTGTGAATGCTGGAGCCAGCATACTTCTAGCCGAGACCGTGGCCGAGATAAACTCATTCGATTCTAAGACTGGCGCCGACCGACAAGTGTCCCAGGATCCAGCGCCCTGTTAACAGGGAGAGACTGAATCAAATACCCATATGTTCTGACGGGTCTACGTGACGGAGAATTGTGATTGCAGTTTCTATTTCGGGACTTAACACAAGGAAATCGGCAACATAGAAAATCAGTAGAACGTTTCGTATCTTTGGCTATCTTCAGTATCATCGTCTTTCGCCATTTCGTGTTTTAAACACGCCCGCTTCCCAGCACATCAACATCACATCACTCATCCAAGCAAGAAACCCTCCGAAAATTTGGATGGGGTTGTGAGGCACACTTCCTAAAATCTTCACCCTGTTTCAGACCAAAATGAGATTTTCCCATCCCTATTACAGTTGAGTCAAAACAGCTCTTGACAGCATCTCTATCAAGGGTGAATAATTAATGAATTCATTCATGGATATTTGATTTCATTCTTAGTTTGCTTCAATATTCCACTCTTGAATTGAATATTTGATTGACAGGTATGTGCCGCCTAAGAGGGTCGTGATTTTGGGCTCTTGTTCTAGCAGGGGGTATCCATTTTAGAGACGATTTCTAGAATGAGGTATGATATCTCACATGCACGAAAGTTTCAAATTATCAACAACCAAAACAGGGTGCTAAAAAATTGACCTGTTTCTAGATCGGGGTATCATTTTCAATGCAAATTCCTTCTTAAACAGGGGTGCTTTTTTGGAGACATGGGCGGCACATACACTGTGCCCACCCAAAACATACCTGAGTACCCCCCCCCCCCCCTCCCCACCAATTCGGAAGTGGTAGCTTGGTTAAGCAGACGTTCGTGGAGGAGACACTCATGACAACCCTGGCAAAGAACTTCTGCAAAAGAGGCTAACGTGTACGTTCATGATACTTACTAACTTGATTCCACAACGTACAGTATGACATAGAAGATGCTAAGAAGAAACGACAGTACAACCTAAAGACAAAATAAAAACAACAAATTATAACCTTTCTAACCAATTAATGAATTATTAAATAAATCTTTCTTTCAAAAATTATCCTCATAAAATGCACCCAGGAACATAATAGATTATTTTGTGACAAAAATAAAATGCAAGGATGTTTATATAGATGAAGCAATTATTTTATTTACAATCTATCTCGATGTTTATTCTCTTACATGGTGATTGGCCTTATTCATTCAGCTATTGAAGGAATTGATTCACATATAAACAAACTGCCAAATGATAAATATTTTAAACTATAAGCTTAATTTCCTTCAAATTGCGTGACAAGTGATGACATCAATAATTATTCATCCATGTACCACAAAATACGTATTTCCCAAAATATCAGGAAAAAATCGAAGGAGGTTATCGAAGCCAAAATGTCACAAAAGTGAAGCTATTTAAGTTTACTTAAGCTTACTTTGTATAAGCAGCTCGAGTTTGATTTTAAAGTAATTCAAAAAATGGATGTATTTAATACATTAGCTTAAATGTTGCCGACAATTAATTTTAGCTTCATGTACACTTAGAATTGAGCAGCACCACAAAAACAAAGCATGCAAACATGTCAGCTTACTTGTTAACTTCCAACTTAATGCTTCTTTTGCATTGACATTGAAATTCCACAGGAAGTATCCTCGCACAGAAGCCATATTTTACAACAGCGCACAAGATTCTTCAGACTCGATCGAATTATCAAACTTCAAAAAAAGGATCTTTCTTGTTTCCAACAGATTTTGACAAGTGTGAAAATGCTCACACAGAGAAAGGCATCTTCTCTTTCTTTCTTAGAGCCAACTTAGCATGTTTAGAATCAAGAAAACAAAGATTTACATTGGAAAACAAGCAAATAGAAAAGCAAATGCACAATGCAAATTCTCGAAATGCTCGCCATCGGCTCGCCATCCATGCTGGGAGGACAAGGTGTAGGTCAGTCAAGGTCGATCAAACAGCAACCAATGAAAACCCAGAGAACTGTCACATGGTGAGAAAACCCCATGAAGCAAGGCGCGCGGGTAATTTAAAATGGCGCCGAAACTGCACAAATTCAAGGGTTGTTGGATGTAAGAAACGGTGCAACCAAATACACGGATCCAGAGTTTCAGACTTCCTGTCCAAATTTAATAGAAAAGTGAGCCCTCATTAAGTCAGACCATTGTTAAACATCGCAAAACACAATAGCCTGACTTAATGAGTGCTCACTTTTCTTTTGAATTTCGACCAGAAGTCTGAAACTCTGGATCCGTGTATGGACCAATGAACAGGGTTGTACTGTACTTGATTTTATTCAGAACCTTCCTCAATAATCTTAAGGTGCACAACACTGAAGGTTGTACTATGTACAAAAGTCAAGGAGGTAAACACTATAGCCAAAATCAGTGTAGATAACTTCCCAGCCTCAGGGGAGAAGGGGAGGGGGGGGGGGGGGGGGGGGTGGCACGAGTTAAGTATGGGCCTGGGATAGGGTCACAGTTTTGGGGTTTACCTTGGTGTAAAAAATGTAAAATTGCTCTTTGCCAGCTATTGTTTTCCTGCTGTATATTGTTTTGAGATTTTTTGCTATAATATATTTTTGCCTGTTTGTTATTTTATGTCAGTGGTGAGTTTCACAGAATTTTCAGTAGCGGATCTAGGCCAAATTGAGGTCCGAAAGTCTGAGAAAAATTATTTTCAAGAGCGGGGCCCCCTTTTTTCCAAGGTCTGGATGATTGGGCTCCCCACTTAGCTGAAGGTCTGGATCTGCCACTGATTTTACATCCAGGATGAGGCCAGTTTTGGTCCACAAATTATAGAGGTGGCCTGAAGGGGTAAAGTGGAAACTTTGATTTGCCAATATTTTACTGGGAATAGGATTTGGTTCACCAGGATGGGAATCACAAACAAATATTTGGGAATGGGACAAGGATTTGGGAAAAAGTAGGTTGGGAAAGGATTTGGGCAAGAGAAATGGCTTTTCGCAGCTGCTGTACTGCTTTGACAGTCATGAAATAAAAATTAAAAATTAAAATTAAATTTTTAATTTTTTTTTTTTTTTTTTTTTTTTTTTATTTTTTTTTTTTGCCCGGCCCCCCCCCTCCCTTTTTTTTTTTTCCCCCTTTTTTTTTTTAATTTTTTTTCCCCAAATTTTTTAAAAAAAATTTTTTCACAAAAAAAAAAAAAATGAAATAAAAATTGTTTGGTGCAAAGTTTTTGTGAAAAGCTGTGAATATGTCACTTAATACAACACATAAAGCATTGTTTCTTTCATACAAAATATTAATGTAACTGCAGGGGCAATTATAACTGAACTTGTGATATACACATTCAGGGCTGTCATAAGGCTTTTAAGCAGCTATAACATTGAAGTAATCACCTGTAGCATTTCATTTACAATTGAACCTCGCTAATTTGAACTCGGTTATTTCGAATTCCCCTTTTTTTCTAATTAAATCCCTTTTTCTTTTATTTTCCCTTCTTTCTTTTTTTTCTCCTATTTTCTCTCCCTCTCTTTCTATTTTTTTTTTTTTTCCCCCCTCTCCTAAAAGGGGGGCTCTATATTCAAGTGTAACATTAAACACCAATCATTTTTTCACCCATAATATTTAGTGAGCTCAGCCATATGTAACATGTGTTACGGATTACGGCCCTTAATGACATCCGGCCTGCCCTTGCCGTGTTATGCAATTTTTTGCAACTTTAACTCCATTAGAAATAATATTACAATTTAATTTTTTTTATCTATTTATTCTGATTGATGACCTCTTTGGGCATACCTGCCAACTCTTTATCAAATCTCCCAGTCTGATTTTCGTAAACTATTCATACATTGTCTTAAATGCAAAGATTTCTAGACATCTCCAGATTTTTGTACTCTGGGGGTTGGCAGGTATGTCTTTGGGGGGGGGGGGGGAAGCAGACGGGTGCGATTTTGCATCAGAAATGTTGCTTAATTTTCTGTGTAGTTCCATAAATTATCCATACCTACCCCACAGAAGGGAGCCCTCCACCCCTCTGGAAATTCCAATTAAGCTTCATAAATTTCTTTAAAGTTTTTGGCCTTTGACACCCCTCCCATCCCCCAGGAGTTTTCAATCCCTTTTGTGGGGGAGTATGGACATTTTCTGGAACCACACATTACATGTAAGGAAAGCACATGGAAAAACAGTCTGTCTTAACATAAAAGAGACCTAATTTAAATTGAAAAATGTGTCTAGGTTGGAGTTGGACTGCCTGATTGAGTACCAGACGTGTGAGTGCAACATTTCAAAGTCTTAAATCCTAGTGCTTTAATGCTTTCAAATATCACATTTCACACCAATTTCATACCCTGTGTTGCTTATTCTACTCAGGAAACATAACTGAATTAAAAATCAAAAGTTGTGCTTGTACGTTCGGTAACTCAATCTTTTACCTGTACTGCTATCTAAAGGTTTCTAATAACATGAAATGTAAAACAGTTTTAGCAGAAATTATGAACATTTGACTATCAAAATCATGAGTGGTAAACCGCCATTAGGAATTTAAACTGGCGACAACACAATTCTTTTCATGTGATTGAAAACAAATTGTCACGTAGTTTGTGTTTGCAAGCATCTTGTCAGTATTGATGTGATTTGAAACGGTCGCTTCATGGCCATGTAAACATCGTTTTCCAGAATTTGTATGAGCAATGTGTAGTTCCATATAATATCCATACCTCCCCCACGGAAGGGATTTTTTAAAAGAGCCCCCCACCCCTCTAGAAATTCCATTTAAATTTCATACATTTCTTAAAATTTTAAGGTCTTTGAGACCCCCCCACCTCCCCAGGAATTTTCAATCCATTCTATGGGTGAGTATGGATATTTTCTGGAACTACACAAAAATAAAGCTATCGAGGCAACAGGGTCGGAAAACTTTTGAGATGTATTCAACCTTTATAAAGAGAAGCAGGTTTCGTTAATTTTAAAGGGTTCCATGCTGTTTGGCAGCAGAGAGTTTCCGAAAATCACAAAGCTTTTTATTGGCTTCCCGATGACAATTTTTTCAATTGAATTGTGTCACCGCCAGTTCAAATGCCTAACAGCAGTTTTATGCCACTCTAGTGATTTGATAGGAACATTATCAGTCTCTGAGCATAATTTATCAAAACTTAAGTATGCATGTATTAAATTAAATACGATAGAGTGTCTGCCAGTGCCATCTTGTAGTAACACAAAACTGTTATAGATGTGTGGAATGCGTTGGGTATTCAGCAAGATATATTATCATTTGAAAAAACTACAATTTATAGACCTTTGTTATTAGTGTACATGTAACTTGGCAAAGAGCCAATTAAAGTCAATTATAAAATGTCTGGTAACATCACATTAAATTATTTTTGAATGCATCTTTTCAAGCATGTTTTGATCGTTTCCATTCAAACTTAACACAAATACATTTTGCATTTTCGCAGTAGTTATGGCATCTGTTTTCAACCTGGTAAATTTCTAAATGTGTGACATAAACAATGATGTCATCAGTGGCTTGACTGCCGCAAGAAATGTATTAAAAGATATGGTTGTCAAGGAAACCCCTTGCAGTAGAACACAGATAACACCTGTTTTGAAACCTTAACTTGTTTTTACTGCTTCGCGACAACTTCAATAACTATTATTTAAAATTCAAGCAACTCAAATCATAACCAGTCAAAATAATTTGCAGTAATAAATTTTGTTAGTCGACAATCATATACGGTAAATGTTCTATCTCAAATAAATGTTTTTATGGCAGTAGGATAGCTACTCGTAAAGTTTTAGAATTAAGAAATTTAACCACTGCAACTTTAGAGTTGAAAAAACCCTGATGGAAACATGGATAAGTGAATATACAAGTGAAACAAAATAATTAAAGAAAAAAATAATATGGACACAATCTTCTTTAACTTAAAATCAGGAATCTTGGCAGGAGGGAAATGTGGAAATAAAAAATTAAAATCTACTCAAACCAGCTGATCAGCAAGATATAAAATTGTTTTCGTACTTAAACTTTCAGTCTAGAGTTTAATAGAACTTCTTAGACTGGGATTGTTTAATACAAAAAAAATATTATGGACCATTAGGTACAAATGTCATAAAAGATCTTTCGTTCTTAGTGAAGTAGGACTCGAGGTTCATAGGTTATCGAATGATCGATCACGAAAACTTGTTTGTTTTTGACAAGTACATGCGAATGGTTAGCGACCATGTCCGACAGCTTCAAAGTTGTCAATTACAGTCACGCCACAAAATTGCCACAAAAATACCTTCCCACGTTATAAAGAAATGATAATTTCGCTTAATTAAAAGTACGTATAACAAGACGTATACCCTTCGGCATAGAAGCGGTTAAGAAGTCTGAAAACGGCAAAGTACTTCCATTTGTCGATTCCATCACTATTTGAAATTATTTTACTCCAACGTTTCGAATTTTACGCCCCATTGCACAATGTTGTTTACAAACGTAACATCACAGTCAAATTTCAAGACCACGTTAAGTATTCACTTAGCATTGTGTGAATGGCAAGTTTGTTTTTTAAATCATTTATTTGTCGAGAAATAATCGCTTAAGGAAGTAAAGAACTGAAATTTGCTGGATTCGGACTTACACTTAAAACGCGAAGCCAGTTCAATGCACAGATCGATGTCAGTTTCAATACATTGAAACAAATGTATATGTCGCACGCGAGATGGGTCAAAGGACAAAATAACAAAATTAATGGCGCGATCTGCCGAGCTATATAAAAATGGGTTCACAATCGATAAAAATTTCCTTTTTCCTTTACGGGGGTAATAGAAACGTTTCCTGTTAACAAAACGAGCTTTAGTTGTCTACTTCCTGTCTTAGCTAGATACAAATTAGCACTTACCAGACATCGTCCCTTGAACGTCTGTGCGGTAATAAGCGTGCCGGCTTGTTCCTTCAAAATGACATAAAGCCCTCGCTTCGAAACATCCGCCAAAGTATGCGGGCCATGGTTGACCCTCTGTTTATTAGAATCCTTTTTCGACGGGTTTAGTCTTGTCCGTTTTGCGTTACATATTCTAATTATCAACCTTGAAGCCAGGATGATAAGTAATCCGCCGAAGAAAATCGCGCCGCTTGTTGCGAGAAAATACCACCATCTTCTGTCCGCTCCCGCAACCAAGCAATCTTTGTCGCATTCCACGGATAATTCCGCCCTGCTACAGGTCTTAGACATAGTTTTCGAGTGGTGAAATACGCCATTTAATTTTCTGTTGAGCCATTATTATTACGTCCTTCTGTAGAGTTTTGAGTACCGACTGCAAGTGTCAGGTCTCACGGCCTTGGATAGAAACGATCAACATGTAATGAGAATATACTAACATGATCACAACTGTGATAGCATTGTTGAATTTTTAAAATAAAATCCTCGGAATAGAGAACGTTTAAACTCTTAAAATGCATTTCAAAATATTGGTAAAACGATAACTAGCAGTAAGAAATTTTAATCTAGCTGTTTTAAAGGGAAGATGGGAAACATATAAAGGAATTATAGTGATTATCTTTTTAATTCTCATTGACTGAAGTCCAGATGTGTAAACCAATTATGCATGCTTAGCAACTCTGTTGTTTCAGCCGAATATTTACACACGTTGTAAACATTAGCTGCAGGCATTATTTTCTTCTTGAAAATTCATAAATTTGGAATGCAATATCGAGGATAATGGTGAAATGCAATCATGAAACAGTATCGCGCTAAAAAAAAGTATCACTTTTATTTTTGGACTTTCCGGAAACGACTGACAAGTTCTGTATAAAATTAATTTCTCAAAAAAATATATATTACTTTTTCAAATTTCTTACATAATAATACATACAGAAAAGTGCCAACTTGTTGGGGAAACAAACAAATATCTGTTTTTAGGTTTAATTGCTTAGAAAGAAAAGTTGAAAATTCAGCTTATAAATATAGACTGCGTAAGTCGGCGATAAAGTAAATCTTTCGCTGATTAAAACTTATCAAAAATTAACATCCCACGTGAAGGCAAAACAATATTTCATGAAAATTTTGCCGTCTCAAAAGCGCCCAAGAATTTGTGAAAGATACCACAAAAGTGTTGACCGAAAATCACAGTATGGGCTCGAGGGGTGCGATGAATGCCCTAAAATGCTCTCTATTGTCACAGGCAACGGGAAGCGGACAAAACATCCAAAGCTCGTATTGAACAAATTGAAAGCTTCTAAAGATAGAGGTTTAAGCCAAAGACGGAAACTGTCATTTTGTCAAAATGAAACAAGTAGAAATATTAGTCAACAACACCGTTGTTTCAGGTGCAAAGCACTTTCAAGGAGGTGACACTGGCCCGCCTTATTCTGGCGTGCGTCACGACACACCATCACGCGAGAGGCACTCACACGCGCGTTTATCGCGAAGCGCGCAAAAAGAAAAAAAATAGGTGGTACGCCCACTTTGTTGTGATGCATGATGAT
Organism: Oculina patagonica; assembly: GCF_052425735.1. Classification (NCBI taxonomy): domain Eukaryota; kingdom Metazoa; phylum Cnidaria; class Anthozoa; order Scleractinia; family Oculinidae; genus Oculina; species Oculina patagonica. The sequence goes on from NC_135766.1 coordinate 21,349,354, forward strand.
CCGATGGAAAAAAAAATGTGTGGATTGTAGAATCACAATAGTAACATGTATGGCAATATATGCATTGTTGAAGTTTTAAATTTAAAAACCCTTCGGTTACAAACTCTCAAAATACATCTTGCACATTTTAGTATGACAATCAGCAATAAAAATTTTAATCAAGTCATTGATCTGATGAAACCAACAAAAATCAGTGGATTGTATAATTTTTACAACCAACCTCATTCCCAGGGCTTTTCAGAAATGAGTTTGAATCACCCACTAATGTTGAGGGAATATATAAATGGGATTAAGAAATCAATGTGTTTCAAAAGTTAGGGGTAAAAATGGTGTTTAACCAAAGAGATGGAAACTCAGTCAGGGAAACAATAACCTGCGATCAGGGGTTTTTTTCCTTGCAAAGATGAGAGAGGGAAACAAGGTTAGGGAAACAAGTGCCAGCTGATGCTGACATCACTTCTCCGAGAAGTGACTGATCTGGCGGGTTGTCCCAGAAGTTGTTAAGCAACATGACGCATTTATATGCACAACAGCTTTTGGAGTACTCGTGAGCGTTTGCACCAGTTTGACTGGATGAAATAATTTAGAATTTCTTTGAATGCTTCAACGAAATATTTGCCAAAAGTGGCACTTATTACCAACTGAACTAGTTTTGGTGGTTCAAGAAATCGGAATTAGACTGTATAGTAAAATACAGTATTTTATTAAAATTATTATGGTATTTTCAAGTCTCCAACTTTTTGTGTTTAAGTTAGGGCCGTGAGATGCAACTTTTGTCACGGACCACTTGAGTCACAAAAAAAAAAACATTCAATCTTCTACATATTACAATCATAATCACATTCTAGGTTTGAGTAACACCAAATAATTCTTATCACAGACTTTTCATAAGCTTGTAGCATACAAACAAGGCTGTAACACAGGAGTCAGCCCTATTCTATTTGATTTTTTTTTTTGTCATTAAGGCAAAAATAAAGTCAAAAATGCAGCAATAGGCCATTATACCCCCATGCAAAAAGGTTATAAAAAAGCAAAACATAGATTATCCCACTTTTATTGCCAATTTAACTAAAATAGTTTATGAACACTGTCATGCTCCTGGCCACACCAACACATACGATAGCCTCCATAACCCTTATAAGATGCCCCCTTACACATTGAGCTTGGGTAGGAACTGATGAAAATATCTAACTCCCAGAACAAAAATAAGGTCAGGACTAAAATAATCACAGAATCAAAATTAAAGAAGGAAACTTTATTCTAGGAAAAAAGAATGGAGATTCGGTTGAAATACAGGCACCATGTTATATAACACGAGTAAAAAGCTTCTCTACTTTGATTTGAAGAAGCAAATAGATTAGGAAAATTCAACATAAAAACTTAACTAACTCACAACAGATGTAAAATTTACAGAAGCTAGCCACAAGTTAAAAAGTGAATAGTGATGATTTATTCCAACACATGATTACACAATAATAATTGTACATTAAATGTATAAATACAGAGGAAACGTAACATCTTTTACTGGCAAAACAGCTGTGACAACGACAGAGCTTTACTTTTCAACGAAGTGTGTAAGCAAAAATGTTTTGGAAGTCCCAATGAAACTGTACAGAGAATATAAAGTAAAAAGAAACTTAGAAATTAAGCTTATGTTGGTTTGTTGGCTCCTTTCTTGCCGATTAAACTCTTGTGGATGTGAGGGATTACACCTGTTGATAATAAAAAACCACGTCAAGTTTTGCATTGCATATTATTGGGGAAAAATCATTCATATATTTCCCAGACAATATGGTAACCAATATCATCACACAAGGGCAGTGAAAAAACAATCCCAAAGTTATCTGATAGCAACAAGCATAATTAGGTTAACTGGTGTCCTTACAGAGTTTCTGTGCATTATTTTTTTATTATTATTATCATGTAAGAAGGTTTACCATTGTCTCAAAAGAATTAATCACTTTATTTCTCTTGTAAATTACTATGGAGAAGTGTGAATTGAATCTGCAGCCATTGTGTTTTGGGGTTTTTTTTTTTATTTAAAAAACAAACTGCTTCACTTAAATTATAAGTCAGATGATACTTTCATCAGTGAAATCACACAAAATATTTTCTGTGATAAAGCAGGGAATGAACTACCCAAAAGAAATATGAAGACATTTAGCTCCAAACAAGTTTATAGCCAAACGGAATTTTATACTAACAAGTGCAGCCCTTTTAAACAGTGGAAAATCGTCGACAGACCGTCGAAAGTTCCAGAATGTACGAGATGATTTTGAAAGATTATGCAACAATGCGATCTTACCTCCACCGGCGATAGTTGCTTTGATTAGCGAATCGAGTTCTTCGTCACCTCGAATGGCGAGTTGAAGATGGCGGGGAGTAATACGTTTCACTTTTAAATCCTTTGAAGCATTTCCAGCCAACTCGAGAACCTGCAACACAGACAGATTGAATTCAGCTCGTTTTATACGAAAACTCCGTGGTTTAACACGTAAGATTCCACTCAGAAATCAAGGCTTTGTCATAGAAAATCAAGAAAGCGCCAAGCTAAAAATCAACCGGGCAAAATAACGCAAATGGCTCGAATTCGCCCACTGAATCAAATAGGTCGAATAAAGAGATTCATTAGCACAGTTTAAAGCGAAAAAACGGTGATAAAGCGTGTAAATCTGAAGATCAAACTCATATTTTGCATTCAAAGGCGGTCAGAAGAAAAGGACGCCATTGTTGATTTCAAATATGGCGGGAACTGTCGTTACTAGCGTAACCACCATTCGTGAAACTACTTTCCAATACGTTTCCGTTGAAATTTTTACGATCTGATTGCAAGAATATAATTGCACACTAGATTTTTACAATATGTAGTGAAATAACGGCTGAGAATCGTCGGAGAACGGGAATTACAGAGTTGCATATTTTGAATGAATTCAATATTCAAACATTTACCGCCCAAATGAGTACAACAAAGTGATGCGAGAGTTTGAAAGTTCTCCACGACTAAACGAGCTTTTTGCGACTCCAATTAGCAAATAGATTTTCTACAAAAAACTAGGCGTTTAATTACTTACCTCAGCTGTTAAATACTCGAGGATAGCTGCGCTGTAAACAGCGGCTGTAGCTCCAACACGGCCATGACTTGTTGTTCGGTTCTTCAAATGTCTGTGAATACGACCTACAGGGAACTGTGAAACAAATACACAGCGTCAGATTTATAGCAAAAACGGCTAAAAAAGTCTTTTGCAAAGTTGTGCAGCCATTCTTGAGCTTCAAACGCCGACTTACCTGGAGTCCTGCTCTTGCTGAACGTGAAACGGCTTTAGCCTTTGCCTTGGAATCTTTACCAGCTTTTCCGCCTGCCTACAAACCAAACAGAGGAAGGTTCGCGTGAAAAATATGAAACGTACGCGACGGTTTCGGCGAAAATATAACTTCAATTAACAGTTTATGAAAGGATGCGCGTTCTTCGGCATAAAATAGACCGAAAACATTTCGCAAAAAGCGGATGGAAACGGATGCAAAATCCCTTCGACTTACCATCTCGACTCTTTGAAAATTTGTGACGCGCAAACAAACGACAACTGAAGAGCGCCAAAATTGAGCACGTCAATTTGAAAGTGAACCAGCCAATCAGAAACTAGCTTCAGAGCAGAAGCCAATCACAAGCTGTTATCTTCCCGCCTGACTAAATGTTCCAAATATGGATAATAACATTTGATGAAACAATACAATTATGGTAATTAAAATTGATTGTTACGTTTGAAAATTAGTTTACCGCCAAGTTCATTCTTTCTTTCAGATTTGTCTAGCGCGGAAAAATTTACTTGCGATAAGGCCGCTTTATTTTTTTTCGTAAGCGCTTGCATGCCGCTTGGAGAGAACAAAAGGAGCGCGTTCTTTTCGTTCGGCCGGCCTACCCCTTCCGCCGACTTTTTGCGCCGGGGAAAAAACAGCGCCTGATCGCAATTCAAGAAAACTTTTCAACACTGAACAAGATTATGTTGGAAAAAAACATAACAAGTAAAAATGTAATTTATACGTTTTGCGACCGATAAACCGAAAAAGCCAATCAACAAGGAGGGAGGCGGGGTGGAGGGAGTTGGGGGTAGTGTAGGTGGGGTGAGGTATTTTAAATTTCTGTCAAAATAGCTAGCTTTCGCTTCAAGAAAAGAAAGAAAAAGGAAAACCTCTGGGATCAGGGTTGCTGCCGTAGTCAACAAATTAGGCCTCGATATTAGATGCCGATTGTAAACTCCTTATGTAATACGCACGGTTAGTTAATTGCTTAATGGAAAATTCCAGCTTAAGGCCATTAGCTGTTGTTCACGTTTCACAAGGAAAACAATAACCGTATCATGCTCTGTCGATGTCTCTCAAGGTATGCGCAGAAAGATGACCGTGGGAAGACTAGGGAGAAGGAAATACAAGGCGCCCTCCCTATAACCCTTCACCGCGGTCAAATCTCTCAGGCAGCTTTTCTTTCTATGTCGGCGGATTTTCCACATTAAAGTGTTAGTGTGAGCGAGGATTAGATGAAATAGTTGCTGAGTGTAAACATATTCCCATGGCTATTTCCTCAGGTAAACGAGTGTTCTTAATTATTCTTAGGCCATTTTAACTAACCCAGGTAAATTTGAAAACGGAGAAATTTGAAAACGCAACCTAAAGTGTTTTACGTCCACATTATCGTTTTTGTATCGTTTTCAAAATGTTCACCGTTCACACTAAGGGTAAATTTGAAAACGATACTCGGCATCGGCCATATATAAATGGCAGATAGGCCTAGACAGATTGTGCTCGCAAAATCATGAAAAGTTGCTCTTTTTAAAGCCAAAAAGTTGCTAAAATGTTGCCCAAAAACCCAAAAAGTTGCTACTAAAACTTCAAAAGTTGCTACTTTAATATATCAATATTTCATACAAATATTAGTAAATATCATCAATCATTGTTCTTTTTGGATAATTGGAACTTAAGAAAGTTCAATATATTAATCTGAAGTGTATATCTTGGGCACATGTATATTATAAAAGGTTTGTACAGTTGCAGAACAAAACTTAATATATAAATGCTCTTGTATCTTATTGAGCAATGTCAACAAATTAAAGAAAATAACGCCAATGTGCGTGCTAAATACTCTGTTCAGTCGTTTTCTCCGGCGTCCTGCGATATTAAATCTATTAAATCGCCGTCCGCCATTTTGAGGAAGAACACGCTGCCGACGCTGGGCAACCAGGCCAAGAAATCCTGGGCGACCAGGTAATGGTAGTGAACCGAAAATAACTGGGGACGAGGTGGGTTTATGATGTCCTCTCAACACCTCCTCAACACCCGTTCCCTGCTAGTATGCAAAGTATCAATGTTTTTACAGAAATAGATGTTTCCTTTTCAAAATTTCAACCACATGTTAATTTTTGTGATTCTTATTAGGCATATCAATACAAAGTTGCTCAAAAGTTGCTCAGAAAGCTAAAAGTTGCTCAAGGTTGCTAAAATTGGAAAAAGTTGCTCCAAACGCCAAAAGTTGCTCAAAAGTTGCCGAGCACAATCTGTCTGGGCCTAATGGCAGAGCATGCGCGTGCATTATAACTGGAGCCCGTGCTAAATTCAGTCTATTCAAATGAGGGAATTTTTTACAATAAATGTTTTTGTCGGCGCCGCGGATTACGTTGATTAAAAAGATATTTTACTTGAGAACTTTCCGATGATCCATAGATTTCAAAGCTAACTTCACCTGCATATTTAAAAATACAGCGATCAATTCCATTACAGTAAGAAGTCGAAGATTTACGGAATAAATAATTTACTGATTTAGAGTTCGGAGTTTTAAATTTAGGTTTTAAAGCGCAACGTTCAGCTTTTAAACAACAAATTAAGCTCGATAATAAACAAAGAAGCATAAACATCAATTCGTCTGCCATCTTGAATTGATGGTTTAAAGGGGACTGTAACAGAGATCACATGGCCATTTGACGTCAGCGTTTTCGAAAAGTATCGTTTTCAAATTGCAACCGACCACACTTCACCACCTAGCCGGCGTGTTTAAGGTGGCCCGAACCTATTTATTTACGTGATGGTTGAATTTTTGAATCGCACTTTTTGGCAGGAAAGATTTCACCGATTTCTTCGAATTTTTGCGTCCTGAATAAAAAATGTACGAATTTATGGAAAATGGCATTCGATTTTCAGTCGGAATAAAAACTTTTGAGATTTGAACAACAGATTTCTTCTAAATTTTAGCAAATAAGTCTCAGAGCTCTCAAGTTTTGTATCAGGAAGTTTCATGACAATCCTGACCATGCAACTCGCTGCACAAAATGCTGGTCAAATTTTATCTGAAAATGCTACGCTAATGCATTCATGTCAACTGATGCACAAATAGCTATAGACTGTGCAGCCGGACTACCTGTCATTTGCAAGGATAATGATCCCCAAAACCTTATCAAAAAGAAAGCGAGGAATCAGAAACCTACAGTAAACACAAGCATCGCAACAAGTAGAACAATTTTATGACGCTTGCAAGGTAAAATCAGATAATTTATATTCAGCTCCCCTATCTTGTATTCGTTCCTTTATTTTCGAAAAAAATCTTAGCATGGCAAAAAAGAACATTACGAAAAACCGGCCAGTTTTCATCACAGCGGGTTCCTATTCTGGGGAGAAATAAAGCTGCCAAGTTGAGTACTTCTAACTATCCGCTTTTCGACTGCATCGAGAACCTTTGTGCTCAATAATATATTCATGATAGCTGACTTTGTTTTTCGAATTCCTCACGGGCAGTTTGTCACTTGGGCATAGCGAGTGTTCAGATATGAAAATGGTTTTCTTATTAAAATGATGTTTTAATGTTTCCCGAGACTTGTTATCCCCAAGTGGCAAACTGGCCGTAAGGAATGCGAAAACAAAGTCAGCTACCTTGAATATATTATCAGGCACAGGGTTTTCATTGCAGTCGAAAAGCGGATGGTGGGAAGTACTCAACTTTGCGGTTTTATTTCTCCTCAGAATGGGAACCTACTGTGACGAAAACTGGTAAGGGGTTTTCTTAGATGTTTGTTTTTGCTATGCTAAGATTTTTTCGAAAATAAATGAACGAATACGTGATAGGTGAGATGAATATAAAATATTTAATTTTACTTTGCACGCGTCATAAAATTGTGCTTCTTGCTGCGCTGTCTGAATTTGCTGCAGGTTTCTGATTACTCACTTTCTTTTTGATAAGGTTTTAGGGATCATTATCCTTGCAGATGACCGATAGTTTGGCTTCACTGTTCCACTATTTGTCCGTCAGGTGACATGAATGCATAAGCGTAGCATTTTTAAATAAAATTTTACCAGTATTTTGTGCAGCGATTTGCATGGTCAGGATTGTCATGAAACTTCCTGATACAAAACTTGAGAGCTCTGAGACTTATTTTTTAACGTTTAGAAGAAATCTGTCGTCGGGTTTTAAATTTATGGACATTTTTGGTAAAAACTAGATTTTGAAAATATGTTCAAATCTCAAAAGTTTTTATTCCGACTGAAAATCGAATGCCATTTTCCGTAAATTGGAACATTTTTCATTCAGGGCGCAAAAATTCGAAGAAATCGGTGAAATCTTTCCTGCCAAAAAGCGCGATTCAAAAATGCAACCATCACGTAAATAAATAGGTTCGGGCCACCTTAAATTTACCCACTTTGGAGAGCGAGTGAAAAGTCCCATTTTCGGAGACCGAAAACGCCGTTTCTGTGTTGACGGTTGGCCTAACCGGAAGAAAGGATGCGTTTTCAAATGTGCCCTGGTCTGTCTAAATATAGTAAGTTCTTAAAATCAAAGTTTCTCCGACATGCGTTGTCTTGCCATGTTTGTCACCGCAGTGTCTTTTTTTTATTTTTATAAAACAAGTGTCTTTACAATTTTAATATTTTGCATAAGAAACAAAATGCTTTGACATATGACGCGACAAGTCGGCATGTCGCTATTTTCAATCACATGTCGCTATTTTCATTTTAAAAGACTTTGTAAATCGTCAGGATACAGGTAATGTAACGATCCTTGCACTATGAAAAATTAAACCTCATCTTTGAAGTACTTTTCCTGTTTTTGCTAATTATCTCGTATGACCATCTTTCACTCGCGTTTTATATAAATTTCTCTTATCAGCCCTTATCCTCGTGCAGGCACAGTTAGTCAGGGCGGGACAAAGTAAACCAAGCGACAAAATCACCGCAACAAAGCAAAACTTTCGTCCCACCGATTTTTAAAGCTTACGCTTTGTCTCGCCCGAGTAATTTTCTCGAAGGAAATCCCAGACCTTTTTTAGTTCTTTTTTTAGTTCTTTCTCTGTTGAAAGCTGGGCGAGAGTCGCGAGAGTACTGGACACCAACGTAAAACGCCACCCACCCACCCCAACCGCGCTCACTTTGACATGTTTGACTTCCTACGTTGGCTGTTTCTATCGCACGTTCTTTCGCGTTGAAAAAAATAGAGACAGTCCAACGCAGCGGCGAGAGCTTGGAAAATAACCTGTCAGATCACGGCTATAATGAAAACACTTTCTAACCTTCACCACCCCCCAAAAACGTAACTAAATAAAGTGATGGCGTGACTTGGCTGTGATCTGTGTTGACGTCATTGTACTGTTATCTCGAACTTCTGATCTCACTTATTAAATAATTTAAGACAATGAAAACCCCGAAAGACAATATGTAAAATTAGTTATCTTACCAGGTTTGAAAGACGGTGAGCAAGTTAAATTTTGCACCAAATCGCGATCAGTACTTTTCCCAAGTTAAAGTTGCAATATGTAAAGTCGCTGAGTAAATTTGCACAAGAAAATATCGTACTGAAGCTTAACGTACTCGATATATTTTTAGGCAGTAAAAAAGATATTGCATCTTTTAGTTTGCCAGCCGTCGGGGCCAGACTTTTTTAATTAAACACGCAAAGAGAGGGCATTTTAGAAAGTAGTTGACAACATCTGTCTAAGATTTATTTATATTTTATCTTAACATTCCAAGACAAAAAGAGTTGGCGATCAGTTTTCTGTTGACAATAAACTGATTGGCTGGTTGCATTTGACTTCCTCATTGCTCGTCAGCTTCCCGATCAAATTGCAAACAGAAGACTTGATTACTTTCTTAGTGCGAGAGCGTACTAAGTTTTAAGACATTTGTTCTCTCTCTTGACGCTACGGTATGGCGTCGTACGAGAAGGAAATGATCCCTTTAGAAGCTGTTTATTACGCAAATGAAGGCATTCCGGAGCAATTTCCTGTTAAAGAAGAATTGGTGGATGTTAAGTTTCCTTCATGTCCCCGACGAAGAGTTGTGATCATCGCTGGTGTTATAGCAGGGCTTATAGTTGTTATCGTTGTAGCCTCCCTGATTGGAAAATACGTTACAGCCTACCTTAGCGACGCTAACAACAAATGTAAGTACTGGTAACATTTTGAATGCTGTACTTCGCTTATATCTCCTTTGTCAGAGGAGAGCAATGCTTTGCCTTGCAGTGCATGAGCAGTTTGTTAACTTAGGCCACATTTCTGTTTGTTAGCTTAGGGCAACCCAGGTTGAATTTCTTCAAATTGCACTGACCTGCATTCAAACTGTTCCTCTCTTGATTAAAACCGTGACAGCGCCAGGAAACTGGAGCTACAGTCGAATCCCGATAACTCGAATCTTCAAGGGAAATCGAAAAAGGTTCGAGATATCGGAATTTCGAGTTATCGAGGGTAAAAGTAGTAAGAAAATGACCTGAAAGGAGTTAGCCGGAGTTCGAGTTACTGAGGGTTCGAGTTACCGAGATCGAACTGTATTCGAAGCTACTGAAGCTTTGTTATGGAAGCATATGCATTATGATACTCAGTTCTTATCGAAAATAATGTTCAGTTCTAACATTGTCGCCTTTGACATGATACTCAGTCGACGGCCATCTGCATCACTGAACTTCATGATATTTTGTTTCGTCCAAACAAGCCGTGGCTAACAATGTTCTACATTTGGTGCAACCATTGTTGTTCAGTTTTTCACTTACTAAGAAATCGTAACATGTTACAGTTTAGTTTCCAAAAGCAAATGAAAAAGAAGCGGTTTCACCGCCACATAAAAACGCATTGAATTTGATTCGGGTAACAGCTCTGCTGTGACACTGAACTCGCGTTGTATGCAGGATAACTCGGGTCCATGAAGTAAAATTATGGATCCTACTTACATGCATTTACTAATTTTGGCTTAATTTCCTGACTATTTCTCCCATCGGGTAGCTGATAAAGGTTCGAAAGACAAAGGAATTGGAGAGCCAGAAGGAAGCATTGCCTCAAGCATTCCCTTACCCTCGGAAAGGCCCGGTGAGTATTTGTCAGATTCAGACTGTCAGCGGACAATTCAGATATTTATTACGACATAAACAGTGCACGATTAAATTTGTTTACCTTTAGCTGAATAAGCTAAAGAGATATAGTTCGTTTATTTGCTTTATAAGAGCAGTCGCGGTAAAGTGTACGCTTCTAGGGTTTTAATCAAATCTTCGGTCACTGTTTCTTACTATAAAATATCATCTAAGGTCAGGCGACTATAATGACATGATCACTAATTAATGATTTAGAAAAAAGGCTCCACAGAAAGTTTGTTCCTAAGGTTATCAAAGATCTGTAATATTATACTGGGCATGTCTTAGTTAGAGCAGTGAATATCGGTAGACTGAAACATCGTGAAACGTAACCAAAATCGCGTCAACAACACTGAAACAGCTGAACCTGTAGCTAAATTGTACTGTAACCTGAAAGTCAGTCTTGCGGGAAAGGACAAGAAAAGAACTGCTTCGCTGGAAGTTTATAGTTTAGTTTCAACATCTAACAGTCCTACTTATTAATTAGCATTACGAATTTATCAAAAAAAACAGTCGAAATTCTCAAAAGTGCTACCTATGGCAACATTGTGACTATCATGCAGTAAAGTGTACATTATGCAACGTAGGCTTTAGCAATTGCAAGAGTTGATTACGGTGCAAGTGTTTCATGGAGTTCTAAGGCAAGATCAAGAAGTAACACTTTCGAAACGCTTTGGCTATATTAGCATTTCACAGTCATTTCTTGTTAAATTTCTTTCTGACTTGCACTAATTGCGTGCGGTTGGCACCACCAAAACATTAAAATAGGTCAGTTAGGGTTAAGCTATCAATAGAGTAAACCAAGCTTTTTGGTAACTCTCCAAGAAAACGTTAATCAGTGACGTCACTGGCTGTATTTTCAGTTTCATAGCTGCTTTCCAAGACCCTGAACGTTGGATTATGTCCTCGTATTAGTCATGAATGCTCTACCAAAGAGCGGAACGCAACGCTCAGTACAACTAAACTAATGCCAGTGCAATAAAACACTCAGCATTTGAAGAAGGGCATTACTAAACGCAACAAAACACCGAAACCGGCAGCGAAACGAAACACCAAAACACCGAAACAAATTTGTTATTTTCGGCGAGATTCTTTGTCTTTGAGTTGAGGGGGTCTTTACCTGTTAGAGTTTTCGTTTTCGAGACCATCCGGTTCCAACTAAAAAAACGTGTACTTCCTTGCCGATTTGAACTGATCTACACTGAACTCTCTCAGACCTCTCAGTTTCTAAAATTATGTCCCGGCCATGTTTGTCTCTTCATATAGGCTGCGTTGATGACTAAAACAATTGTAAAGACTTTGAGTCTTCCCTTCTCGCTAGTTTTTATAACCTTCAGTATACGTAATGATTTTTTTTTCTCACGCGGTGTTTGATGGACAATTTTACCGGCAATGTTGTACGACACAATTAGCCTACAATTGGTTGATGGTTTTACTGTGAAGAAGTTTGAAGAGCATATAAAAAGCATAAGATTTGCCCGAGGCATAGTATCCGAGAGCACAAGAGTATACACACGAATAAGTTTCGGAGCGTT
>NC_135766.1:21366257-21446257 GCF_052425735.1 Oculina patagonica
AACTACTGCAAATGTAAAAGCTACACTGGAAAATGCAGGTGCTTAGTATGCTAAAGAACAAATTAATCGGCCTGTCCAACTGTTACTGAGGGAAGGTGTTATTTCAGGACTCAAGAAAGTTGGTAGTGTGAATAAAGCCGTTATTAAACACCACCAATCAATAAATTAAATGTAGCTAAAGGCCGTGGCACATTGTTGCAGATACATTGTTGTTCGTGATGTTCTCGCGTGATTAAGCGAGCGGGACACAAAACAAATGTTTTGTTTCCATTTTACGCAAACCGGGAAACATTTGTTGCGGACACAAAATGTTTCTCAAAACATCAGGAACAGTTTTTGCGTCTCGGACACAAATTTTGTGCCAACAATTGATGACAATTAACGTCTTTACTATAGTTCTTACTTGTTAGTCTACTTTAGAATAGTTTTTTTCAGTGATCGTATTAAACTTGGGTCGCGCCTTTATCGTCATCTTTCGGGGGTTAATTCATGTTTTCAGAAGAACATTCTAGCCTTAAACGCGGGAGCTCACTTGCGGGAGTGGAGGTAGTAAACGAGTACTTAATCTAACCATCTGTTATTACAGTTCCGCCATCCATAACTGTCCAACCTATGAGTAAGATGAGAATTTCTGGCCATGGTGTAACCTTTTGCTGTGACGGAGAAGGCAATCCTTCCCCGAAATTCGAGTGGTAAGGCTTTAAGCTCTATAACAAACTAGTATATCATACCCTGTGCTCATAACAAGAGCTTTATCTGACAACTTTGTTGGGCATAAAAAAAGAGGGAGTATGCACAATGTCAGGCCTACAAAACTGTACTTTGAACGTTTTGCGTTACATAATTATTGCCAGCAGCAAACTTGTGACATTGGTTTATGTTTGACATCAGGTACTGGTATCGAACTGATAGCACCAAAATTGTCACTACTAAGAGTCGCTGACACGTAGTAATTACTTAATATGTTTTTTTTTTTAAAGAAACAAGTCAGCTGCGTGCGCTTGTGTGTTTTTTTTCCGAAAACCTTTCTCGAATAGCTGTATCTGGATGAAGAACATGTAACCAGCAATGCCTTTTTCAAGAGTATATGAGAAGGGCTTTTGATTTCGACAATAAGCCAGCGTGCGTTGTGTCAGTTATATTAGCCAGCCGTCTAAGTACTAAATAAGCTTTTCCAACTGCAGTTCACACTCACTATGAGCTAGCCTGCAAGCGGGCTCACATTTGGGAAGTGACCGAAGTTGAGCCTGCTCGCAGGCTAACTATGAGCCGATGAACAATTTTTTTCCAAGATCTTGATATCCATCCACCTCTTTAGGTTTAAAGACAACAACATCATCGATAAAGACGTTTACCATTACAACAAGACGCTTGAAATTAATGATGTGAGCGGCCTTATGGGAAGATATCGATGCCGAGTGGTGAACGACTTTGGGTCAGAATTTTCCGATGTTGCTAATTTACAAGTGTTTAGTGAGTATAAAATTTTTACTTTGGCAGTAATTATATGGGCATGGATGGGGTGAACTAATAATTAACAAACAATGGCCAACATCGTTTCTTCTAGATGGCGTTTGTAGCCGCCCCCTCCCCCGTCCAATACATACCTTATATAGCAGACATTCCTTAGGAAATAAGGCAATAATTAGGGATTAAGCGTCAACAAATCGGACGTTTTAGTTATTTCCACGTTTGATGCAGTCGTGAGTGGAAAAAAAAAACTGCCCCTATGCTCATAATAACAACTCATCCCCAGCTGTTTCGGGAAAAAAACCTTTCCATTAAATAATATTGCCACCGTAAATCCATTCACGAGAGAGCAACTAAGAAGCAGACTGGAAACGTGTTGATTGTAGTGAAGCTGCACCCGGCAATTTTTGCAATTTTGAACAATTAATTGGTCTGCTACAACCTATCAGATATAACTTTTAGAATGATTTTCGATGCAGTCGGAAAACCAAAGTAATCACTCCGGCCAATTACAAACTGTACAGGCAATCCAGTGAACCAATCAAAACTTGAAGTAAACACAGGTAGCCGACACGAAGTGCGGTAAAACATGTGCGAATGAGTCATTGTTGGCTTTATTTGGTTTTATATCTGATTGTGTGGGAAAGTGGTGCGAGTTTTTTTAATAATCACTAAGCGTAGTAAAGTACAACCAATGCGAACACAAAGTACTTTTGGCACTCAAGTGAAAATCGTCCTATTTAGGCAATCCAGTTTATAATAAGTGCTTGAAATAATTCTTCTTCGATCTTCTCGCTCAAATGCAGATGAAAGCGACGAGGTTTCATGTAACCCGACTCCCATCACCAAGAACGCTACACTCCCGTCGGGATGTGTTATACATGGCACAACAAATGATGTAGTTGACATCGGGCAATGTCTACCAACACCTTGTCTACGAAATGACTCTGCCCTTTCAAATACTGCGTGTCAGGACGAGAGGTTTTGCTGTGGGGTAGAGGAGGTAGAGGATGCCACTATAAGTTGCGGTGGCTCTGTGACATTTAAAATCTCTAAAGTATCTCGTTGTGGTTGCCAAGCGTGCAAGATACCCAAATCATATATCACTGGGATAGTCGTCGGCTTAAAAGGGGCAGTTGAAAAACCGATTGCCTACTGCGAAATTAAGGCTGGAGACAACTACTACTACTCAGATGACAAGGGAGCTTTCAAGTTTGAAGTACCCAATGATAAACAACGATTGTCTGTAGTTTTTAAGGACACGTATTTCTTTGAATATGCAGATTTTACAAAAGTATTTCGTATCGTCAAAGGGCAAGCTTTGTTTTCCAAAGTTGTTTTAAGAGTCAAACCAGCACCAAAACCATTTAACTCGTCTGAGCCGTTTAAAGTTCCACTAGGCGAAAATCCTGCTGACTCAGCTTTCGCGGAAATTGAAATACCGGAAGATGCACTGTTGAAAGAAGACGGGACAATTTATTCTGGACAAGCAAACCTTCGACTGAGCGTAATGGACCCGCGTAACGTGTCAGATGTTTTGACAGCTCCGGCGGACTTTTCAACCGTTGACGAGGATGGAGAAGAACAATTGCTAGTCACTTATGGAATGCTTAATATCGGGTTTGAGGATGTCAGGGGGAAGAAGCTGTCTACGTCAAAGCCCATCAAAATGTTTATAGATCCTGAGAAGCTTAACATTTCGGTTGACAGCAATGGCAACACCACAACAAAACTGTGGTGGTTGGACGAAAAGACGGGAAGATGGATGGAGGCTGGAAATCTGTGGTTGGACACAACACAAAGCAACAGAAGCAGACGAAGCCCTACTCGCTTTTTGTTGACTGAGATTACACCAGTTGTACAGAGGCAAGGGACACTAAATATCGACGTAACAGAAAATTTTGGTGCAGTTCGAGTGTCCGCTCCAGCGGGCTCCACCGTTAGAATCCTCTGTGAGGAGCCTAATGAGGGCGTCACGACATATGCTGGGTATTTGGAAGGGGCTGTTGACGACAGCACAGTTACCTGTATATCTGTATGGATCAATAGACAGTGTTTCATGCAAGCGGAGGGCAGCGATGCACGATTCTTAGATCCATCAGATCCAGATGGTTTTCCTGCCTCTGTGTCGGCCAGTATTATTCAAACTCAACTAACAA
The DNA here is from genome assembly GCF_052425735.1 of Oculina patagonica. Taxonomy (NCBI): domain Eukaryota; kingdom Metazoa; phylum Cnidaria; class Anthozoa; order Scleractinia; family Oculinidae; genus Oculina; species Oculina patagonica. Next base: position 21,369,887 of record NC_135766.1, read on the forward strand.
GTGTTGGTTCGTCGCCCTCAGTGCGATCGTTCAGGTTTAACGTTAACGCTGATAGTAATGGTCCAGTGTATTCCCATGACAATGACGACGTTCAAAATTGTCGTGCCCCACAGTTAGTTGTGGGACACCGACAATTTGAATTTACATCATCTGTTTCTGCGAGTCTTGACTTGATAAGTGCACGCCCCAGTCCGCCGCTAAATTTTAGAGATCCACTCAGCTGGTACCCTGCACCTGGTATTTTTAATTGTTTCATCAAAATATTAGCACATGGCAAGGGATCTATTTTTCTAGCTTCCAGCTACAGAGCAAACACGAAAGATGACGCGAACAAGTTTGGTGATTCTGCTGCAATGGCCATCTCAGCCACAGCTGATCCAGGTGTGGACGATAAATACGTTGCTTGCCTTGAGATTCGATGTCCGGGAAATGTATATCAGCCGAATACACAGACACAGGTTCCCGAATGGACACACGTGTTAGTTACCCATTTAACTGGGAGTTGCGACTTTCAGAGGCATCATCTGCAGAAACAAGACGACATTGATAACAACGGCGCCAGTTGCTCCTCTCGACGAAAACGCCATTCTGCTGGTTCGGAAAACTGGTTCTGCATTCCACTTCCGGCTCGTGGTGGTTTCGACATCGATAATGTCTACACTTCTCCGAGAAATAATCGACAACAAGGTGTAAACAGATGTAACACCGGGAACAACGATTGGGTCTCAGGACCAGCTAACCCTTCTCAGGACTCACCTACGATCGAATTCAACTGCAGGTGAGGACAAGAAAAAAATAAAAGGCACACGTAGAGTGGGTGGTGGTACCTGCAGCTTACCGCCACCTATTTAATTACAGTTGAATCCCGATAACTTGAACCTTCAAGTGAAATCGACAAAGGTTCGAGATATTGGGAGTTCGAGTTATCGAGGGTAAAATTAGTAAGAAAAAAAACCTGGAGAGGAATCGGAATAGGTTCAAGTTAGGGGGAGGTTCGAGTTAATGAGGGTCCGAGTTATCGAGATTCAACTGTATTGTCTTGGAACGTGAATCATTTCCGTTGACAAATTATGGCAATAGGACTGAGTGGAGTCCAATTCGGTCTGTAATGACTGTAATAATACGTGTAAACGAAAAAAATAGGATAACCACGCTGAGCGGGAGTTTGATTGACAGACAAAATTGGGCGACACGAACTTGAACAAAATCTGTTAACCATAAGTATAACCATTTTTTACACGTCTTAGAAAACGAAAACATAACAGCTGAGTTTATCTTTAACTGAGTTGATCAAAAAAAAACTAAGCCTTAGTTTTTTATCGGTTCAACAGTCCAAAAAGGGTGATATTCGCAAAAAAACGACAGAGTCGGAGTCAGAATCAGAACAGCATAGCGTTAAGAACCAGAAAAAATCAAACCGATGGAGTCGTAAGCGAGTTTCTGATTCCGCTTTTGACTTCATAGCTTTATGATAAAGTGAAAACTGACTAGATTGTCGGAGTTTCAAGCAGAAAGGAAGTAACGAGGGCACGAGAGCTAGCATTGTGACTGGTTTAGTTGGCTTCTGCTTTCAACTCCGACGATTTAGCTTTCACTGGATCATAATATATAAGCAACGGAGTCATAAGTAAGAATCGTAAGAAAATTTGAACGTTCTAATTCTTACGACTCTAATTCCGTAAGGGTTATGACTCCGCTTACGACTCCGACTTTTGATTTTCACTGGTCGTAATTGCTCTCACGACTCTGCCTACTACTCCGACTCCAACTCCGTCACTAGAAAAAGTCAGCCTATAAGCAGTGCATGATATTATATAACAAAATAGATTAAAATGTAATAGAAAAATACGTTACGCAATAAAAAATAGTATTTACAAAATTAATTAATATATAACAAGGATAAAATGTATATATCAACAAAGAAAACGTCAAAACGAAGGTAATGTGCTGAATGTTCCTCTTGAACTCTCTAAAGTCACTTGTGAACTGTAAACTGTCCTCTGATTTGTTCTAAAATCGGGCCTGCTGATCGTAATGATCAATCAGGTTCGAAAATTTGTTAAATAGGGCCTATTTTACGCGTGGTCCAACACAAACACTGGCTGGTTTTTAAACTTTTTTGTGTAAATCTCCCCCAACAATCGTTCAAGGATTCGATTAGCCCATGCGCAAACTGCAAAGATGGAGGAAGTTAAATAAACAGTATATAAAAAGAGAACAGTCGTAAGGCTAATTTCTTACTTTTCTTTGTTCTTTACAGCTGAAACAACTGATTTGGTACTTTATTCCCAATGACGGAAGTCGGGCATGATGTTGTACAAAGTCAGAGACCACTGATGTCATAATTAAGACACCTTTAGACGTGAGGCGCAATTAGCAATAATTAGCAATAATGCCAATATAACAAGCACCCTTATACACCAAGTTCTCGTTATAAAGGTGGTGGCAATGTTGCGGACACAAATGTTTTCCTGCTTGCCTGCACGAGCAACATTTGTCGCGGACACAAAATTTGTATCCGAGACACAAAAAATGTTTCTGATTTCTTTCGTAAACATGTTGTATACGAAACAATGTTTCCCCCATTTGCTCGCCCAAGAAAACATAATCAGCCACAATGTGTCCGCAACAATGTATCCTCGTTTGGCACCGCCTTAACGAACGATATCCTTATGGCCGGCCAATTGGAAAAGGTTAAGAATCCGATCCAAACAACGCGTCCGTCAACGTGTCGGCCAATGTGTCGGCCAACACACCACCGACACACTACCGACGTGTCGGCCAACACACAAACAACGCGTCGGCCGACACAATACCGACGCGTCGACCGATGGTACCGACGCGTTGGCCGGCACACCGTCAAAGGCTACGAATGCCGACGAACACAATACCGACGCGAAGGCTACGAACGCCAACTAAACACTACCGATGCGAAGAGTACGATAACTTTTTTGTTATGCTTCTTGTTTGTTGAAGTATTAATTTTTTTTACTTACTTTTTAGCCTTAGAAAAGAGTGGGAAAGCACAAAAGGACGACAACATAATACCGACGCCATCTTTAAAACTTTAACTCGTAACTAGGCTCCCATCTTTCAAGCAGAAATCTAGTATCCAGTTTTTCTCAGTGTTTTTAGCTGATTCACATAAACATGGAAACATGCTAGTATTTGCGTTTTAATTATTTGACCGACGCGTTGTTTGGATCGGATTCTTTACCTTTTCCGGCCAATTTTACTAACAGTACATAAATTTTATACAAACAGCGCCTCAGTATAACGATCCCCGTAATAACGAACACGTTTGACTGATCTCACTATCATGTTAATGCATGGCTGATGTAAACTCGTTTTCGACGCAGGCGCAGTTAGAGCACGTTTTTTTCTTAGACAGTAGAAACTGGCATTCGGTTTGTACATGTGTTTGCTTTTTGTTTTGTTTTTTCGCATTAACAGGAGCGCCTTAAACTTCATGAGCTGAATTACGATCATCAGAAATGACACAAGTAACTTTAATAATAAACAAGCTAAGGCCTGCATGTGAAAGTCTCAGTATTACTTACACGAAAGTATCGTACATTGTTGATGGCGTGTTTAGCTCTGTCTGAATTTGAACTCACGTTTGATAAAAATCAAATGTAGACAAAAGCCGATTTTTCGCCCAGTGGCCTGAAAATAGAGTATAGAGAGGTTCCTATTTAAAACATAATTCAGGTAGCCGACATAAAAACACGCGGTATTGTAATCCAACTTTTTTGTTCTTGCCGTATCAAATATCACAAGTTGTTGGCATCCATCAGTCGATTTCGACTATGGAATAGAGCCATTAGGGTTTGTCGAGGAACATCGTCTTGTGTGGCTGTAGTGTAAATAACATAGAAAATGGTTTGAACCCAGGAGTATCAGAAGTTCGTACAGTGTGATCGTCCGACAACAGCTCTTTACTGAAAGTCTTACCCGGACGATTACACTATATGAACAAGTGTAAAAAAGTCTTTTTTATAATAACTCGGTGCTATTTTTACCAAGTATAAAACGTTTATATACGGTAGAAAAAAGAAGAATTAAATGTGTTTTATACTTTTTATTTTGAGTGAAATGTTTAGAAAATAGATGCAGTTCAATCAGTTCGCTCGCGTTCCTGATATAACCGAACGCTCCTCGTACCTAAGAGAAAAGACAGACTACCAGTAGTCTAATAGGAGAGTAAGGGTGTGGACATCGAACCGAGGCGTTTGTATAAAATATCTTTGAGTACCCCAACCCCCTCCACCGACGACAGAGGCCTGAACTGCCTAAGGATGAAGGAGGCAGCGTGGCCGAGTGGTTAGAGCGTCGGACTTGTAATCCGGAGGTCGCGGGTTCAAGTCCCGTTCTGACCACTAGCTGGTGTTGTTCTCGGTAGCCCCGAGTTCAACTCCTCGGCTGCGTTTGTAAATAGCCAACTGGTCTGCCTCCTGCCAGTTGGGATTTTTAACCATCTTATGTTCATTTACAATATTTGTTTCACATTGGCCCTGAAAAACCCCATTGCGATAGTGGTCAATTAAGTGTATTAGTATTAGTATTAGTATAAGGGTGCCCAGAAGCCAATCTTGTTGCCACTTTGTATGTTTCCACTGCACTCAGCCTGTTAAAACCCATCTGTTGGCTTGTGCTCAACGCCATATTCAACCTAGTCCAGTCCCTGAACTCTCTCTTCCGCGCGCCCTTTATAGGGGTTGAACCTTAAGGCGCTGAGACTTGCTTACGCATACTCAGAACGAACCAACCAGAAACGAGGAATGTGGCGCTACCTGCTTGGGACGCGTGCGCTAGGTTAAACATAGGCACGCTAAGCGTGCAGGAGTTATTTTTTCAATTTATGATGTCGCTTGGGGTGAAACTGGGTGATTGTCCTGTTGTGATGGTTTATGCCATGGGTTGAGCTATTTTTTTTTTTGGCGCCCCACGGAGTCACTTTTTTGCACAAAGTTTGCTTGCAAACAAAATAATTTTTACATGCATTTTGATACATCAGAACTGTTTTATTTAATACGGAAATTTTCATCATTTAATTAAAAAACAAAACTAATTCAATTGTCAAAATGTCACAAAATGGCACGTTCTTATTCTGTGTAAAGCGGTTGTTTTGTTGCTAGCTTTGTAGCAACCGTAACGGGTTACTTTTGTTTGTTACGGAATACTTTTGGCTTTTTGCCAAACACTGTAACATGATACCGTTGATTTTCTCACTTTTGTAACATGATACCTTTGCTTTTTTTAAAACGAACTTAACACGATACCCTTGTTTTTCTCGAAAAGCCACGTCTCCATATAGACATTGAACGAAAAGTACTATAATAAACGAAGTAATAAACGAATCAAATAAAAAAACCACTCTCTTCGGAAAAGTTCTTTAAAGCGCAGTACACCTGGAGTATTTGTTTCCTGTCAAAACTGTTCAACAAAGATTTTCGTTCATTCACAACGTAAATTCTATTCAACAAACAAGAACTAATTGAGTTATCAAGTTGTCACGAAATGGCACGCTCTTATTCTGTTTTTGCTATCGATCGTAGTTGCTTTTAACAGTAAAGTTACTTGTACCGGTTCAATGTTTGAACGAAATGTTTTACTTTGGCCGCCCGCTTTGCAAAGTTTGTTGGGAAATTGGAAACTTTGTTATGAAGTTGCCAATTACGGTGCGAGTTTGCGAATCGAATTGCAAACATCGATACAAATTTCCCGACTTCGGCCCGACTGAACTTTCCAAGTTTGGTAGCTGAGGAGAAACAAGACATGTTGCTCGAAAGTTATGGCGATTTCTGAACTCGAAGATTTTAGAACTTGTCAAGGAAAGTAGCTTGAAGTGCAAGACAACGTTTCGCATCAGCGATCACGCAAGTGATTTGCCGATAAATAAATATCATGCATGTAGAAATTTGGTCAAATTTTAACTTTTTTGTATAAAAACACATATTTAACGATTTCTGTGAGGCATAATCTTTACTGTCTTCAATTTCAAGTCTTCTGCGTTTGTAAACCGGATGAAACTGGATGGTTTACCCATATGTAAAATTGATTTTAATCGAAGCCGACGCGACGCGACAGGGAAGACTAATTTGTTCGAGACAACATGTTTACGGCTCGCTGAACATAAAAGTTTTTCATTTTTATGACATTTGTTTCCAACAGTTTAGCGTAGCAAAGCCCTTTTTGATAACATAACTACAGAAGGGTTTAATAAATTCGGGCCGAAGTTGGGAACTTTGTATCGAAGCTCACAATTTGATTCGCAAACTACGAATACGTTTCAAATCCATGATAATTCACAACTCACCAATTAATCTTTCAACGAAAACGAACTGCGACACGCTGCGACACATAACTTCGTCAGATTACTTCGCCTTTATAAACTGCAATTTGATTGGTTCTGATAGTACCTGAAATCTGATTGGTGTGACAAACAAACATACTTCACTGACCCACTGACTGACTGACCCACTGACTGAGTCACGGAACATCGCGCCGAATAAAGAGCTATTTTGAAAAAATAACTCAAAAATTGCTCGCTCAAATGACGAAACTAACAACGCGACCAAGCGCGCGAATAAATGCAAGAAAAAACTTGTGCTAAATTGCAGCCAAAGCCAATTTAATATACAGGTACAAAATACCAGGAATAGACCTCTTTAGCTACGTATGTAAATTACTAATTTCAAATCATGTGATGTTCTCCAGAAAATTGTTCCTTTGTCTATCTGGAAATTTGAATATTCATTCATTTCCACGTGAATTTGTTTCAATTTGAAAGAGATAGAGGGTAACACCACGTTCTCGGAAATGGGACAACAAACAAACGAGGCTAAAAAGATCCATAGCGATTTGTGTTTTGAGCGTTAGAAAGTTTTCCCCTATTTCTCTGCGGAAGAACTGGCGCATGCGCATACGAGTTATCCTGGACTCTCTCTTCTCGCGCCATGGGTTCAACCCCTATAAAGGACGCGCGGAAGAGAGAGTTCAGGGACTGTACTGTGTTTCCCAGACACTGGACACTGGCCCAGACTTTAGATCGGAATGTTTGTCCAGCCAATCAGGCAGTTACCTGAGGTCTGTAACAAAGGTGTGTGACTGGGGTTATCACTGCGCGTGATCATTTCAGCCTTGGAAATTTAAACACTGTGTAGAAGCCACAAATGAAATAATTAACCACAAATGTAACAACGCCCTCAAATGTAATATGGGTTTGACAACAAATGTAATAACGCTTTCGAGTGTAATAAGGGTTTGACCACAAATGCAATAACAACTTATCAGACAGTGATGCGATGATATGAATTTAAAACTTGAGTGGTAAAAAAAATACAGATGATAGCGTGGGTGATATTTTGTTTTTAACACGAATAAATATAATTCATATCTTCAATCGGCCGTGTAATTTCCTTTTTATTTTACAGACAGAAACTGATTAGAAAGCACACACTTTATGAAGCCTTGAACAATTTCAAGTCATTTGAAGTTTTCTACCAGCTTCAGTAATGTACGTAATCTATCGCTGGCCATTTAGCAACTCGCGTTTGGCAGCCTTGTACTACTAACTTTGGAAAGGGGGTAATGACGTAATCGATATCCTCACAAGTGAGAATATAAAAAGTGGCCACTTGAGTCCCAAACTCACTTCAATCTCCTACATCGAAGAGACCAGTAGAAACCTCAACACGAGACTGACTGAACACAAACGAACGAGAGATGGTGATGTCAACAATCACATTTCTGAAAACCATCGACGTACTTACCACAAAATCGACTAGGACTCTGCTGAATGCTTAACCTACAATACTAACTATTTTCAACGACTGACTCTGGAAAGCTGGTACACAAACTTAAAACAGACGCCTATTAACAGATGTCAACAACTACCGGCACCTTACAAACGACTTATTCATGACGTAAACAGGCTAGAACCGACAAACGACAGAACGACCTAATTTGACTAACAATAGACGGAACAGAACGATTTGTTTGACTAACAATAGATGGATCAAAACTGACCAAATACTGTTGACAAACTCTACACGAGTCTCACAGCCAATAACATCACGGCTAAACTGAGCAATCAACTTCAACGGACCAGACTTATAACATCATTGACTGACAACAACACTCTGAAGATGACTTCCGCTCAGGTTGTTAAAACGTCAGTCACCAATTCAACAACAGTTCTTCTCAAAACTACTCTAACCCGGACGATCACACTATACGAATTGAGCACTTCTATATAAAAATAGAGTTTCTTGTGTACCTCAATCATGTAGAATTGTTATTTTCAGCCTGGATACCTGTCACTTAATAGTTTACTCAGTCAAACCCTTATTACACTTGAGGGCGTTATTACATTTGTGGTCAATTATCACACTTGTGGCTTCTACAACTGTGGTGAATTTTAAGGATGCACGTTCTTCGACATAAAATAGACCGAAAACATTTCACAAAAAGCGGATGGAAACGGATGCAAAATCCCTTCGACTTACCATCTCGACTCTTTGAAAATTTGTGATGTGCAAACAAAAGACAACTGAAGAGCGCCAAAATTGAGCATGTCAATTTGAAAGTGAACCAGCCAATCAGAAACAAGCTTCTGAGCAGAAGCCAATCACAAGCTGTTATCTTCCCGCCTGACTAAATGTTCCAAATATGGATAATAACATTTGATGAAACAATGCAATTATAATAATTTTAAAAACTGCAGATTGTTACGTTTGAAAATTAGTTTACCGCCAAGTTTTTCTTTTTTCAGCTTGTAGCGCGAAAAAACTTTTACTTGCGATCAGACCGCTTTTATTTTTGTTCGTAAGCGTTTGCCGCTTAGAGAGAACAAACGGAACGCTTTCTTTTCGTTCCCGGCCTAGCACTTGCGCCGACTTTTCGCGCTGGGAAAAAAGAGCGCCTGATCGCAATTCAAGAAAACTTTGCAACACTGAACAAGATAATGTTGAAAAAAAAACATGGAAAAATGTAATCCGTTTTGTGACCAATTGACCGAGAAAGTCAATCAACGAGGAGGGAGGCGGGGTGGAGGTGGGGGTGAGATATTTTAAATTTCTGTCAAAATAGCTAGCTTTTGCGCCAACAAACATGACAAAAAAAGGAAAAGCGATCAGGGTTGCTGCCGTAGCCAACGACAAACAAGTTACTTTTTAAGCAAATGAAAGATCAAGTATTGCACTCAACTTAAGCAGTTGAGAAAAGCAAGCCTGAAAAAAATTCAGGCTTGAACGGGAATCGAACCCATGACCTCTGCGATACCAGTGCAGCGCTCTAACCAACTGAGCTATCAAGCCAACTGGGAGCTGGTCACTTGTGAGTTCTCACCATCACAAGTGACCAGCTCCCAGTTGGCTTGATAGCTCAGTTGCCAAGTTAGAGCGTTGCACTGGTATCGCAGAGGTCATGGGTTCGATTCCCGTTCAAGCCAGGCTTGCTGTTCTCAATTCATTTCATATCTTACTTTTTGTTACGAATTAGGCCTCGATATCAGATGCCGATTTCACAAGGAAAACAATAACCGTATCATGCTCTGTCGCTCAAGGTATGCGCAGAAAAATGACCGTGGGAAGACTGGGGAGAAGGAAATATAAGGCGCCCTCCCTATAACCCTGCACCGCGGTCAAACCTCTCAGGCAGCTTTTCTTTCTTGTCTTTCTTCTATTTTGGCTGTTCCCGTCCAAATTGGACACATTGAAGCGTTAGTGCGAGCAAGGATTAGACAAAATAATTGCCATTCCATTTTCCTCAGGAAAACAAGTGTTTAAAATGTTTTGCATAGAGCAGTTTTCAATTGAGTGTCGTAAAACCGAAACCAAAGTAATCACTCGGGCCAATCACAAACGACACAGACAATCTAGTGAACCAATCAAAACTTGAAGTAAATACATGTAGCCGACACGAAGCGCGGGAAAACGTGCGCGAGTGAGTCACGATTGGTTTTGGTTTTACTTCTGATTGGCTAAGAAAGTGGCGCGAGAGTTTTAAACCAATCACTAAGCGTAGCAATGCAAAACCAATGCAAATGCGAATTACTTTCGACACTCAAGTGAAAACTGCTCTAAGAACTAAAGTGCGTTGACAAACGACACCGACAAGTCCGCATATCGCTATTTTCAATCCCGTAAAACTTTTTTTAGTAAAGCTCCAATAAACTTAGTAAATCTTCAGGATACCGGTAATGTATCGAACTTTGAACTGTGAAAAATTAAAAATTATCTTTGAAGTACTTTTCATTTTTTTGCATATTTATGTCTTTTGACCGCGGTCCATCTTAGCCCTCCTTCCCTCTTTCATTCCTTTCCATCTTTCCCGTTTTATATAAATTTCTCTTATCGGGCCCTTATTGATCCTCGTTAAGCCCGGGGCAGTTAGTCTGGGCGAGACAAAGTAAACCGCGCGCAAAATCACCGCAACGAAGCAAAACTTTCATCCCGCCGATTTTTAAAGCTTACCCTTTGTCTCGCCCGAGTAATTTTTTCGAAGGGAATCCCAGACCTTTTTTTCTATTTCTTGTTTTTTTCTTTCTCCACTGAGCGCGGGGAGAGAGTCGCTAGAGAACTGGACAGCAGCGCAAAACGGGCCCCTCGCGCTCACTTTGTCTTCCTTTGCCGCTAATTCTCTCGCGTTCTTTTGCGTTGAAAAATAGAGCGACTGCGAACAGTCTCGATAAAAAAATAAACCTGTCACGCCACGGCTAATGAAAACACTTCCTTTTCATAGACTGTCCACAGCCCTCTATTTTTTCGTGTTTTTTTTTTCGATCGATGAGCGCGCGGTGAGAACGGCAAGAGAACTGGACGCCAGCGCAAAACGGAAGAAGCATGGGGGTTGGGACGGGGAGCGAAAAAAATTTCTTTGGCTCGATTCCCGCCCCCTCCCCCCGCTTTTTTTGCGCTGAAAAATCGAGAGGCTGTGGACAGTCTAAGAAAGTGATAGCGTGGCTTGGCTGTAATATTTCCTGACGTCATTGTTGTTATCTCACTTGACCTCGCTTCACGACGGAAATCCAGACAAATAAAAACCCGAAAATGTGTAAAGTTGCATCAAACAAAGCTCAATGCTTTTAAAAGCTGCAGTTTTACAGACATTACGCTAAGTATATTGAAGTTAAACGTGTTCGATACTTCTTCTTATTTATATTCCTGCGGCGTGTGGTAATATGATTTTATACATCCTCAAGCCTGCGCAGAAGGGACGAAGACTCGAGGTACGAGAATGGATTTTATAAATCTATTGTATCTTTAGTTTGCTAGATGCTTTGGTAAATTTGGACGTCCTCTCTTCAAAAATAAGTCATGCAAAGAGAACGCTTTTAAAAAAGTATTTAGTAGTTGACAATATCACTGACATCGATTGACAACATCTGTCTATATTGAAATTCCATCTATCTTAACATTCCAACACAAGATGAGTCGTTGCTCGTTCTTCGCGCTCAAATTGTAAACAGAAACTCGATTACATTCTTAGTTGCGACACTAGTACTAACGTACGGTCTCTCTCTGGACGCTTAGCTACTATATGGCGTCGTCGCGCGAGATGCAAATGATCCCTTTAGAGGCTTTTCCTCGAGTGAATGAAGGAATTCCGGAGCAACTTCCTGCCAAAGATGCTTGGGTGGAGGTTAAGTTTCCCTCAAGGCCCCGGCGAAAAGTTGTGATCATCGCTGGTGTTATTGCAGTACTTATAGTTGTTATCGTTGCAGCATCCCTGATTGGAAAATACGTCTCAGACTATTTAAGCGACGCTAACAACAAATGTAAGTACTGATAACATTTTGAATACTGTATTTCCGCATCTCCTTTGTCTAGCGCAATAATTTGCCTTGCGGGTGAGGGTGTAATTTCCATCTAAAAATTGCAAACCTAGGCCTGTATTCAGACTGTCACTCCTCTCTTGATTAACTGCATGAACAGCGCCAAGAAACAGAAGCTTCTGAAGCTTTGTTATGGATGCATATACAATATGATACTCAGTTCTCGGTCATCGAGAACAGTGTTCAAACAAAGTCGTCTTGTTCTTGACACTCACAGCAGTCTGCATTCTCAGACATCACTGGCTGACAATGTGCTGCAGATGATATAAACATTCAGTGATTAGTTCTAGTACCGTAATTAAAATAATTGATTATCTCCAACTACTAACTGGTACATTGATGAACTTTATTTTTCATTTCTGTGTGTGTACATACACTTTTCTTTTTTTTGTTCTCTGTCTGTCTGTGTGTGTGTGTGTGTGTGTGTGTGTGTGTGTGTGTGTGTGTGTGTGAATGGAAATCGTGTCCCGTTTTTTTTATACTCTGTAACTTTATTGCAATATTTTATTCCGCTTGGCCCAGCCACTTAGCTTGATTAGCCTTAGCTATTTCTAAGTGGCTGTGCTCTTTGCTATTGTTAATTTTTTCTCTTGCATGTATTTACTTATTGTAAAACTCTTCTGGGCATGAAATAAAAGATTGTTGTTGTTGTTGTTGTCGTAACAATTAAGTACTGTCAATAAAAAACCACTGATGAAAAGGAGCAGTTTTTCCTAAACAAGACTGAAACACCTTATTTTTACGACAACAACCCTGAACCAGCTGCGACGACTCTTCTCCTATTTAAAGTTGCTTTGTCCTTGCCTTTTCAACCTCCCACCTTTGACTACTTTCCGCTATAAATTTCGGAACAAAATATCACAAATATCACAAAGGCTGAGAATTGCGATCAGGAGCCTCCCCGGGGGAGCCTCCTGTTTCGATCTGTAGATAAGCATAATTGTACTAATTTGAAAGCCAGTCGACTTGCCGGATAGCTTTGCTTGTTTCGTTTCTTTCTTAATTGCACTAATTGCGTGCGATTGACGCCGTCAAAACAATAATAATAATGAATACTGTAGGTCAGGGAATAGGGTTAAGCTATCAATAGTGTTAATATTTTTAGGATATTCTTATTCTCATCGTCTTTTTCGCTTGTTTTACGCTTTTAATTATATCTTTTACAACTATGCATGCTATTCGCACAAAGTTACTGATTTTAGCCATTCTTAGCCTTTTTATTCTTATTGTCTACTGTTTGTATGTACATATTTTAGCGTTTTAATTATATTTGCACATGTAATTTTATTCTAACACCGAACTTGAGAATGACCGTTGAACGGTCGAAATGTCGTTCTTTTTTAGCGTTTAATCTCACTATTTTAACAGTAATTTTGATACTCAATTTAAATTTGATCTTGCAAGATTTTGAGACTTGAAGTCAGGGTCAAATAACGCAACATTGTGCTGAGACATTTTATGTCAGTTAGAAACTTTGAGGAAAATTTGGAGAAAAAATCCTCTCAGGTCAACCATAATGCGGACATAAATCTTGCTTTCCTTCAAGATAAAAAAAAAGACCTTTGAACAGCGTATAAAATTTGATTGACATTAAGTTTTTTCAAAACATTAATACCGTAAAATTCCGGTTATAAGCCCTGGGCTTATACAACGTCGTAAGGGGTTTTGGGTGGGCTTATAAAAGGAGGGGCTTATATCCGGGAGGGCTTATAAGCGGAATAAAAAAACGTTTCGAAACGAGCCACGGAAGTGGTGATCGAAACACGTTTTTAAGTTAAAAACGCATAATGAAGCAACATTTAGCCCTGTTTAGTACTGTCATCCGGCAGAGGGGGGCTTATATCCGGGGGGGGGGGGGCTTATAATCGGATGTATTTTTTTATTGCCAGATAGATGCAACCTCGTCCCCAGGGCGCTTTTCCCTTCAGAGCGGGAGATGGGCCTATAACCGGGAGGGCTTATAACCGGAATTTTACGGTATTTCCTTTGGCTGGTTTGTTGACTCACAAACATGTACGCTGAAATATAATGGTCATTCTATACGAAATCTGTCTCTAATTTTAAAGGTCTTGGTCTTTCATTCCATGCGTGAAAAACATTCAAACAGTTTTTGTCGTTGTTTTTGTTATTTATCTTTTTTTTTTTGCAGGGGGTGGGGTGGTCCCCCCACAGCCATTCTTTATCTCATCACGCAACAATCCTGAGCCCCACATGCATCCTGACAAGACAAAGATATCAAACACAACAAAAATGTAAACACTAAGGAGTTCACTGAGCCATTTTAAGCTATTTTAACCCCTCTCCAAGGTGTTTGTAAAGAGAATGAAACACTAGATTTTAGTTCTTTGATATAGCTTCCCAAGCCATCAATAAATAAATCAAAAAATCAAAGCAAATGCTCATGCAATTTTATGATAATGAAGACCACATTTCCAAACATCCTTTGCAGTGGTATTTTCCTTTGTTTTCTCTTCTTACTGTAACTGATGGGTTTGCGAAGTGTTATAAAATCTTGGGCCTGCTGACCAATGTACGCATGCCTCAAAGCCTTGTTCCGGTGTTCATGTTAGTTGTACAGTGGAGTTTCAAAAGTAACTAACAGTCTTTTGATCATATCCTTGCTTAACTCTTTGTTCAGTCGCTGCAATTTATTTTTTGCGGAGAATGATGTATTAAAGTGAATTACACAGGCAAACTCGAAAAAAAGACATCCCAAATGCTCCTATCAGGAGTCAAACCTAAAACCTTCTGCGCCTGGCTGTTCCAACGCTAATCCTCGATTAAAATTAAACTGAGATTTCCATCTTGCTCATTCAAAATGTTTTCAAATGCTAATTTTAAGCTGATGGTGTAGAATAGTCTCAGTCAAGACTAGAACTCAAGACAAATATCTTTTGGAAGAAGTTCTTTAATTTTTAGTAATTAAATGTCAACCCAGGTTTACAATGTAGCTTTATCGGACTTTGAACAATTGAACTCTATTTCGTGTACTAGTTTGGATGCTCTACCATTGAGCTACCGAATTAGTAATCAGAATGTCTTAGGGTTGACTCCTGATATCCAGGAAAGTTATGTCCAGGATCGAACTCAGATGCAAAATTTACCAAATTTGCGTTTTTTGCATGGCCTTGCGAAAATCATAAAATTTACAAATTTAATTCAATTAAATTCAATTTACAAAATTTTGTAATTCTTGTAATTTTTGCGATTTTCAAACGTAGACAAATTTTGTTTTTTTTTTTTATCTTTTTTTTTTAGCTGATCGAGTTCATTTCTGGACATGCCTTCGATAGGACCACTCGGAAATTCTGTTTCCGTAAAAATATAATTCTGTTTCCGTAAAAATATAAAGTATACAGCATTCTCATTTATTCACTGCTTAAATATTCTTCACACTTATTTCCATTACTTTTAGCTCTTCGAAAGTCAGTAAAGGCAGTTGATCAAAACAAAACCCAACTGGAGTGTTCTAGTACTGCAAAGACCCAGCAGCTTGAGCAAAAGATAACTCAGATCACTGAAGAAGTTGCAGCCACGAAATCTTGTGCTTGTTCTTCCCCTGGTACCAAAGCACATACATCCATTAAACCTGTGACAAGCCAAAGCATCGCTTCGGATGGACCTGGAAAAGGCACAAGCCAGGACCCTTATAAAATTGCAAGCATCCAAGACTTGCAAAAACTACGAAGCATATGGAACAACAATAGAGGCAAATATTTTATAGTTACACAACACATCGACCTATCTTCTATTGCTAACTTTGCTCCTTTGCCACGTTTTGAAGGGAATTTGGATGGGAACAATAAAAAGATTCTGAATTTGAAGATCGATTCGACTCATTTGAGTAGTCAAACAAACACCGGGTTGTTTGAGAAGATTGAAAGAACTGGACAAGTGAAAAACCTAGGACTTGAAAACGTATTGGTTATGGGGGAACAAAATGTGGGAGGATTAGCTGGATATAATTATGGCAGGATAGACAATAGCTCTGTTACAGGACAAGTTTTAGGTACAAAAAAAAATATAATTCCGTAGGAAGTTTAGTTGGCACGAGTGACACAGGGAGTAGAATCACTGATAGCTATGCTACCGCAAAGGTTTTTGGACCATACTATGTGCATGGGGGGATTGGTTGGAAAATTATTTGAAGGCACCATCCAAAACTGCTATGCGACAGGCACTGTTTCAGGAACAGGGAATATTACAAACTATGAAAGCTGGGCAAATCAAATAGGAGGTTTGGTGGGAAAGAATTATGGCACGATCGTAAGCAGCTATGCGACAGGCGATGTTTCAGGGCAGTATTACATAGGAGGCTTAGTGGGCCTTAGTAGTTCTGGAGATCATATTAAAATAAACAATAGCTATGCGACAGGCAACGTTTCAGGCACGGGAATTATTGGCGGGTTAGTGGGAGACAATCGAGGAACAATTACAAAATGCTATGCCATAGGACAGGTTTCAGGAAAAGACAGACTGGGTGGATTAGTCGGATGGAATACTGGCTGGATAGACAATAGCTATGTTACAGGACAAGTTTTAGGTACAAAACGTTCCGTAGGAGGTTTAGTTGGCCAGAGTACTAGCAGCGATAGTAGAATCACTGATAGCTATGCGACAGCAAAGGTTTCTGGACGATCCTCTGTTGGGGGATTGGTTGGATATTTATCTGGCACTATCCAAAGCTGCTATGCGACAGGCACTGTTTCAGGAATAGAAAGTCAAATAGGAGGTTTGGTGGGAGGCCATTCTGGCACGATCCTAAGCAGCTATGCGACAGGCGATGTTTCAGGGCGTTATTACATAGGAGGCTTAGTGGGCCTTAGTGGTGGTGGACACCAAACCTTGCATGTTCATATAAACAATAGCTATGCGACAGGCAATGTTTCAGGCACGGGGATTACTGGCGGGTTAGTGGGAGACAATCGAGGTACAATTACAAAATGCTATGCCATAGGACAGGTTTTAGGAAAAGACAGACTGGGTGGATTAGTCGGAGATAATGATGGCTATATAGACAATAGCTATGCTACAGGACAAGTTTTAGGTACAGACTATGACATAGGAGGTTTAGTTGGCAGCAGTGGCAGCGATAGTAGAATCACTGATAGCTATGCGACAGCAAAGGTTTCTGGACGATCCTCTGTTGGGGGATTGGTTGGATATTTATCTGGCACCATCCAAAGGTGCTATGCCACAGGCACTGTTTCAGGAATAGGAAATCAAATAGGAGGTTTGGTGGGAGGCCATTCTGGCACGATCCTAAGCAGCTATGCGACAGGCGATGTTTCAGGGCGGTATTACATAGGAGGCTTAGTGGGCCTTAGTAGTTTTGGACACCATATTAAAATAAACAATAGCTATGCGACAGGCAATGTTTCAGGCTCAGCGATTATTGGCGGGTTAGTGGGAGACAATCGATGCACAATTGCAAAATGCTATGCCATAGGACAGCTTTTAGGAAAAAGAGACAGAGTGGGTGGGTTAATCGGAGAGAATTCTGGGAGAATCGAAGATAGCTATGGCAGACAGCAATTCGGTACTACAAACACACTTGGTGCAAAAACTGATACTGAATTAAAGACCCCATCTACCTTTACTGGTTGGGACACACGCCTTTGGAAACTGACACAGAATCAATATCCTAAACTTAAAATATTTTTGAACTAATATTGACACATTGGGGGATAACCTACTAAGCGATAAAAAAGGCCTCTAGAAAACAAGAATTAATATTTTTTTCAAAATCTATGGGTAATCAACTCTGTTATAAAGAGGGCACACAATATCCGTATCTGTTGTTGGCCTTGAATGTGGGTATAGTAGTTATGTTGCTTATTATGGCATAAAGAACAACTTGAGTTTAAGAGTAGTTGAAAATAACAGTTAACGTTTATTATAATTAGGATCCAATTTTTTTTTATTGTGATATCAATTTTAACATAGAAATACATAAAAGTAGTTTTTTAAAAACCTTTCATTTCTCCAAAATCTATGGTATGGGTATTCAACTTTCTTAAAAAGAGGGCCCACAATATTTTCGTAAACAAGAAATATAAAATGTGGTACCGAGAGACAATCGATTAATATTTAGAAAACCTAAATAAGAAATACAGGGCCGTACCTAGCGGCGTGGAGGAGGGGGGGGGATAAATTTCTAACATAGTGTTTGATTTTGCTTGGCTATATCTCGTAGCTGTATTGGAGTTTGCCCTCGCAGCGGAGTTTAGCCGACTTTGCCCACGCAGACAACAAATCCTAGTAGGTACGGCCCTGATATATATGTATCTGATCTGTTATTAGCCTTCAATGAGGTTCAACAAGCATTGTATCTTTGCTCCATTAATGTCTGAAATAGAAATTATATCAAGCTGAGACGTTTAAGCCTAAAACGTAGCTATCAGAGAAAGGTTAGTTAATAGACTGGAAAAATTACTCTGTTATATTCAAAGCTTTTATACCCTCTAGCTGTTATATTATTTAAATTCATTTAACTACAGTGTATGACAGGGTTTTAAAAATAAATGTATTATAAAAGAAGGAATTTGTTATTGAGTGGTTGAACATGCTTTATGATAGGAAGTTGCTGCATGCATGCATCTAGAACTTACATGTACAGTAGATGCAATCCAACTTGTGCCTCTGAAGGCCAAAACGTTCTCCCCATGTCATAGCCAGTCTCCTTCTCTTAAGTGATAACTGCCTTACGTCTTCGTAGAGAGTTCATATACTAATAGTAAGGTCTTTAATCCCTCAAGAGGCTTAGTGGTATTTTTTTTTTTAATTTCCATCAACAAGGTCAAGCACTTATAAAACACTAGCCTGCAGAGCAGGCGTATTTATTGAGCGCATTCGAATGCCTTTTGATCGGGTGCCATTTTGGATTCTTACTTGGGAGAGGATTGGGGATAGGAGAAACGTGTCCTAGGGTAAGCGGCGAATCTACTCGATCGCGAACTAATACTTCGCGCGCCCACGGAAAACAGGCTAATAAAACACTTTTCAGGAAATATCTTATTTAAAGCACATTAACTTTGTGTTGCACTTTGTTTCGAAATGTTTTCACATGTTTCGCAGATTCTGTCGCTGATTTTGACATCTCATAGGCTATATATAATTAAATATTGAAACATCATCTATCCATGAGTTCAGAACTCGTACCTTAATTAACTTTCTTGTACCTATAACCCCCTCCTCCCTTTATAAAATCCTTGATCACCCTTGTAAGTGCCTGTTTTTAATTGACCAGTCTCTTTTGTCTTCAGCAATTTATCATTAATGACTTTGTAGCAATGACACAACTCACTAGCTATGATTATTTCTGCCACTCTATTTTGTCTGGCCTAATATAATGTATCAGTCAATTCCAAGCGAGGTCATACCCCCGGGCAACGAAACTCATATCCCCAAACTTTCAACGAAACTTGTTTCCCCAAAACGCTACTATAGAAGAGGTCTTCAATCTGTTAAGATAGTATTTGACATTACTTGCGGCATCGGCGATTTCAGAGCGTAGAGTTTCTGTCCTCCGACATCTAAATGTAATGGGAAGAATGCATTTCGCATGCTACATCACGCATCTTTAGAAGTGACGGTAACAAAAAGCAAAAGAGGTTTTAAAACTTAAAAATTCAAAGCCAGGTACTGGAAACGAGTTAAACTATAAACAACAGTAATGATAGATGAGAGCTACAATAGCACGCAAAATGTCAAGAGAATTTTAGATTCTTTTTGCAAACCATGCGTAGTCCATGTGTTATGGTTGTTACAGCTGTTTCTATAATTTTTGTTGTCAAAGTATTCTTTATTTGTATAATTGCGATAATGATAAAAAAAAGAACGAAACATATTAATTTTATCATAAGCGTTAATGTATTTTTACCTTTCATTCATACGGGTTAAAGAAGTCGTGATTAAAAATTATCAGTTTTCTACTTTAAAGCAAGCATACGACTAGGTGGAGGAGGCGAACTGACAAGAGTCGAAACTAAAAGAAAGACACGGACTCTTTTTGTATTTGTCTTTTGAAATAATGAAATTATTCTTCTTGACAAACGCATTCAAATAAGGAGGCCACTTATGTTCATTTAGTCGGACTTGCTTTCTCTAGACAACCACTTCCTTAATGACCTTTAACATCGCTACAGCGTCAAAAACAATACCGCGGATATTGAAAATTCAGAGTGACAAACAAACCAAAATAGTTTTTACTTCAATGATCGAGTCCCTCTTTTTATTTTTGTATTTCGAAAGGACTTGCGAAAGAAAAAATTGCTAGGAAAATTAAAAAAAAAGTCAAAGAGGTCCGGACTGAGCATGATCTATCATGCAACACCGCAAGAAGCTCACGTGTTATGTTCATCTGGCATTTCTTAACAGCTAAGGATAAGAAAAACCTTGAACTAAGTTTCCAAGGAGAACTTAAGGAAGGTTCAACCTACGTATATTCCCAGGAGTAAGTCTCTTGTAGTAGGTCTGTCAGTCTATTTAAGTTAACACAAATAGATCTTTATCAAACCGGCTTTGTTTGAAGTCGATAGCTGCAGAAGATTATTAGTTCACGGAAGTTTGCTTTTTAAATTAATTCTAACAAACGATTAGACAAACAAACGAAAAGAGTCAAGAGCTTATATTTTACTTAAATACATCAACCTCGTTACTGACAGTTTTTTGACTGATATGTTGGTGCAAGACTAATTTTATTGACTGAAGAGTGAATGGTTTTTTGCTATGGACCGCATTCCAGAATTGAGAAGGAAGTTAAATCTGATGTTTGCATTATTGAAAGCGTTTTAGTAACAAAGTGTTGCTCGAAGACTTGCTCAAAGAAAAGCCATAAACTAGTAAGCGAAACTTACTTGTTCACAGAAGTTTGCTTTTTAAATTAAAAAAAGGGACAAAAAATGATTCTGTTTGGACTTTTTAAGTTCAATATCGAACTCTCAAAAGAAAGAGTCAAGAGCTTATATTTTTACGTAAATACATCAAACTCGTTAACTGACATTTTCTGACTGATATGTTGGTGCAAAACTAATTTTATTGTCTGAAGAGCTAGAGTTTTGGGATATGAACCGCATTCCTGAGTTGAGAAGGAAGTTAAACCTGTTGTTTACAGTGCTGTAAACCTTTTGGTGACAAAGTGCTGTTGGAAGACGCAGCAAGCTGAAACTAGTGAGTTCTATTACCACTTTGGTGACATTCATTTTAAACGGTGCGTTTAATGTTCTATTATTACTGGGAATTGCGAGCCGCGAAAACATCATTTAGGGTTTAACGATTACAATAGAATCCCGATTTCTTCTACTCTCGGCTTCTCAAACCAATCGATTTCTCAAACATATTTTCGTTTCCCGGGATAGTACTTCTCTGTAATTCTACCCCCATTTCTTGAATCTTCCTATTTTTCAAAGCAATTTATGTTTTCCCGAGAGGTTCGAGAAATCGGCATTCTACTGTATAAGCCAAAATTGTTTGCTATTTCCAATTGACAGCTTTTTTTTTTCTTTTTAAAGACTTAAAATGAACTGTGCAGCAAATCCTTTAGTTATAGACTAGATTTCGGAACATTGAAAAAGTTAAAAGATAATTACTTCAGTTCTGCCATGCAATAAGACCTCTTGGTTTTAATGTTTTGTCCTGTTTTTAATCTCAGTCGTGATATGTTTTTGGATGCCGCAAAACAATTACAGTATGTTGTATTTCGAAATGAAAACGCAAAATGTCTGTTAGGTTTTATGGCACCACGTTTTTGTTCGCATTTGTATTCTTTCTTTTTAATTTACATTAACATAAAGGTTGTTCATGTGTGGTTTAGTAGCCATCCAAGCACCATTTTTCTTTCTATGACAGGGAGCCCTGAGGTTATTATGGCGTCAGCCCCGGAGGAAAGAAATGCCAAGAGAAATAAATACGTGGTATCCGTGACACCTTCCCGCAGCCCTAATCGGCGATGTTTAGTGTTCATTTTGGTTGTTGTTGCTCTGGTTGCGATAGCGGTCCTCTTTGCAACATTACTTCCAATTAACGTGAAGAGCAGTGGAGAGAATAAAAGCAATCATGGTAAACTACACTCTTTTCTATTCCAAAACTCGTTTACTTATAAGTTAACGCACTTATGGAATCAGCTCCCTTCTTACATCAAACTAGCCTGTGAACAGGCTCTCCTGTCGAGGATGGGACGAAAAGAAAGCGGGAAAGAGGGGGGAGGAAGGAAGAAAGGAAGAGGGTTGGCTAACATCAAGCATTCTTCTAACTTGAGACTTTTAAAATAATTTAAAAACATTTCAGCATAATTATATATTTTTTTTGGATTTTAATCCAGGGTGTAACAATAAGTTTCAGTGTAGGTGGGTTTAATTATTTCTATTATTAATTACTTATACTAGTTCCCATTATTTTTATACTATATTTAAATTATTGACACGCGCTTTTACATGAACCTCCGGGCAAGGGTAGACAGGGCAATCGATCTTATCAGGCGCCATGACATTAATAAAATAGATTGATTGATTGATTGATTGATTGATTGATTGATTGATTGATTGATTGATTCATTCATTCTTTCATTCATTCATCGAATGAATATATTTTATAAGAATATCAAGGCTGATATTTGAGAAATTTCAAGAATATTTTAAGAATAAATCCGAGGCCGAGGTTTTGAAAGTATAAAATTTGTGTGAATACAATTTTCTGATTTTGTTCAAAAGCATAAATCTTAGTTATAATTGTTTATTATTACAATTTATTCAATTTTAGTGTCTATCATCGATACCTCGACTTCAAAAAACGCGTCTTTAAAGGCTACAAATGGTTTTCTACCTGAGATGATTTCATCCTTCAAGGCCATTGATACTACAATGAGTACAGCGAAAGGTGCATTTTCCACTTTCACCTCCGAACGATCATCAGTAACACAAAGTTTTGCTGCTTCAGACTTCGACAGCAAAACGCCATTAACAGCCACAACTAGGACTACGTCAAGGCTAAGTCGTTCTACTGCAGGTTTGCCTCACTTATAATAACACTCATATAAGTCTTATGAACATGGAAAAACACTCCAGGAGTCCTGAGTGAGGGCTTACTTAAGGCAAAAGACACCCTCCTTGTTTCATTACTTTATCCCAAAACCAGTGCATACGGGGGACAAATTTATCTGAATTTTAATGACTGAAGAGAATACGACATTTAAAAAAAAAAAAATTAGCTGTAACCATTGTTTAAACATACATATGCTTCAACATTGTACCGTTATTTTTTTGTTAGTCGCTACTTCGTCACTACGAACGGAGACAAAGCCTTCAGTAAAAACTATATCAACTGATTCTCGGCAAAGCAAGACATCGTCAATTACAAAAATGGCGTCGTTAACCACAACCCCCAGCAGTATGAGTGATGCACCAAACATATCCTCAATGAGTGATATCAGCTCAACCAGCAGCATAGCTTCCTTGTCAGTAATTGCTAGTCTTGTGCCTAACAAAGGTAAGATATTTATTTATATCAAGTGCGACTGGATTCCATAACGTCCTGCTCCAGTAAACAACATGTGTTTCTTTCACACACCAAAAAAATATATCTAGTCGGAATTACTTTTCAATAATAGTACGTTATTTTCCAAAGTTATATTTACACAAGCACTCCATTATTGTCAAAGCAGGCAGAAAGTAGGAAAACCGCATCAATGGTATGGAAATTTCGCAATGTCGGTCTAGAACTGTTTGAACGGAGGATTATATCTAAAAATCTAACATTTGGGCAGCTCTACGTGTAAAACTGTAAACAAACACATGAAACATTAAAACGCCCGAGTAAAACGGTACTAAATCTTTCCCAACCGCATGCTCTCTCATTCCTTGCTACAGGACAACTCGGATTAATATTGATCCGATTAATATTAATCCTAATGATTATTATAAGGGACGGACCATTATTTTTTTGGAGGAGGGGGGGGGATGAAAATATTGAAAATAATTGTTTGCAGGGCCTGGAAAGACAACATAAATTGTTTGCAAAAACGATATGTATAACATAAAATAGTAAGAGGTGCATAAACTAATAACTAAAAGTGGCTATAAGCCACTAAACTCGGAAAAGTTATTATGAAACAAGAATCGAAAACAACAAACTTCTTTTTACTTCACTTTGATTGTCATCAAATACTGATCGAGAGCAGACCGAAAGGCCAAGAGATAGAGTTCCCATCTGTTGCAAATTGATTTCTTTCATTTTATTTTTCCTTTTTGTTATTTGAAAGTAACGAAAAAAAAATAATAATAATAATATCATTGGCTATAAGTCGAGCGATTTTTTTTCACCAAATCGTACTGAAATAAATTCATCTTTAGCTGAGTGTTTTGGGTTAGTTTTTTTCTAACTGGTTCTAAAAAACCAAAGGTTTACGGTCTCGGCTTATAGCTGAATAAATATCATAATATTATTTCAAGAAAACTGACATTAATACAATATTTTGGTTGGTGACTAAGCATGTTAATTTTATGTAATTTTACAAGAAATGTAGGTATCAGAGAAAAGGTCAAACTCTCTGGAGGCCTTAAAACACTTGCACGCATTGCGTGCATATGTCTAACAGGAAACGAGTGAAGGAGTGATGGAGTGAAGGAGTGAATTCACTTCGCCCACTACAACTCTTTTCCGAGTTAAAAAGGTTTGCAGCTAGAGGAATTTTTTTCATCCCCCCCCTCAAAGAAAATAATGGTCCGTCCCTAAACCAGTAACAGATTATTATAATCTATTACTGATGTTTGAGCAATGCAAAAATTAATTAGGATTAATATGAATCTTAATAGTAATCTCAACAATGTCAATCCTATATAGGATTCCTCTTAATCTTACCTAGGATATTAATATCAATTCTGTCAGTCCTGTGTTATGTCAGTATGTCTACAGTGTCTGTCATATTGATCTGTTATCCGAATATTCACAGGATTCTTTTTCTGGATTATAATAGAGATAAATATAAATCCGTATGTTATTATTAATAATAATCTAATCCTTCCAATTTTATACCGTGACTAAATCTATTACTGGATTATAATAATATATTGCTGGATTATGATAATCTATTACCGGATTATAATAATATATTACCGGTTTATAATAAACCTATTATAATCATATTATTATTTTATTAAATTTTCAGCCACGGATATTGCATTTCCAGCATTCTGATTGGTTCACTCAATCCCGGTTGTCAGCTCGTATACATTAGTTTGACCTTATTTGGAAAATGATTGCGTTACTTTTGCCAAGCTAAAATTTTTCTCCGGGAAGCGACAGTTCCATCGGAAAAATGGTTGAAAAACAGCAAATTTGGCGAACTTTATGAACAAGAAATAATCAGCGGTGCCTACCACAACCACAGAAATGCCATAGTAAAATTAACTACGCAAAACAAAAGGATTGATGCGAAAAGTTTAATTAATAATACTTGTAAACACACAACAAGAGGGAGTCAATAAAGTAGAAAAGCAGCAAATAATTTACGAAAGAACGGCAAACTGACACAGTTTCATTCAGTGTACGTCATAAAACTAGGCTCAGCACTTCCGTAAAGTTTGTTACCTTTCAATCTTGGTTTTGTCCTTTTATACTTCAACAAACATGTTCCACTTTAAGCTGAATTTCGCTTCAAATAATATAGCAGTCTTGATGACAGCCGTGGAGCCGTAAAGAAGTACAATGTAAACACTTGCTTCGTTCGACTTGCACAAGACTTGTAGTTTCCAGAAAAGCTTTTGCTTCGGATCTTCTCGTAAATCTTAACTGTTGTCACAATTTCCAGGATATTTAGACGACTTTAGAGGAGATTGTTCGAGGAAAATCTTGGAAAGAAAACTCTCTGGCTCGCTTTCCTCGTATGTTTCATTCAACTCAAGAAGTGAACACCGCGCCAGAAATTTTCCCGCGCCTCCTCATACTATCACTTCGTTTACATCAAAATGAAATGTCCAGTCGATATAAACTTGAGAAGAATTTAATAAAACAATTATTCCATTCGCCCTTGTTGGATACGAGTCGTTATAGCCAACTCGGCGCTTCGCGCCTCGTTGGCTATTTACCACCTCGTATCCAACGCGGGCTCATGGAATAATTGTTAAATAATCCGCGGATTAATATTAAACCGAGTTGTCATGTTAATAATGGCGTCATCAAGTAGCCGAAATGTTGGGACATTATACCTTCAGCTTCATGCCATTATCTCAAAATCTTTAGTGAAACGATCTTAGAAGGCATAAAATATAGTGTTACGACTTCGTTTTAAATTTCAGAAGCCAAGTGGTCTCGATGGAGCTCTTGGAGTGACTGCACGAAAACCTGTGGTAATGGTACACGTTTCCGTACAAGAAAATGCATCGCTCAGAATCAACGCGCAGTTTTTGCTCCTATTTCATGTGCTGGGAAAGATCAGCAAAACAAGACCTGTGCCGACTGGAGCTGCCCAGGTTATTAATTTAGTTTTGTTTCCCTTGTTCCGACAGTTTTTTCCACTAGTTTCCTGCTTATTAATTGGCCACCCCTGAACTACCGCCAAAAGAGAAATGCCTAGTTAGGGTAGCTCATAGTGATTTTAACCCTCCCTTTTTTGGCATCTTATTAATTACAGCTAGTCTGATTGCGGCTAAAGAACGTTTACTGTAAACCACGAAATCTTTCAGTAGGCAGAGCCGAATCTAGACTTAAGCAAACGACTTTAAGAAAGTCTAAGCCGAATCCAAATAATGTAGTGAATATTTATCTCATACGCCTACTCCAGTTCATCGACAGCCGGAAATCATTGTTAGTTGCGGATAATAAAAAAAACATTGACGACGTAAGTGTACAAACAGTGTCACAAGACGTGTGCTTTACCTATTTTTAAATCATTTCTCCTCCCTTTCAGAGCGTTTTGTTCCGGATTCGTGTTCCCCAAAACTGTTTCATATTCCCTTGTTCCCTATTTGAAATTGACTATGTTCTTTAATTGTTCCCCAATACCCCTTAGAACCCTCATCTAACCATCTATAGATCCACAACATTACACGATGACGCCATGTGCTTTGAAAATATGTCTTGATTTTCGAATTTAACATGCACCATCTTGGATTTGTTTATTTTTTGTGGCGTCAGGTAGCCATTGAAACTGACTCGAATATACTCTAGATCAATTAAAAAACGCCAAACTAACGTAAAAATTTAAAGGTAACATTAACTAACGAATAACCTCCGCTAACTTATAGTTCCCGTAAACGGACAGTGCATCGTGGTCCCAGCCGCATGCATTTTATTCCTCAAGATTCCAATGCATTCCAATTACTTAGATTAGCTATTACAGGCAAATAGGTCCACGAAAAACATTTTATGGTATTGTCGTTGTGCTATATCTTTATCGGGTTTATACATCGATCTGGGAATATAAATGGCTACCGGCAAATTGTTGAGGAACCAGACAAAATGCCATGTAATATTTAACTAGCATTCCATTTAATTGAAGTAACCAATTACTTCTGAATTCTGAGTTTCGTTGGGTGTTGACTGGCTGCTAACCATTTCAAATCCTTAACTCCTAGATTGCTCCAGAATATGCGTGATAGGAACGCTGAATGCCGCATGCGATGCATGCAAATGTGAAAATCACGTGCTTACGGGCCGAGTACAGACCAAAAATAAAGCACCTCTTTCAGAGGCTAAAATCTCATTGGTGGAGACACCTTACAATGTCTTGGCGCAGACAAATGCAACGGGTTTTTTCACAGCTTTAAATGTCTGTGCAGATGCCAATCAAGAGATGCTCATTGCTAGGGAAGGTTTTATTTCTGTGAAGACGAAAGCAACTTTATTGAATTCAACAACAGCAGACCTTAAAACTTCACTGGAGAACGCAGGTACTTAAGGAGGCGTACAACAACTTCCAGCACTTTCAGCTCTCATACTTTGATGGGTCAGTGCTACAAACATTCATCAGTTAATGCTCTAAAAGCGGTATCAAACAAATGTCCATTCATTGATAAACAAATTGTAATTATTTCCTTGACGTCACTGGTAACCATAGCAACGGTATAACCTGTTAAGAACACTCTTAATATTAGCTTTGAGTGTTTATAACTCAATAACAAGTCCGGTGACCCCCATTTTTACTTTTGAATAATGATCAGCATGTTAAGATATAACTTTTTGCAAACTTCAAAAAACATTCCCTAGAGCGGTGTCTACATTTTTGAAAATTTAACGTGACTCTGACTTGAATTCGCTGCAGAGAATTTTTTTTACTTTGCAAAACGTTGTATCTTAACATGCTGATCGTTATACAGTAATGAAAAATGAGTTTTAAACACTTAAAGCTAAAAAAGGGTGTTTTAACAGGTTATGCCGTTGCTATGGTTACCAGAGACGCCAAGAAAATAATCACAATTTGTTTATCAATGATTGGGCAATTGTTTGATTCCATTTTTGTAGTGGTAACTGATAAATGTTTGTAGCACTGATCCATCAAAGTTTATTAGAGCTGGAACGTACTGAAAACTGTGTTTTGTCTAAGTATATTTCAAGCAATCTTAAAATGGTCTTTTCTTGTTATAATTCACTTATTGCAATGTGATAACCTCTTGGGGTGTTATTCAAGGAAAAAAAGAGATGGAATAGTGAATATAAAGTTGTGTTTTGTCCACTCAAGACATACCGTTGAAGATTTAAATCGTTAACTGTTCTCCAGCGCAAACCAGGGACTATTGAAAAAGTGGCTATATAAAATTTCGTTAATCAAAAGATAGCATCATGGCCGCTATCATGCAATGATGGCCAGTTGTTGACAACAATTCAGGTACCTAGGGGTATTGCGTGCCCAAGAGAAGCCCGCAACCCGAATCTTGATCGTGACCAGCGGATTGCGTTTTACGCGTGCACGCCGCATTAATAGAAGACGAACCGAAAGCGGAAGTTAAAAATTTTGTTCTTCCACAAAGAATGATCGGAATACGTAAAATGTTTGTCGTAACACCGGAAGAGAAAAATATGTTCTCCAAGAACGATAAGAATGCGAATAACAGTAAAAGTGAGTCCGCTATGCGAACATGTGTGGACTTTCATTTGAATAAAAGTTGACATTATGAATTAATCAATGAGTTACTGTAGCAGCCAACAACTTCAAGTTTCGAATCGAGTAATTCGAGATACAAGGTGAAAAAACAAAGAACTTGTCAATCAATTTATTATTTACAAGACTGTTGGAAGAACAAAGTGTACTATTACTTGTCTTATGTACTACGCTTTAAGAAACAAACGTTACCATTGCCCGGGGGGGGACTCGCATATGAAAGTGACGGGGATGCTCGTCGTCTCGCTTAGGGGTGTAAATTTTGGACTTTTGGTCTCGCTTAGGGTGTTCCGGGAAAAAACGCCCAAAACGCCAATATTTTTAGCCATAATGGTCTCGTTTAGGGTTACACACGAAGAAATATACAAATATAAACTCCATTCTTAGTTTTTTGGTATCTTTTAGGGGTCAAGAAAGGCTTGAGCCACACCCAAATTGGTCTCTTTTAGGGGTTCTTTTCAAAATTTCCGACGAGCATCCCCGTCCGTTTCATATGGGAGTCCCCCCCCCCCCCCCCCGGTACCATTGCCGCTTGGGATGTCACGCAATGTGAAGGAGCGTGGTGTGACCCTTTGTCACGTCGTTCACGACAAATGCCTTTTTTCATGCAAATAAAAACCTAGAATCCTACAAGAACAGCAGTTATTAGACCAAAAGCCTTTCCTTATCGCTAGCAAGATAGAATACTATTTTAATTAAAAAAAGAAATGTTGCGTGGAGCACGTGAACTGTCTCGCATCGCTTGTTTACACAACCCTTACTTTTTGTGTAAAGCTTGTGTAAACAACTCATTGAAAAACTTATTTTCTTTCAATGAGTTCTTTTTTAACCTTTTTGGAATAAGAACTTTTCAATAAGCTTTCACAAATAATTTCTTAGTAGCTTGCGTAGAAAGGCGGAGAAATATATTTTTCTGTTTACGAAATATTCACTTGAAGTCGGTGTTTTGAGAGGCGGCGAAGGACGTTATTTGAACCGACAATTAAATTATTCATTGTGTCTAGATACCCGGCAGCCGGGAAAAGTTTTCAAAATACTACATACCCGGCAGTTTGAAATTATTCTAGAATTTCCACGGAAAAACCAATCCAATCCTCCTCAAAACTATAGATCTTTGCTTAGAAATGCCAAGCGATTTCAATTATAGTTTTGGCCTTGTGTTTGAGGAAATTTTCGAGCTTGGGCATACTACAAAATCTTGATTCTTCGACACTTAGAAAAAATTCGTACTCTGACTCCGGTGTCAACTCTTATAGAATAATTTCTACAAAAACTGAAGTTGAAACCCTGCGAGAGTATTCGATATTTGCTGAGAAATGCGAAGCGATTCTAAATAATGTTTTGCTTTTGTTGTGGACGAATTCTCTTGGCTTCGGCGTACTATAAAATCCTCGACTCACGGGCACGGTTGTTCAAAAGACTAGATACCCGGCAGTCAAAAATTCATGAATAATCAATACATTCAATATCCACAAAAATGATGGTGCCCCGGAAAATTCACGGTTCCGCGAACGTAACGTGTATTTTACCTACCTATAGAACCCCGAAAGTACCGGCGCTTTGAAAAAGTCCTAAAAAGGGATACCCTTATTAGTTACTAGGTCCAGTAGGACCCAGACCTAGATCAACAGAACCTCAACGCTATTAGGCAAACGTTGCGAACTGATCTGAGAGTGGTCTCCTCACTGAGGGGACAAATCCACTGAATTTGAAAAAATCTACTTGAGTGACTATATATAGAGGAACGCTTTGTATTTCTATTTAACCGAGAGCTTCGTCGCTTCCAACGCTAAGCCGTTTAGCCCACAGAAGAACTTCGTCGCTTCCAACGCTGAGTTCGTTTTGGCGCGAAAACCAACACCACGTGCCACCTTTGTCACGCCACTTAAGTGTCACACCGGAAGTTACATCGGTGGCGGACTTTCGTCACCGAACGCTCAAGCGTTTTGTAGCTATTTTGTACTACTTTGCCGAGGCAATTGTTGAGGCCTTAAGTTGGAAAATAGCTTGGTATTTCTACCCCGACATCTCAGCAGGTTCAAATGGAAATTTTGATGGAAAAACGGGAAGCATTTTTGACTGCCGGGTATGTAGTCTTTGAAAAATCGTGCCCGTGAGTCACATAAAGTTCGTACAATTTGTGCAAAACCAAACTGACATTGTAAAAACTCGCTTGGTATTTCCGACCAAAAATTGAAATACTGAAATACTCTCGGGAGCTAGGTTTCAATGATCATTTTTGTGGATATTGAATGTATTGATTATTCATGAATTTTTGACTGCCGGGTATCTAGTCTTTTGAACAACCGTGCCCGTGAGTCGTGGATTTTATAGTACGCCGAAGCCAAGAGAATTCGTCCACAACAAAAGCAAAACATTATTTAGAATCGCTTCGCATTTCTCAGCAAATATCGAATACTCTCGCAGGGTTTCAACTTCAGTTTTTGTAGAAATTATTCTATAAGAGTTGACACCGGAGTCAGAGTACGAATTTTTTCTAAGTGTCGAAGAATCAAGATTTTGTAGTATGCCCAAGCTCGAAAATTTCCTCAAACACAAAGCCAAAACTATAATTGAAATCGCTTGGCATTTCTAAGCAAAGATCTATAGTTTTGAGGAGGATTGGATTGGTTTTTCCGTGGAAATTCTAGAATAATTTCAAACTGCCGGGTATGTAGTATTTTGAAAACACTTCCCGGCTGCCGGGTATCTAGACACGATGTAAATTATTTTGTCGCACGGTTTGGATATATGCATATTCTACGGTTCGATGTTATTTTTATTCTTATCATGACAATGTTTTAGTTCAGTTCTGAATTCGACATCGGTCTTTTGTTAAATATACTACTTGAGAGAAATGGAGCTGGTGAATTATATCCCGGAGTCCAAGACAAGTAAACAACATGCATGATCAGCGAACTTGTTTTGATACAACTCGTTGTGCATTCATTGTGTTTGGCAAAGCTGAAATAAATAAATAACCAGACATTTGATTCGTTTTAATATGCGAATCAAAAATGCTCAAGCCGCACAGAGAAACAAAAACTGTGGAAAGTGAGTCAAAAGTGTGAAAAACAAGAAACGTGACCTATGACCGCAGTTGTTCAGCTCATTAGATATGAAGATTTCAGCCGTCGTGATTGTTATTTCACTTTTCATCTACGCCACCGCTGCCTTTGAAGTTGTTCCTTGATGTATATTTTCCAGCCACCACACGTTCTTCGAAAGCTGTGTCAAAAAAGGCTTCTAGATTCAAGAATAAAGTGCGACTTACTCGATACTGATCGAATTTCTGGGTTTACTGCCTTGGCTGCCCACCGAAACTTCGGATCCTCCGATCACTGTCGAAAACTTCCGAAAGCACTAACCCGAGTTATCACGGAAAGTGACCCCCCCCCCCCCCCCCCCCAATCGGAAAAAAACTGCATGACAACAATGTGTAGACTTTAAAGTCCACACAAAAATGAGTCAATCTCTCAACAGTTTGTCACATAAGATCTAGGCTTCTGTCACATGGAAGATTGCAAACGTTACAATTTGCAGACGTTGTTTTATAGGTGTTGCTTTTGAGACATATTGCTGTGATTGCAGACAAACCACGGCTAAGCGAATGATTCCAACAACGGTTATACTCGAGAAATTCGTTATAACACTGACAACATAGTGAGGTTATCGACTGTGGAAAATCACATCTTAATTCAAACCGCGTGTTCTACTACACTTCGCTAAACTGTCAATAAAATAAAAAAAACAAGTCTGACTGGTTCGCGGCCGGTTTGTGGCAATTAAGCGTGACACGTTACTCGGAATAATTGTCTTTTGTCCAGTGATTTATCATTTATCGCGTCACGTTAATAATAGACGAGCACAACCTTAGTCATTCCGAGGTTGCGCAGGAAACTGGGGCGAGTATTATCTGACACCACCACATAAAAGACCACGATGAGATTGGTGATTTGACGAGGTTATGGACCTTGACACATGGTTTAAAATCCATACAAACGTCTCTTATTTTGAGACAGCGTCCCCCAAAACCATATTAACTCTTATTTTTTTATGATTTGTGTGATACTCTTTAAAATGTGCAAACAAAGTGATTTTCATCTTAGTTTCTTTCAAATAGTTGGTCTTTGGCAGGATTTTACAACTGTCACAGAACGGATTTTGGGGGACGCTGCCCTACAATTAGAGAGGTTTGTAAAGACTTTGAACCATCGTTCAAGGTCCATATCTTCGTTTATTTTATTCAAATGACCAATATTACCGTGATCGTTCAGATTATCGATTACTGAAAATTTGAAACTCGCCCCAGTTCACTGCGTAACTTCGAAACGGCCATATTGTCGAGTTTACCGACTGAGAAAAAATCACATCTCAATTCGCACCGAGTGCTCGATTTCACTTTGACGGCAATAGGAGACGATAGATACATGTACTCCTTGCGTGACGCTTTAATTACTCGGAATAATTCTCTTTTGTCCATCACTGCCATCTAAAATTACGCACTCTGGTACCGGTACCTTTTCTAAGTGTGTCAATTGCAAGGCCCGCAATTTCTAACCTGTGGTTACCACTAGCTTTAAGGTCTTAACTTTGGTAGTTTACGCAAGAGGTTTACTTAAAAAAAAAAGATTCATTTGACGCCTTTTAATTCGAACACATTTTTGGGATTTGTTAGCTATCGTTTCCTTTCTATCGTTTCCTTTCAAATTGGGACTAATTCGGACCTCCTTAAAAAAAAATAAAAAAAAAAATATGTCTTTATAGTGGTCATGCACTTAGCTTCATATCTCAACGAGATAGCTAGTTTACAGGCATGCCACTGAAACAGAGGAAACAAATAATTTATAAATGAACATAACAAGGTTAAAAATCCCAACTAGTAGGGGGCAGACCAGTTGGCTATATACAAAGCGTGTTCGAGGATTTGAACTCGGGGCAACCGAGAAACAAATCCAACTAGTGGCAAGGGCAGGCCTCGAACCGGTGACCTCCGGACTACAACACCAGCGCCCTAAACCACTCGGCCACGCTTGCCTTCGTGCCTTGTTATGGACGATAATATTAGGCAAAAAATATTTTCGAAAGCCCAATAAGTACGACAATCAATACTCTCTTCACAATTAATTTTGCAAGAGTTGATGATACAGTTGACGATAAACACTTGCCGACTCCACACAGCGGTCAACGCAGCGCGCGTGCCAAAATTCTCCATACAAAGTCTTAAATTTAAGCCAAAAGTTAACGCCGTCCCTGGAAAGTTAAGGTTTATACGCCGCTCATGGATTAAAAATTTGATCATTCATTTTCACTTAGTTTCGCAGCTTGAAATGTTCTTTCCCCGTACTATTTCTTTAACAATTTCTTACAAAAGTTTGCGCACTTTCGAGTCAAAAGTTCGAGGTGGCGAAGACCGGATGCGACGTCAATTTTTGCGTTTGACCGCTGTGAATGCCGACCCGATCGTACGTACGCAAAAACCTGTTGTTGTAAGGTGGCTCGTGATCGTCTTGCATTCTATCACAGCTACACCAACCGAATGCAGAGGAATATCTTTAAGCGAAAATATTTATTGGCTTCATCAATCTGACAGTGAGTTTAGGTTGCTTTGTCAAATAATTTGTCCAATAAACCTTTTTTTTTTACCCTTTGAGGATTATACCTTAAAATATACTCGGCGAAAGTTCTTGTTTTTAATTTATTTTGGTTTAATCAGTATAAGGAACATCTCTTCAAAATTGTTGGTGGAGATTAGAGTAGCAGCTGTTTTAAGTGTCGTCACGAAACGCTCCATACTACTACTACTACTGACAGATTTTTTAATAAAACAAAAATATAAAGAAAACAAAAGCCTCAATCGAGTAGCTTTTAAGCTATTAGAACCAGCGCTTTATATAACTATCTCTTGTTATAGTGCCGCCATTTATAACTCTCCATCCTCGGAGCAAGATGAGACTCTCTGGGCAAGGTGTGACCTTTTGCTGCGGTGGAGAAGGAAATCCTACCCCGGAATTCGAGTGGTAATGATTTAAATTCTAAAGAAGTATCATTTTTGTGCACAAAAAAGCCTTATTATAGAATTTTTATTATTATTATTATACAAAACAATTGCAAGGGAAGAAAACAAAGCGAGCAGGGCTTTGATGAGTTGCATAAATTGCAACATGGCTCTACAGAAGAGAAGGCTAGCAGGGCTCGGTGGAGAACATACAAGCCGAGCTTTGATGAAAGGAATGCTGTAACATGGCCTCGACGGAGAGTATGTGAGGAAGACCTTTTAAAATAACCATCATTTTGGAAGGGCATTGACAAAGATGCTGAAGAATCATTACTGTAGACTATATGTCATTTATTGCATTCAAAAATATCATACTTTTGACTTATTAGGTTTAAAGACAACAGCATCATCGATAAAGACGTTTACCATTACAACCATACGCTTGAAATTTCTAATGTAAGCGGCCTTATGGGAAGATATCGATGTCGAGTGGTGAATGACTATGGATCAGAATTTTCTGATGTTGCTAATTTACAAGTATTGAGTGAGTATGACGACATAAAGTCGGCAGTTTATTTTAAGTACGTACATATATAATAAAAGTGAGTCCGCAATGCGAACATGTGTGGATTTCCATTGTGAATTATTTTCACTATACATAGCACTGAAATGTAAGTTGACAGTCACTGTCACTTGGAGTATCGACTAGCGAGTCAACAACTTAAAGTTTAGAGTCGAGTAAATCGAAACAGGAGACAAGACAACAAAGAACTTATCAATCGATTATCTTTTTACAAGACTGTTAGAAGAAAACAAGTGCCCTTCACTACGTTTCAAGGACTGAACACAAGTTGCCTTTGCCTTTTTGGGGGGTTTCACGCAATGCTCCAACACTAAAAAAATTGGCGTTCTAGCTGTCCTGCAAAACAGTAGACTACGAGCAGTCCCTATTTTTTGGCCGAGTCCGACGAGCAAAAGAGAAATTCTTTTTCAAAGAGTCCATCGAGCTTGAAGCGAAAAAATAAAGGTTATTTATTTTTTCGCTTCACGCTCTACGGACTCTGTGAAAAAATAAGTACTGCTCTTAGTCTACCGACACAGTAGCATGAATTTCAGCCGTCTCTCTCTCTCTCTCTCAATCAACTAATCAATCAATCAATCAATCAATCAATCAATCAATTTATTAATGTCTGCGTGGGATGAGGTTGCCCTCTATATCCGAGCCAGAGGCTCGTGTTAAAAGCGCATGACAATAATTAAGATACATTATAAAACAATAGAAACTGCTCCTGAAATTCAGTCTACAAACACAGACGAATGAGTCTACAGTTACTTTGAATCATGTGACCCTAAACACGAAAACTTGACGACAGAAAACATCGGTGTTCTGCCCTTAACACCCTAAATACTACCAAAATCAGTATTTAGAAACGACTGTGACTTTCCCGTCCAGTTTATATCGTCCCCCCCCCCCTCTCGTAGGGCTTTCAACAAGTTGGCACCTGTTCATATTTCGAACATCTTTAATTTTCCCCTTCGAGCAACATTTTTCCTCTCGAGTAACTTGTTGCATTTTGAGCGAATTTCCAAACCAAAAATCTCCGTAGATTTGGAGGCCATACGAACGTTTCCGAAGATTTACGAAGTTTGCCGAAGATTTTCGAGAAACGCGTCGGAAGACGTTTCAACTTTCGGCGTTTCTAAAACCCTTCTGCAAACATGACTTCCTTGATATCTTCACGATTTTTTCAGTTTAATTAAGAATTCCTTACTCCGTTTGCTGTAAAATTGCATAAAACTGCTTATAAATCTTACCCTCAAAAGGAAATTAGCAAAATATTTAGAGAAATTACCGGTATATTGATTAGAAGCAGCGTTTTGGATTTTTTGGAGCAACTTTCGAGCAACTTTTATTATCAGAAGCAACTTTTTTGGATTTTTGGAGCAACTTTTGAGCAACTTTTTGAGAAATTACGAGCCACTTTTGGGATATCTCGAGCAACTTGTGGAAAGCCCTACCCCCGCCGCCCACTTGTCATGTCGTTTACGACAGATGCCATTTTTTCATGGATATAAAAATCTCAAAATCCTAAAAAAGGTAGTTTTTGAAACCAAACGCCTACCCTTACCGCTAACAAGAAAGTTTACTTGTTTTCATTCAAAAAGAAATGTTGCGTGCAGCACGTGAACCGTCTCAGATCGCCTGTGTAAACAACTCATCGATAGATTTATTTTCTTTCAATGCGTTGCCGCCGTTTTATAACCTTTCTGCAAGAAGTACGTTTCAATAAGCTTTCCCTAATGTATAGTTTCTTACAGTGCGGCTACTGTTACCGGGGTCACCCACTCAAAGTTAACCAATCACAAAGCAGAACTGAAACAAAAGATTTCTGCATTTTAGCTTCAGCCAATGAAATGTCGAGTACAGAACAATGAAATTTTAACTTCTTCGTTCGCCACGAAAACAGATCGATACAGGCTATTATTCAACAAATGCACGCGCCGCCCATATATGGTCAAGATGTTAGCGTTATCTGTCATCCGTACATACCAGATATCCTGCGATATACGTAGGTTGCGAAAATTCGTCCGAAATCCTTTAAAGCGCTGCATAATTACAGTTTTTCTATCCGCAACATGTGTCTCGTTGATAATTTATTGAATAATAAAACAATTATCCTGCTCAATCTTGCGGAATATCGTTTGATTTTAGCGAACTCGGCCTACGGCCTCGTCGGCTAAGTATCAGGCGATATTCCGCGCGATTTCGCAGGATAATTGTTAAATATCTGTTATGTACGGATGACAGATAACGCTAACATTTTAACCATATATGGACAGCGCGCGCATTTGTTGAATAATAGCAAAGGATATTCGGAGTCGAGTAGCCAATCAGCGCGCGTCGAACTGAAACGCTATCCACTGTTTGAGTATATTCTAATACTTTATTGCTAATATTACTGGAAAATGACAGTGTCAAAAAAAACTTTCTATTGACTTTAAAAAAAATTATCCACTTGGATAAATGAAAAACTGAAGTGAAAAAAGACATTCCGCCTGTTTACCCTGTTACCCATTCACCGGTACGGATAAATACGAAACCAGTTCAGAGTGGTCTAGGCATTCGCACCTTTTACAGTATAATTCATTTTCTAAACTCGGTGGTTTATTGATCTTCTAGATTCGATTGCTTATCACGCTCGAGTAAAGATAAACCCCCTACCCATTGTGCTACAAAGGGAAACAAAATCTCTTTGCTGTAAATGATCGACATAAAGCAAATTTCACCATGCAATTAATCCCCATGTATTGTTTCTTCTTTGATATCCTCACTCAAACGCAGATACAAGCGAAGAAGTCTCTTGTAACCCGACTCCCATCAGCAGAAACGTTACTCTACCGGAGGGCTGTGCATTGTATGGCACAACAAATGACATAGTTGACGTAGGACGATGTGTCCCAGCGCCATGCCTGCGAAGTGACTCCGCCCTTTCAAACACGGCGTGTCAAGATAAAAGGTTTTGCTGCGTGGTAGAGGAGGTAGAAGAAGTAACTATAACTTGCGGTGGCTCCGCGACATTTAATATCTCTAAGGTAACTCGTTGTGGTTGCCAAGCGTGCGAGATACCCAAGTCATACATCTCTGGGGTAGTCGTTGGCTTAAAAGGGGCAGTTGAAAAACCGATTGCCTACTGCGAAATAAAGGTTGGAAATGACTACTACTACTCAGGTGGCAAGGGAGCCTTCAAGTTGAAAGTGCCCGATGACAAACAACGATTAGCTGTAGTTTTTAAGGACTCATTTGACTTAGAATATGCTGATTTTACAAAAGTATTTCGTATCGTAAAAGGACAATCTTTGTTTTCCAAAATTGTCATGAGAGTCAAACCAGCACCAAAACCATTTAATTCGTTTGAGCCGTTTAAAGTCCCACTAGGTGACAGTTTTGTTGACTCAGCTTTCGCAGAAATTGAAATACCCGAAAACGCACTATTGAAAGAAGACGGGACAATATATTCTGGACAAGCAAACCTTCGACTGAGCGTAATGGACCCGCGTAACGTGTCAGATGTTTTGACAGCTCCGGCGGATTTTTCAACCGTTGACGAGGACGGAGAAGAACAATTGCTGGTCACTTATGGAATGCTCAACCTCGACTTTGAGGATGACAGTGGAAATAAGCTGTCTACGTCAAAGCCCATCAAAATGTTTATAGATCCTGAGAAGCTTAACATTTCGGTTGACAGCAATGGCAACACCACAACAAAACTGTGGTGGTTGGACGAAAAGACGGGAAGATGGATGGAGGCTGGAAATCTGTGGTTGGACACAAAACAAACAAACAGAAGCAAACGAAGCCCTACTCGCTTTTTGTTGACTGAGATTACACCAGTTGTACAGAGGCGAGGGACACTAAATATCGACGTTACACAAAATTTCGGTGCAGTTCGAGTGACCGCTCCAGCGGGCTCCACTGTTAGAATTCTCTGTGAGGAACCTAATCAGAGCGTCACGACATATGCTGGGTATTTGGAAGGGGCTGTTGACGACAGCACAGTTACCTGTATATCTGTATGGATCAATAGACAGTGTTACATGCAAGGGGAGGGCAGCGATGCACGATTCTTAGATCCATCAGATCCAGATCATGGTTTTCCTGCCTTTGTGTCGGCCAGTATTATTGAAACTCAACTAACAAGTGTTGGTTCGTCGCCCTCAGTGCGATCGTTCAGGTTTAACGTAAACGCTCATAGTAATGGTCCAGTGTATCCCCATGAAAATGATGACGTTCAAACTTGTCGTGCCCCACAGTTAGTCGAGGGACACCGACAATTTGAATTTACATCATCTGCTTCTGCGAGTCTTGACTTGATAAGTGCACGCCCCAGTCCACCACTGGATTTTCGTGATCCACTCAGCTGGTATCCTGCACGAACTGGTAATGATGAAATATTAAATTGTTTCATCAAAATATTAGCACACGGCAAGGGATCTATTTTTCTAGCTTCCAGCTACAGAGCAAACAAGACTGATAAGGCGAACAAATTTGGTGATTCAGTTGCAATGGCCATCCCTGCCACAGATGGTAAATACGTTGCTTGTCTTGAGATTCGTTGTCCGGGAAATGTATATCACAAGAATACAAACAAACTGGTTCCTGAATGGACACACGTGTTAGTTACTCATTTAACTGGGACTTGTCACTTTCAGAAGCATCACCTGCAGAAACAGGACAACCTTGATAACAACGGCGATAAATGCCCCTCTCGAGCAAAGCGCCATGCTGCTGGCACCGAAAATTGGTTCTGTATTCCACTTCCCTTTGGCTCTTTCGACATATATACGGTCTACACTTCTCTGAGACGCGAACGACAAAAAGGTGTAAACAGATGTTACACAGCGGACAACGGTTGGCATTCTGGACCAGCTGATCCATCCCAGAACATAGCTACGATCGAATTCTCTTGCAGGTGAGTGGAGAAACAAATTAATGGCACACGCAGAATGAGTAATTATTGATACGCGGCACCTGATGGCCGTTTATTTAAGGTGTCTCGATACAGTTTTTCTGGGCCATACGATTTTTTGTCTGCTGGGCAAGTTTTCCTAACGTGACGCGAAACAAAAACGTGCTGCATGAATGTTTTGTTTACTAAAAACACGTCACATGGTAAGCGTAATTGTATGTAGCCTATAGCTGCCATCAGTAATAGTGCAACTGATCCTCTTTCGATTTGTATTCTCTTTTTTCACGATCCCATAATACATCTTGTTTACCCCCCAAAATTTTTGCATAAGCATTGTTTCGAATTTCTCTTGGGACGACTGTACGTCATTGTAAGTCCCAAGAGAAATTGAAAACAATGCTTATGCAAAAATTTTGGGGGGTAAACAAGATGTATTATGGGAACGGTGAAAACAGCGAATTGTGAAAATTCAACCTTGTGCCCTGGAAGAGAGAGATCCTGGGAACGAGGTTTGAGAATAATTTGTTTTTGATTGACATGTGCTGAATGGCGTTTTAAAAGAACTCTTCTTTCAGCACGTTTACCGTTAAATGCATAAATTAATTGCGGTTAGATCAGAATAAAATGAGTGATCCAGTGAGTGAGTCACGTGAATGGGCTCTGCAAGAATCGTGTAAAATCTTTATTGAGTATGCGCGAGCTGAGGTTTGCGCGATGCTTGCGCGTTTAGCTTGCGCGAGCGGCTTGCACGAGGACGGAATGGCGTGACGGAACGCACACGACAGCGTGAACAAAATGTTTCTCTTACAAGTTTTTGTTTTCAAAGAGCGTCTGAATTCCTTTAGTAAAAACACGTCAAGTACTGCTTAAGGTATTATTAGTAAATGTATGGTAGAGATGTGCGATTTTAACAGTGAAATTTCTTCTTGGTTTGCGAAAAAAAAACGAAATCTTAAATGATCCAAAAGCTGCACGCGCGCACAAACGGTAGCATATGGCGAGAGCATTCGTCAGCTCTAGTGCTTTCGAGAGCGTACTGTGGGCTCTGTCTTGACAGTCAGTTTCTCCAAAAAATTTATGCCCGCGCAGCAAAAACCGGTTTAATCCGGGATGACCAGCCCAAACTTTGGGGCTGCGGCGACTTCAAAGAAATGACACGATTTATGTAGAGCCTCTTTCTACTTCCTAAATCTCAACCGAAGGGAAGTTAAAAGAGGCTCTGCTCGAAGGATGTAAAACCTCATAACTATGAGGTAAGAACTTACACCTTACATCTTAAACTATATTTGGTGCACTGCAAATAAAGTATAAAGTAATCAAAAAAATTATGTTTGTTGGACTTCGAATAAATCCCAAAAATGTTTCAAATTGTAATTTTTGCATAATGATAATAAATGGGCCGAGCCACAAACATGACGTTGATGAAGTTACATCAAATAGCACCTAAATGTGTATTTAATTTATCTTTCGGCGCTGTGAACGTTTTTAAGAGTTTCCTCGTCGCAATTTCGAGAATAGGACCACACCTTCGACACTCCTGTTATAATTTTTGAGTAATTTTCGATTTTAAACTCTTTGTGAAAAATCTTAAAAACGGCTCAATAGATTATTTGAAACGATTGCCACGCATGCTTGATAAAGTAAACATCTCAATTTCTAAGTTTTATTTCCATTGATTCACTGGAACGCTGACAAATTTTACAATAAAGAAGGCGTTAGAACTGTTTCTGCAGGTGTTTACAAATTATGCTTAAATATTGAAACGCATTCTTATACCTACTTTTATACGAATTTCGCTATTAGTTTCTTTTGTTCCAGAAATGCATTTTTCACGGGGGGGTTTTTCACGTCATACACAATGATTTGAATATTTTAGAGGAATTCTGTTGACAGCGCTGTTGTAGCCCAACTTTTTCTGTCGGCTCAAACGCCTCCTTTATCGTTAAATTTAGACTTGTGCCAATGAATCGATTTAAATAAAATTTTGGGGTAACATTTTGGGCATTTTTAAGGTGGTCTTATATTAAATTTCTATTATATGAATCTTCAATCCAAGACCAAATAATGAGACTTATAACGGATGGAAGACGCCGAAGAATTTAAGCTTTATAGCAGCTTACATTAGTTATATCCGCCGTTTATAACAGTATTATTCTTACATCCCTTACATATAATATTGCAGCCCCACTTTTATGAGTGACTCTTCTTCATATCTCCCTTTCTTACAGTTAAATCAGCAAGACGTTTTTCAACAATGGCAACATGAGATCCACTGGAACTTTTCAGAATTCGACGTGTGATATCATTTTGTAGAAATTGTTTTTACGCTTTGTTAGAACCATTTTAATAGGAAAGTTGCACATTTGAACGTTCTATATATTTTTGGTAAAAATTTACTTTTGGTTTAATTTTTTTAAGCCAGTTTGATTTTATTTCCCTTTGTTTCAACTGTAACATTAGTGGACACAACAAACGTTACACCACCCTGTTGCAATGTGTTGCGACATGTTGGATGACGTTGTCGATGGTCAAAATTGGTCAAATTTTTCGCGCAAGATTTCTGGATATTGCATGACGTTGTATTCGTTTGGCCAAGATCGTGTTTTTGTGATTTTTTCCACCGGAACATGCATACCAGTTCGACTTACTGAGATTGCCTTGTCCAACATTGTACCATCTGCAACCGGGTGGCCAAACGCGTGCAACGTATGTTCCTGGGGGGGGGGGGGGTACTCCCTATAATGGCCTTTACGGGGAGGTTCCGCCCGAAAGGGGTACCTTTTTCAGTCTTCAGGTATATAAAAGGGTAGGGATTTCACAAATTTAGGTATATGAAAGGGTAGGGAAATCTGCCATATTAAATGATATTTTAAAAGGCCTTTACATTAAATATTTCGAGCAGACACAACTTTTGGCTGTATCGTCTTAATTTATTAAGCGCTACATAAAAAATGACAAGACTCTCCGTTTTAGGTAAATGTGATGTCGTGTAGGCATATGAAAGGGGTGCCTTTTTGCAATAAAATGTATATAAAAGGGGTACCTTTTCTATCAAAATGGTATATAAAAGGGTAAGGAGTTGGATCTCCGGGCGGAGCCTCCCCGTACAAAACTTTTTCGAGTACCCCCCCTCCCCCCGGGCGTATGTTGCGCTATATGTTGCATTGAAATGTTGCGTGCATTTGACCAGCTCCTTCTAGTAAACTTGGAACACGATCCCAACCAGCAATGTCGCACTGTGTTGGTTGAAATGCCGCGTGGCTGGGCCTTTAAACCACAATTTATCCACTCAATTTTTAAACTATCAATTATTACTTGGGCCTTAACTAGGTTGAGTGACGATAGCTATAAAAGCACAGTAAAAACCTTCAACTGGCCAAATGACGGGGATAAATGTTACGTGAAAGTAAAAGTCTCTGGAAGAAGATCTGTGTTCAAGGCTGAGAGTTACAGAGCAAACAAGAAAGACCTGTATGGATACAGCACTGATATAACAACACCTACACTAGATGACGCTGAAGCATCGGCTACCTGCCTCGAGTATAGGTGCAGTGCTATGTTGTCTAACGGGTCTTTTTCTGAAAATACACACATTGTAATAAGACCGATTTTGGGAGATTGCAAAGTTTTGAATAAGGGAAACGATTTAGATCTTTATCAAAGCCAGTGTCCATATTCTCTGCCGCCTCAGCAAGGTTTAAATCGTTCTATTTGCGATGTACCATTGCCGCCTTTTCTTCTCGATGTTCCTGGGTTGTATAACAGCCTGTGTTACCCCTGGGGGACTACAGAGAGTAGCTGTAGGACAGGAGATCCTCGGCTGGGATTTCTGTTTTCTGGGATGTTTTCCAGAGGCTATGCACTGCATTATAACTGCACTTGAATAAGGGGGTGTAGGTTGGATTAACTCAGTGAACTGATAAATAACAAAGCGGTGATCAATGTTGCTGTATCACTGATCAAGCAGTTTTAATCGCTAGTAAGTCCCCCCGATACAACTTACTGTCCATAAAATATTTTAGTTAAAATGTCATTAATATAGCCAGTGCCTCATTTTCCAATTCTGACCAAATCTGATTAGTTTTTATGTGAAAATTTAATGAAAATTGTGTATCTTCTGTTACCATTGATCCAGCTATTGACTGAAAAATAATGCCTTTACGTCAGTATATAGTCCAAATGTGAACTGACAGTTAGCAGATGGCAGTTTTTGCTTCGCACTCTAAGCTTTCAAACTAACCAGCTTACAGTTAGCTTAGT
Source organism: Oculina patagonica (assembly GCF_052425735.1). Classification (NCBI taxonomy): domain Eukaryota; kingdom Metazoa; phylum Cnidaria; class Anthozoa; order Scleractinia; family Oculinidae; genus Oculina; species Oculina patagonica. The sequence goes on from NC_135766.1 coordinate 21,414,544, forward strand.
GGCTTGTTGTAGATTTAGAATTTTTTGGATTGGCATTAATCAGCTATTTAACATTACAGGGACGCACCTATCGTCAGCTCCTCGGATGCATTTCTGTTGAGCGTGCCATGAATTAGTCCCCTCTGCTAGCTATGATAACAGCTAATTTGTAAATACATATAGAATTCATTGTCAATGTAACTATTTTTACAGTAACTAAGCATAGGTGAGAAAACCACGAAGCGTCTTATTTGAGAATTAATTGACGGGATGATTTGCCAAATAAATTGCCAAATAAATTGCCAAATAAGGCGACATCGTAGGCCTTGTCTGATTTATTTTGCAGTCAAAGGACCATTTTCACTTCAATCAATTCCCAAGTTGGACTGGAAGTTTTTTCATTTCGTGTTAATTTTATTGAGCACCGAACCTTGTGCTTTCCAAGTAAGGGAATGCTTCAGTAGGCAGTATTACGACAGTAAGTAATAGAGCGGTTTTCACTTGAGTGTTGAAAACAATTTGCGTTTGCTTTGGTTTTGCATTACAACTACACTTTGTGGTTGGTTTAAAAATCATTCGCCACTTTCTCAGCCAATCAGAAAAAAAAAAATAATCGTGTCTCACTCGCGCACATTTTCCCGCGCTTCGTACCGGCTTAAAGTATTTGCTTCGAAGTTTGATTGGCTCACTGGATTGTCTGTGTCCTTTCTGATTAGCCAGAGTAATTACTTTGCTTTTGGCTTTACGACACTCAATTGAAAACTGCTCTAACCACTCTGCCTTTGTTTGGTTCTTTATCACCTTTACTTATCATTTAGATGTTAAATGGAGTTTTGTACTGTTGAATAATATGAGACATTACTTGCGCATTTGAAGACTTGTTAATTGTGGCGGAATTCCCCGAATCCGGCGCGATTTTCAGGGATATAACCCTTTGAAAAGAGCCTCATGTAATGTTTCTATATATTGGGTAGTTTTTTATAATCATAAATAAAATTACGCTTTGTTGTAACTTGGTCTGTTTTTTTTATTATTATTATTATGAACAAGATGGTTGCAAGACCATTTAAGAACACAGCCCTCCCTACCCTTTAAATGATCATACATGTGTTACATTTCATTTACTGCTTTTACAATTTACATTATTTTTCCTTTTCTTTACTTACTCTTACCCACCCCTCCCCCCTTACTTAAAAAAATAATGTTATCAGAGTGTCCTGTAGGGGAGGTGTAAAATCCCATTTCTCAGCCGAAATTTTGCCCAAATCCCATTTTCGCCAACCCATTGTTTTCCCGAATTTTCCAAATCCCAGACCCAGTTCTATTGTTTATTTGTTTGTAATTCCCAGTCCCAGTGAAAATTTACCCAAATCCCAGCTCCCATTTTACCCGGCACGTATTCTTTAGTGTTAGGTCAGGTGCATACATCTTTTCAACAACACAGAAGTATGTTTTAAGTGATTTCCCGCACAGCAGGCGGACGTGTTTACATCACGTAGTGTTCTTATGGTCTGGAGGCAAAATGATTTTATTAATAATAACTCGCACGTAGATAGATGGATATAGATATCAGGGGGGGGGATCCTATATGAAAGTGACAGGGATGCTCGTCGGAAATTTTGAAAAGAGACCAATCTGGGTGTGGCTCAAGCTTTTCTTGACCCCTTAAAGATACCGAAAAACTAAGAAAAGAATTTATATTTGTATATTTATTCGTGTGCAACCCTAAACGAGACCTTTGTAGCTAAAAATATTGGTGTTTTTTTTACCCGAAACACCTTAAGCGAGACCAAAAATCCCAAAAATATACCGCTAAGTGAGACGACGAGCATCCCCGTCCTTTCATTTGCGAGTCAACCCCCCCCCCTCCCCCCCCCCCACCCCGGGATAGATATAACGTATTTATACACGATTGTAGCTAAAGCTGAAAGCTTATGGGGTCATGTAGCATTTGCAAAATGAAGAATGAGTATCAATGTCAACATATGGCAAGAATGTTTTAGTCTAAAGTTGACTTCACCGACCGCATTAAACGACAGATGCTTGTAAATGAATGTGATGTGTGTTTTGACTCATTGCCAAAGTAATTAAATTAAAAATCAACCTAGGAATAATTTTATGCAAGATTGATCATCGTAGCTGCAGACCGTCTCTGGTACTAAAGGAAGTCAAAAGTGATGCTCGTCGCCAACTGTTTCTCGAGCAGATAGTTTAAGCAAACTACGGTTATTTGACTTATTGATCTGAGAGAGGTAAGTTAAAGATCCAATTAATTTAAACAGAAAAAGGTTGTACAACCAGTGCTCCCTTATGGACGCTGCCGTAAGCGGACAGCTTTATCTACGGCTATCTTTACAAAACTTCCTTTGAGCTCCCACGAAAACTCTATGTTTACATGTACCCATTCGCAAAAGGGCCGCGGACACTTTCAAGGAGTACTTCGTTTCTAATCTCCCATAAGAGGACACCCCGAAACGACAAATTATATTTAGCCTCAATGCCGCTGTTTGTGCTGTTTGTGTGATGATCTCACCGTCAGTGTAATTGCAGTGACACATTTGGTAATTTTCTCGTTAATAAAGATCGTTAGTTGCTGTTTTGTCATTGTCAAAGTTCAGTGTGAGTGAGTGAGCAAACTTCGGTAAGCTGCTACCCATGTCATCCTACATACTGTTAGCCTGCTAGTGTCCACCTCCGAAGATCAAGCGACCAGCTCCAGTTACGGACACGTTCTGCTTCCAGAGTGTGTCCGCTAATTCACTTCGACTGTTACGTTGTTTTTGCAACATAGACCTCTCTGTAAATTAACATGTCATCATTTTTGAAATACCTTTTCCGTAAATTCAATCAATTATCAAAGGCATTCAGTTTGCAATCACTAGCAAAACGGTCCTGTGCTTGTTGATACAATCGTGTGATTGATGTTGATAAGAAACGAGTAAATCGATTTTATTCGTTTGTTAGCAACATCACAAGATTGCACATATATTTCGTTGAGTAAACCTATACTGAACTGTCAATTAATTCTTTTTTGAACATTTAACATCACCTTTATATATACTCCAGATTTTCGCTATTTTGCTCGTGGTTTTACTATTTCTTAGGTTAAGGTTACATTTTACCTACATTTCTTTAAAATACAGATTATGTTATATGTTTAAATTACGCTTACATACTAAATAAGAAAGATGACGTTAACGTAAGTTCACTGTGGCTAGTACTACAATCAGGAACAGCGGAATGCCGGAGCGTTGGAACGCCAGAATACTACATCAGGAGTCCATCTACATACTATACTCTGACGGCTTCTGCCTGACTTCGGCTAAGGCCTTTGGCGTTGGAGTGCTCCATCTATACAACGGTTATATATATCTATTATCTCTGACGAGAGGTAAAATCTCTAAATACTGTAATCATTTTATATTCGATTAAGCCCTTTTCCTTAAGCAGATATATAATGTGATTAAAATGGAGGGTACTGACTCGAAATTCGGTCCTAAGATCCCGACTTGAAGTCCTGACTCATGACCATTCTTGTTTGAGATCCACATCGAAATCCTCACCCGAAGAATCGGTGTCCTTATCCGAAAGTATGGATTTAATGGATTCATATTAAATGAGTTTATTTATTTATTATTAATTTCTTTTTATCATTATTATTTTAAGGATTGGTCTACCCCATGGCAGACCCGCGTTTTGTCTCTTCCGTCCGTGGCGTTCCGGGTTGTTATGTGTTTCTGGTTTTAGTAATCCGGCGTTCCTGCATTTCACCGTTCTGGTTTTAATACTAGCCTTTGGCAGCATAAATATATTAGCATCGAGTGTATGAGGTGAAAGATCTTTTCTGCATGCAAGAGCAATCTTTTAAAAGAAAACTATTAAGACTACACTTTTTAACTGAAAATATGACATTTTGTTCCATATCACTCTCAAACAACGAACATTTTAAAACTCAGTTACTATCTAGCTAAAAACAATAACGTTTCAAAACTTTTATTTACAATGCCAGACAACAGGCTTTGTTTAAAGCTTTTTACAAGTCCGCAGGCTACGTTATTATCTTATAATTAACCGACTAAATGGCGCCACATACTAAAAACAAAACAGCAGTCATCAATATACACAGAAAAGAACAATTTGTTAAGTGTCGAAACTGCGAGTTTGCTTGATAACACTTACATGTATATGTAAACTGCCGCGTAGCGAGCCGGAGTATCTTCTCGTTGTTCCACATTCGCCACGCAAGTGCAATGTTACTCCCGGTTGTCGCATTTCACGCGCTTTCTTTATGCCAGCCAACCAAATATTATTTTTGCTGCGCGAAATTTAATATCAACAGAGGACCGGCTTTACTTCTGGTGCAGATGAAAGCGAGCTTTTCTCGGCGGAAAGCAAGTGTAGCTGCTGTTTTTCGCAATCAGTCGACGGATCGATATCGAGAACAACCGCGCCGGCCGTTTTCCTTAAAACGTATGTAAAGCATTCTTTCCGCTAAATCTACAAAAAAACCTATTCAAAAGTTCCGTTAAAGGAAGACATTTGCCATCGTTATTTCCTTAGTTGTCGTGGAAAGAGAAAACGAAATTGCAAAATATGAACAAAAAAACGATGTTTCGTGTCTATGCAAACTATTAAGCCTAAAATCATTTTAAATACTTAACTAAAAACTAATATTGACAATATTTTCTATGCACTGCAGAGATTACAGCAGTTACTGTTAGCAAGCAAGTTTCTAAGTTTATGCTCTATGCATTTTCTTGTTTAGTTTACTTAACATTGGGTTTATTGTATGTAATTGAATTACACTTGCATTTGCATTTGCAATCAAAGGCTACGGTTTAGTTTTTGTTTCGATAGTCACTAGCTTTGCATAAATGAATATTCCGCAGGAAACAGAATGTCATCTGAAGAAGAATTAGGAAAAGAAAACAAATATATTGTAGGAGTAAAACCATCCTCGAGCCCCAGTCGTCGGGCTATAGTACTTATCCTGGTGGTTGCAGTTGCTTTGGTAACAGTGGTAGTCCTTCTTGCTACATTAATTCCCATTTATGTGACAGGCAATAGAGACGAGGGCGGCAGTAGTAAGTAACAAACATTAGGTCAAGTAACTTTTCTGATGATTTTGATCTTGTAAGCGGGCAGAATGTACATTTACTTGCATAGTCATAGCAGATAAGGATAACTTCGGCATTCTATACACTGAACCAAGTACTCCACACATGCCAGAACTGTCAGGCCATTCCTCAGATGCAAACAAGTGCGTAACTAAATCACCTTCAACATAATAATATTATCTAAATCTCCGCTAATTTTGCACTTTTAAAGCAGTAGTACTCGACAAACTAGTTATACAATACTTTCGAGTGATATACTAAACAATTATTACACTAGCGCGCATTGGATATGAGATGGTAGATAGCCAGCAACATTTTATTGACCATTTTTTAATTTAATGTTTTTTAATTAGTTTTTAATAAGTAGTTTTTAATTGGTAATTCGTTTCTTATATATTATTGTATATCGTAGGTTTTTTAATGTATATCTTAGATTTTTTAATACTTGTAAATAGGAGGACCACGAGTTTGTTAGCTTTATAGCTATTAAGTGCTACCCTCTATAAATAAAGACGTTATTTACTTACTTACTTACTTACTTACTTACTTACTTACTTACTTACTTACTTACTTACTTACTTACTTACTTACTTACTTACTTACTTACTTACTTACTTACTTACTTACTTACTTACTTACTTACTAGCGTCGAGTTGACTTTAACGATCTCATATCCAACAAGCACGAGTGGAATAATTGTTTTATTGAAAACGCCCAAAGAATTGGAACTTTTGAGCTCCCCATATTCAAATAATATTTGTGGTCAATGGTGAACTAGCCCATATACCATTGCCTGTTAACCAATCAAAACGTAGGAATTGCAATATACCATAGCTAGTTAACGTTTTTAATAAAGTGTAATATGCATACAGTAGTACATGAACAAAGTATATAGATTGGTAAAACAAGGATATCGATGACAACACCTGTTGTTATTAAAGAGCCAACTAAATGATGATTAAAAATACGTGTTTTTTTTTCTTTGTACCTCGTAGAACAACTATCAGAGCAACAAAGTGATGAAAATTATCTCACCAAAAGCAACACAGGTTGGTATACATAAACATACTGACAGCAATTATAATAACGAAAATGTTGGATGCTGAACTAAACCCACCGGAAAAATAGTTCACAATATTCCTTGAGTTAAGAGTTACAATGCTTCTGGCCTGCGAACGCAGACGTATTTCCGGCTGTCGTTTTGCTTACATTGTCAGTGCTACAAGTGAACACGGTACCTCAAATCACGCGCCCATATTTCATCCAGTCATGAATACCTCGTACATTTGTCGATTTTAGTCGTTACAAGTCGTGCATACGCTCTAGATACATGCCTAATGATGAGCCTACGGTGACTGTCCCCCGAGAACTTAAGGTGATTCTAGTGAATTGCATTGCGCATCCTTTCTGCGCACAATATTTGCGTCATCTAGCGGACGCACAAGCGCGCGTGCACACAGAACATTACGAGGTTCCTATTAGAGGAGAAGCTCGACAGGCAAATCAGTTGTCATTTTCTTTTAAACGGGCATGGTAACCCCACCCCCCCCCCCCCCCTCACCCCCTTATTACATATTTTTAAAGACAAAACGACTCTCAATGATATATCGAAGTTTTGTGAATGTTTGATTTCCCGATTTTGAAATATTCTCATTGAATGTTTCAATGAAAGCATGAAGTTGTTTCAATAGCTCTTTTGTTCAATATACATTTGCTTTTTCGGCAAAATTTCGGCGTTTTACTGTAACATTGTTGTGTCACTGAGGTAAGAGGTAAGATATTCGTATTCTACTTTTATCAAAAAATTCTGTATGTAATGAGCGCCTCTCAGCCAAGGCTAGCGAAGTACGCACAGCGGTGCTAAATACATTATATTGACACCAAAATAAAGTTATTTATCTATTTTTATTTTTTTTAATATTAAGATAAGAAATTTAAAACGTAATTATTTCTAACAAAGTATGTTACCAATCTTTTCAAATTCCCCTATTGTTTAAGATCTCTTTGTTTCTTCCGTTTAACTCTTATATTTTCTTGTTACATGGTAAAAAAAATCTTTGGCCTGTAGACGTGCATAAAATAGAGGGTAAGTTCTTACAGTGTCTTGTTCTACAACTATGAACACCAGATCCAAAAGACAACTTTTCTGCTAGACACTGGGCGACAAGGCGTGATAACATTCTTTGAACCATCACCACATCCCTCAGTAAGGGCAGGTTTCGTGAATGTTTTAATGGAAAATTTTGAGTGACAAATTGTGCCTTCTCCTCAGTGTGCCTACTAACAAATGGGGGAAAGGTGAATTAAGTGATTTGACTCTAAATTTGAGTTATGTGAGTTTTCTCTATTTATATTTTTCTTCTCAAGGATCAAGCACGGCTACTAGCCTTTCGCCCACACCAGCATCGACCACCTCCAGCCAAGCCACGATTTCGTCACCACTTGCAAACCTTGTTCCCAACACAGGTGGAAAGAGTTTATGCTGCAAGATATTTCTTCTTTAGTCAGCTTGAAAGAAGGGATTTTTTAGTGCAAACATGCCACAGCTTAAGTCTTTCTCCAAGGGAAATGGTTTCGTGAATGGTTTAATGGAAATTTTTGAGTGAAAAATTGGGCCTTCTCCTCAGTGTGCCTACTAACAAATGGGGAAAGGGTGAATTAAGTGATTTGACTCTAAATTTGAGTTATGTGAGTCTTTATTTTTTTCTTCTGAATGATCAAGCACGGCTACTAGCCTCTCGCCCACACCAGCCACGATTTCGTCACCACTTGCAAACCTTGTTCCCAACACAGGTGGAAAGAATTTACGCTGCAAGATATTTCTTCTTTAGTCAGCTTGAAAAAAGGGCTTTTTTTAGTGCAAACATGCCACAGCTTAAGTCTTTCTCCAAGGGAAATGGTTTCGTGAATGGTTTAATGGAAATTTTTGAGTGAAAAATTGGGCCTTCTCCTCAGTGTGCCTACTAACAAATGGGGAAAGGGTGAATTAAGTGATTTGACTCTAAATTTGAGTTATGTGAGTCTTTATTTTTTTCTTCTGAAGGATCAAGCACGGCTACTAGCCTCTCGCCCACACCAGCCACGATTTTGTCACCACTTGCAAACCTTGTTCCCAACACAGGTGGGAAGAGTTTATGCTGCAAGATATTTCTTTTTTAGTCAGTTTGAAAAAGGGCTTTTTTAGTGCAAACATGCCACAGCTTAAGTTTTTCCTCCAAGGGTCAGAAAAACGAAGAGGTGTGGGAAATAAAAAGGAAAAGGAAGAATAAGGGAAAATAGGGACATCCAATTTAAATTCAAATTTCAGTTTTGCCTGAAAGGAAAGAGCACTTTTAATCTTCATTTTAGAATTATTTCTGTCTACTTTTTAGAAGCCAAATGGTCTCGGTGGAGTTCTTGGAGTGACTGCAGTAAAACATGTGGTACCGGAACACGACAGCGAAACAGGACATGTGTTGCTATTAGACACAATTCAGGTTTCACTCCTGTTTCTTGTGCTGGGAAACCCATGCAGAGCAAAACCTGCGCAGAATGGAACTGTCCAGGTTTGAGAAAAAATGCGTAATATATTCCTTTTTACTGGTGGGGGGAGGGGAGACACATTTTATGGTGACAGCATGGTATCCACTAGATGAGAAAATAAAAATAAAATGCTGTTTACGTTATTACTCAAAGGAATTCTATAAGATGAGATTATTGCGGGAAGATGCAGGTAATCAGCGTGGGCATGTTAGTATAGTGCTAGGCATTCTATGGAACATCAATAAGTGACGATGTCTGGCTTTCTTATAACTCGAGATTTTGTTGGGTAGAAATATTACAAATTTTAAAAGCAAGACAAAAACGTACAAACCATGTCCTATTTTAAAGAAATATTTAAAATCTTTACCCTTGTTTAAACCAAAGCAGCTCAAAAGCCTTACCCATTGGGGACGCACATACCTCTAATTATTATTCAACACATGCGCGCGCTGCCCATATATGGTCAAAATGTTAAAGTTAACTGTCATCCGTATACATAACAGATATCCTGCGATATACGTTGGTTGCGAAGATTCGTCCGAAATCTTGTAAAGCGCTGCATAATTACAGTTTTTCTGTCTGCAGAATTTGTTTCGTTGTCAATTTGTTGAATAATAAAACAATTATCCTGCTCAATCTTGCGGAATATCGTCCGATTTTAGCCAACTCGGCCTAAGGCCTCGTCGACTAAGTATCAGGCGATATTCCGCGCGATTTCGCAGGATAATTGTTAAATATAACCCTATTTAAGTACCCTATCCTGATTTAATATAGTATCCCCACCTCATTTCACCGATAAAATGTTGTCTCTTAGATTGCAACAGGAAATGCATCAAAGGAACGCTAAATGATGAATGCAATGCCTGTACATGCGATGATCACGTACTTACTGGTAGAATTCTTAGCAAGACTAATGTTTCGTTGTCGGAAGCCAGCATTGCATTGGTGGAATCACCGTACAGAGTTTTGGCCCAAACAGACATCAGCGGCTTTTTTACCGCTTTCAATGTTTGCGCAGACGCCCACCAGGAGCTGTTGATAACCAAAACGGGTTTTGTTCCCATGAAGAAGAATACGACTGTAATGACGCCCACAACGGCTAAAATCGCTGTCATGTTGGAAATTGCCGGTGAGTGAGCGAGCGAGCGAGCGAGCAAACAAACGAATGAACGAACGAACGAACGAACGAATGACCGACCGGTAACAGTACAAAGGGAGTAATAAGTCTAGTGCATTTGACCCTTATACGTCTATCGATAAAAGGGTATCGACATAGTTCTTGCTCTGCAAGATATGTTCTCTGCATATCATGGAGCATTTAGACGACTGATCGACTGACTGAATCACAGGTTGAATGACCGACCGACCGACTGGTTCTCTGGTTGAATTTCTGACTGAGTTCCCGACTTTAGGAGTAAATGAACAGACAGTAGGACTATAAATAAAAAACCAACGATCGAATGCTTTTCTTTGTGTGACGTTTACTTATCTTATACATGTACTACAAATTCACGATATCTGTATTAAATTTTTCAGTTCCTCCATCTGTAACGGTACACCCAGAAAGTAAGATGAGGATGCCTGGCCAGAGTGTTACATTTTGTTGTGATGGAAAAGGAAATCCCCCACCAGAAATTGAATGGTGAGTAATGTTTGGATAGGAAAGATCAATGCTATAAATGGTCATCTGGCGCACAACTTTGACTTTGATTATGATATTTACATGTGACATTTTTGTAGCCGACCGGTGCCAAACTTCTTAAACTCTACTTCCCATAGCATTAAGCAACTGGAAGATTGCTATTTACCCTGGGCAGGAGCCCATCTAGTTAATCGTGGCTATCCCGCCCCCTCTTCACATCGTTACTTCACTGGTAACAATTATTAAGCATTACTCCCATATCGGACCGTGACCGTTCTTTCATCTGTTATATTGAATACATGAAGTATTTAATTTTCGGTTAATATAATTTTAGCCATGTTCAAAACGAGCAGGGGACTGGGTACGAATATTCAATATCGATTGCAATGAAAAACTGGGCCCGTCATCTGAAAGAGCATCCAAAAATTAGTAACTCAACCAAATTTGAGAGTTATTAGTTTAAACGCAAAGGCATGGAACTCTTTTAAAAATCGTTAAAATAAGAGAGCTTAGTATGGCTGGATGGACAGCTGTCCCTCCAATCCATACTAAGCTCTCTTATTTTAGCAATTTCTACAAGTGAACCATACCTATGCGTTTAAACTAATAACTCTCAAATTTGGTTGAGTTACTAATTTTTGGATGCTCTTTTAGATGACGGGCCCAGTTTTTCATTGCAATCGATATTGAATATTCGTACCCAGTCCCCTGCTCGTTTTGAACATGGCTAATTTACCCTTTAGGTTCAAGGACAACAATATCATTGATAAAGACCTTTACAACTATAACAACACTCTTGAAATCACTGCTTCGAATGGCCTTAATGGCACTTACCGCTGTAGAGTAGTAAACGACTTTGGATCAGAATTCTCTAACACAGCTGTCTTAAAGATAGTTGGTATGTATCCTTACTGAAATTCAGTTGTTTGAGTTGCCCATTCCCACTTCCAGCTGCATTTAATTGGTATTACAGCTGAAAATAACTTTAAAAATTTCCAAAATGAGTTATGCAACCATGTAACCGTCACGTCCAACTAAGACAGAATGTAAAGCAATTTTTTTTTCGAACAGTATATCATTCATTTACTATCTAAAATCCGCTAATGTTGTTGTGGGTCTTCCTTCACTTCTAACACCAAGATGATACTTTTCTTTAGGATTTGAACTAACGAACATACGAACGTTGTTGTTGTTGTTGTTGTCTCCAACAACAACCAACGATTTATTAGCCAAACCAAGAGAGCATATAAAAAATATTGCCAAGCATGACATTAAATGAAAATACAGCATAGAAATAGCTTAGACGGGCCAAAAACTACTCAGAATAGAGGAAACTAAACGAGCTGAGTAGATAAAAAAAACCTCAATGTGCTTTGGCTACAATCATTGACAAAAGTGTTGACACATAATCAATTTAGGCCCTATTTTATTGTTAATTGGACTAGTTTCATCCTTTTGCCCCACTTTTCCAACCCCCTTCCCCTATCAATGTTGTAGTTTGTTTCTAGTAGCACTTTGCTACAATTTTAAAAACTAGTGGTAAATTTGCCATTATTACATCAGAGCGAAGTCAATGTGTCAACAACTTTTGTCAAAGATTGTAGATCTCGCGAGGAAGAAACACAGAGAACGGGATGCATACAAGTAGTATTAAAACAAATAAAAAGTAAACAAATAGTAATTTAAGGCAGAAAATATTAAAAACAGAAAGTAAAAACAGTACCATTGTGATAGAGCCAAAACTCCATCTCCTGGTCTATATCACTGGTTCTGTTTAAACTGACGTTAAAACTGCTGAATGGGAAACCCTGGACTTCCTGGGTCCAAGTCTTGAGTCTCAAGTGTTTGGCTTACAGTTCCAGATTGCTGTTCTTCTTTACGTCGTGTACACGTGCTGCTATGAGTAAGACAACAAAATGATGAGCGTTGTGCTAAAACCGCTTGTTACCAAAGCAGTCTCACAGTTATTTTTTCGTTGCATTCATTTGTTAGCTGTATGAATGACATGTTTATTTTTGTTCTAAGCAACAGTTAATTTTTGTGTTTTCAGAGCAAAGCGTAGACACGTGTTCTCCAAAACCCAAATCCAACAAGGTTACTTTACCTGAGGGCTGTGTTACAAGTGCCACCAACAGCAGCATTATAGATCTTGGCAAATGTAAGCCTGTCACCTGCTTAAAAGAAGACTTTTCCTTTAATTCTTCGTGTCGAGATCCTTCTTTCTGTTGTGGAGCTCGTAATTTCACACACGTTTTGGTGAAATGCAGAGATGTCTCGTCATACAACCTTACAAAAGTGACACACTGTTCATGTGGCATTTGTATCCAAAACGTCACCGTCATAGAAGGCATCATAGTGGGTGGTCCAGAGAAAAAAATCATAAAATATGGAGATGTAATTTATGGTGGTAAGGTAGTCGCTAAGACAGACGAAGAGGGAACATTTTTCTTCGCAATCTCGGAAAAAAATGTGAAAAGAGTTGTAGTCACTTTCAAAGATTCTTTTAATGAAGAGTATGAAGAAAGGAAAAAGGTTATTGTAATAAGAGAAGGTGGTAAAATCTTTCACAAAATAATGCTGAAACAAATACCATCCCCTGTTGTTTTCAATGCATCCCAGCCTCTTAACATTTCTTTGAGAAGTGATCCAAACATCGACGGTTTTGCCAATCTCGAACTTCCAGCAGAATCATTCCTTACAGAAAATGGTTCTGTTTTTCATGGCAATGCCAGCGCTACAATCAGTGTTACTGATCCTCGTAGCCTTTCAGATGTCCTCACTGCTCCTGGAGATTTTACCACAATAGATGAAGACGGTGAACAAGGACTTTTAGAAACCTACGGTACGGTAAAGCTGAAATTTGAAGACGACACTGGACAGCAACTATTCGTGTGTAAACCAATGAAGTTGTCTCTTGTTTCTGGGTGTGTTAAAAATGGAACTGGCATTCCTCTGAAGCTCTATTGGCTTGACAGTGAAACAGGGCGTTGGAGAGAATATGGCGACTTCCTGCTTGAAAGCGGAAGCAGCGAAGTATATTTTGCAGTAACAGTTACTCCCCCACTCGTAAATGAAATACTTAATATTGATGTCCCGGTCAATACCATCTGCGCCAGAGTGACGACGGACTCGCCGATGGAAGGCCCACTAAGAGCTATTCGACAAGAGGGTTCGTGCTACAGAGGGTACATTGAGCAAACTATATCAAGTGAAGGCGAAGCCTTTATACTACTATGGCAAGATGGAAATTTTTATCTTGAAGATGACAACGACGAGTGCAAAATTCCGATTAACAGTCAAGGTCTTTCACCAAACGTCGAAGCTGACACTTGTAGAGATGGTGGGAATGCTCTGGACTACAAATGCAGGTGAGAAATTTTGTGTTTCAAAAACAATCATTCTAAAGCAAATGATCACCATGAAACTATTTGGAATTGGAATTCTCTTTCCAGTAGCAGGATCAGCATCAGTAGCAGCAGCAGCATCAGTAGCAGCAGCAGCAGTAGCAGCAGCAGCATCAGTAGCAGCAGCAGCTTCAGTACTAGCAGCAGCATCAGTAGCAGCAGCGTCAGCAGTAGCAGCGGTAGCAGCAGCGTCAGCAGTAGCAGCGGCAGCATCAGTAGCAGCAGCGTCAGCAGTAGCAGCGGCAGCATCAGTAGCAGCAGCGTCAGCAGTAGCAGCAGCAGCATCAGTAGCAGCAGCAGCATCAGTAGCAGCGTCAGCAGTAGCAGCGGCAGCATCAGTAGCAGCAGCGTCAGCAGTGGCAGCAGCAGCATCAGTAGCAGCAGCGTCAGCAGTAGCAGCAGCAGCATCAGTACGAGCAGCAGCATTGGTACCACCAGCAGCATCAGTACGAGCAGCAGCATCGGTACCAGCAGCAGCATCAGTACGAGCAGCAGCATCGGTACCAGCAGCAGCATCGGTACCAGCAGCAGCATCAGTACGAGCAGCAGCTTCGGTACCAGCAGCAGCATCAGTACCAGCAGCAGCATCAGTACCAGCAGCAGCATCAGTAGCAGCAGCATCAACAGTAGCAGCAGCGTCAGTATCAGCGGCAACAGCAGCATCCGTAGCAGAAGCATCGCCATTAGCAAAAGATCCGTGGTTTCTTCAAGTCCAAGCCTCTCAGGTTTGCCTCACTTTCGAATGCACTTACAATGGAGGTAGGGGTGTCGTGGCGAAATGAGGATGGGACGTTTCTTCCCTAGCCTTGACAAGGATAAGGGTGATTTTCCGCCCAGTTTTCTGTTCAGCAAGGCCTTGGGCGGAAGGGGAAAGGGTGTGATGATTCACTATATCCGCCACTGTATATTTAGCTGCTGCAATATAAGATATGACATTTCTGGGCTAAACGAACCGTTAAGCTGTATTAAAACTTTTCTCACTGTATAAAAACGGTGCTCACCAATGACGTAAAACAAAAAAAAAAACGACCCAGTCACAAACAACCTCGAAAGAAAAAAGGAGGAGCAATAGCTCCAACTTTTACGGGTAAATTTCGAACGCCACGTTTTCGTTACCATTTCCGTCGTGGTTTGATCTCACAACAAACACCACAGGTTGACAAGAAGAACATTTGCGGGCTGAGATGCCCATCGGAAATTTTGAAAACAACCCCTAAAAGATACCAATCTGGCATGGCTGAGGCTTTTTGTAAAATGCGATAGCGATGTATCATGGATCGGAGCTAATTAAAATACAAAAATGATTGAACTTTTTTTTGTTCAAGGCAACGTTCATTTCCCGGTCCTTTTTCCCCGTTAAAGGTATTCAATTTTTAGTAACCATTAACAAATCCTTTGCCTTCAGCAATGGTGTCGACAATCAACACACTGACATCAGTGTTGACGACTTCTCGCAACATTGGACCATCATCAGGAACACAAACTAGCAGCAGCACAGGATTAACATCTACAACTGGGGCTACATCAAATCTTAGCTGCTCGACTATCACAGGTTTGCTTCATTTTGGATTACACAATTTATGCAGGATGTTGATAAGTAATATTGGAACTGGGAGAATTGTATGATGTTATGACGCTAACGTTATCGCATGGAAAGCGTCATTTGGCGCTATTAATCGAGACCGTAGAAGCCCATCCACATTGTATGAAATGAAAAAAATTTGTAATTTGTATTTTCTTTATTTCAAACTTGGTCTGGCGGACCTGGCGTTTATTTGAAGCCGGCGCTTAATCGGGGTCCGGCATTTATTAACGAAGGCTAATTTTCTGACATTTCTTTCAAAGTTAATTCATTATTATCCATGGACAAAAAGTTGTATGGAGAAAAGTTTTCTCTGGCAGGAGGGTTACCCACCATACCGAGCCACCCCGGGCGAGAGAGCTTTTCGTACGTTTCTTTATAAATAGCTGCGATCCGTTTATATGAGAAATTGCAAAGTTGAGTAGAGGATCACTGGCTTTAAAGGTAGGGCGACCCTGCGGAGCGAGCCACCTTTTTTTCCATTTATAACAGTTTTGTTATTTTGCTTGGCCTACCGGGGACAAGTTATAGTACGTAGCATGCGCAAACGCTTCAACCAGCCAAAACAGAATGGCGGATAATTGAAATCGAAGTCGGCGATAAATTCTTCCAAAAAATGGGTCTTAGTCGTACCAAATTTGAGAAAAGGCCGCCATATCAGATGTTATAAAACAACGTTCGCCAATCTTTTGAAACGAGAAGGCCAAGTTTTGGCTCGGCCAATAGGGAGAACTTTTCTCATATAAACGCTCGGCAAAAGCTGGCTCGGGGGGGGGGGGGGGAGAGAGTAACCCTCCTACCTGGGACAACTCTTCTCCATATAAACAGGCCCTAAGTCGGTAAAGGCCACTCCTGCAAAATAAATACCTTTATATCCATGTAATTTACTTGAGAAGTGAGCTAATGTTTTGTTAAAGAACGGAAATAACATGGTTCTAATGGTTCACGTCTGTATTCAATTCTAGTACTTGTTATTGATAGCTCATCTTCAAAGCAAGAGGAAGACGTGTCCTTGGCGACTAGCCTTACCGCAACAACATATTCACAGTCAGATTTGTTGTCGTCGTCGTATTCACAGCCCCATTCACAGTCAGATTCGTCGTCGTATTGACAGCCCCATTCACAGTCAGATTCGTCGTCGTCGTACTCCCAGACCATTATTGGTATTACTCAGAGCACCACAGTCGTGTGTCACTGAAATGTACTTCAGCAAACGATCCACAGGACAAACTGAAATAACTTCCGTCGGGAGTTCTTCGCTTAGTGGATCGCATTTATAACATAATGATAATGCATTTATATAGCGCATTTTCCATATTGATATGTAAATGTTCAAATGCGCTGTTCACATTCTGTAAATTACTACACACAAAAGCTACGTAGACCACAACTCCGGGAGCTTCGTGCCCTACTCTTTTCAAATAGTGAGAGTACTGTAGGATGTTTTTAGGATTTGTTATTCATTGTTTCAGCCTCCCTGAGAAACTTTGTCCACCGCCTGTAGGAATTTTAAAATTTCACGGATGTGCCCTTGTAAATGGAGCTGAAACTTTCTTCACGCTAAGAATATCATCTAGCAATTTAAAAAAATCGGTTTTTCACGACAGCCGAGTAAAGCTTACTACTAATAAATAAAATTATAATAAATCACAAGTTTGGTATGGTCGAACAATCAGTAAGAAGTAAGCAAAAAGCCAAAGTCAAAAACTTTTTTTAATGTAGCTAGAGAAATATTTGCCTTGAATAAATAAGGTGAGGCATTTCACAATTTAGGCCCAGCATTCTGTGGTACAATTACAATTTTCGTGATTGTAAATTCGCATAGAGTTCACTGTTTCTAATACTGTATTCTTGCCATAAGTTTAGGAAACATGTGGTTAAAAAAAGGGGCTAAGGATTCACTCGTTAAAACTTTATTCGTAAGTGTGGCTTTTTGCTTATTAAGTGTGACCATGTAAACTTATTTGAGGCATCATTTGCCTTTAATCATAGTCTGCCCTTAAAATTACCTTACCAGTTCTCTTGTAGTCTGATCACAGGCAGAGAATCCTCTGTGTTTGAGGCCGCGTGACGTCAGCGTCACAGTTCACCGTGTTCGGGGGGGGGGGGGGGATGGGACGGCTAGTGAGGAATTAACGACCTCAAAACCCCATAAAATCACAAACGATCACACAAACGATAAAAGGTATGTGAACTTTATTTATCTGGCTTACAGTAAATAAAAGTTTGGGATCAAAAGATGGGAAATTCAGTATTTTATGGAGCATTTCTCGCGATCAGTTGACTCAAGCCGAGGTTAATCGTTACAAATTACAGCGAACGTATGAGATCAAATAGTGTACCGTGACGCTTACGTCACGCGGCCTCAAACACAGATGATTGTCTGCCTGTGGTCTGATAACAAGGCATTCAGACTGCAAGTTATCACATACTATGTCTCAATAAACAACAAAGGTGGTATAAGGGAATTACATGTAGTGATAAGGGTGTTTCATTTACGATACCGATCCTGAGTCAGCCGAAATAAGTATCAATTACAACGACTGTAAGTAATAGTGTACAGGTCATTGTCATGGCCCAGCTCACAACGAGTCTCTCGTAGCTCAGTTGGTTAGAGCGCCCAACCGGCATCTGGGAGGCCATGGGTTCGATTCCCGTCGAGGACTCAGAATTTTTCTTTGTCCCATGCTCGTGTCATGTAGTGAGCTTATGTCGAGCTTAAAAAAAAACAAAAATACCATCTTTATTATTTACTAAGAAGTGTGCAGTTGCTGGTTTTCATTGTTACATACTTTTTTTGCAAATTTCCGACTCGATTCAAAGTTATATACGGAGAACTAAATAAGGACTTCACGCTTCTTATTATATTGTATCCCCCAATCTTTGTCAGCAAAAAGCGTGTGGTTAGAGAGCCTACCTTAAGTGTATCACTGAGCCACTGCTCTCCATTTTGTCACTTTTTTCTTTTTAGTAACTAACAAATATGGGCTAATAAAATCGAACAGTCCACTCACTTTTAGTTTATTGTCATATTATGCGGGCCATGAGCGTAGCTGGGCGCCTTCATAGGACCTTAAGAGGCAAATTTTGCTCCTGGATTCGATGTATTTAAATTCTAGCTTGGCTCCGAGGCTATAAAACAAAAAAATAACATATCGAGGTTGAAGCTTGAACAAATAATTTCTCGTGTTTAATTCCCTGAAGTCTCGGAGCCAAGTACTTGATGCCATTTTTCTGATAAGGTTTCTGTAATCATGCAGTTGGTAGGTATTCAAACCCCCAACCTGGAGGCTAGGGCCAGGGACTGTCCTTTTTTCTGGCTTCAACCCTTTGACCTGCCCGGCATGATTGATTAAGCCAGGCATACAAGCTCCCCTACCACTACAAGGCGACTGTCCACGAAAGGAGTGGGAGCCAACTGAGAATTTAAATTTATCAAAATTGTCTTAATCTTTCATATAACTAATTCCATTTATAATATAGATAGGAGTCTACGCGCGCTCTGATTGGCTAAAACCTATGTTTTATCAGAGTATAAAACATAGAAAAATCATGTTTTATTGTTTTTCGTCAGCTTTTCTCGAGTGCTTCGCGCGTCGTTGACTGTTCGTTGGCTATCACCACTCGTATCTAACAAGGGCGAATGGAATAATTGTTTTATTAAATTCCTTTTTAGGTATAAATCCACTGGACATTTCATTTTGATGTAAACGAAGTGAAATTATAAGGGAGGCGCGAAAAATTGTGGCGTAGTGTTCACTTCTTATGTTGAATGAAACTCGCACGGAAAGCGAGCGAGCGAGTTTTCTTTCGAAGATTTTCTCCGACAATCTCCTCTTAAATCGTCTGTTCATGCTGGAAAATTGTGACAACAATTAAGGTTTACGTGAAGATCCGAAGTAATAGCTTTTCTGGAAATTATACGCCTTGTTTAAGTCGAACGAAGCAAGGGACGGCTGTCATCGAGACGAAATTCCACTCAGAGTCGGTGAAGTTTATTGAAGTTCAAAAAGACGAGATCAAAATTGAAAGGTAACAAACTGCTTAGCCTTATTTTACGTCGAACACTGAATGAAATTGTGCCAGTTTTCTGGTTTTCCCGTAAACTAATTGCTGATTTTCATCTTTGTTCGGTCGCTCTTGTTGTACATTTACAAGACCTTATTTTTAATTAAACTTTTAACTCGCGGTGTCTAAAATCTATATCATAAAGCAAAGAAAGAAGCCTAAGCCATCTTTTCTACTGTCATAAAACACTCCGGGCATTTGAGAACACTCGAGAAATGTAGAAAACATTCGCCTGCGGCTCATGTTTTCTACATTTTCGTCGTGTTCTCAAATGCCCGTCGTGTTTTATGCCAGTATAAAACATGTCTTAGGCTTCTTTATTTGTTAACTCAATCTGTGAGTTTTACACAGCGACCAAGACCATTCTTTTAAGCCATAACCCTACACTGACAAAGAACCTGCTTCCCTTGAAAAAATTTCTACCTACGTCCATAGTACTTCCATGTTACCTCAAATTGGAGAGTAGGTTGGTTTTTAATGCATTGAATTCCGAAAAAAAATACTTTTTTAGAAACTGTTACAAAAATTATTACACTATATTTTAATTTTTTTAACGTCTGGCCTACAAGAATGCATATCTGCAGAGCGTACACTGCTTTCTGCTTGCCGTGCTCGACCAGCATGATTTTTGACTACAGCTAATATTTGCAACCCATGTTTATATTTTTGTCGACTGATTTATGTAACAATCACTTTGTGCAATAATTATGAATAAAAACTGAATAGACGAGATAAAAGATACTACTTTAGAGGAATAAAGTTATGTTAAGAATTCGTGGTTTGAATATAAAGTTTTCGTAGATGAGCTTCTTCATGGCATACCCCGTAGATTTGACATCGAAAATAACCTGCGATCAGGCCTTCTTTTATTCGCGGCCGGAGGGAAAAGAACGACTGATCATAGGTTACACAAAACAAGAAATAACAAACCAAAAATAACTTATTTAAATCTAATTACTCTATCCCGTATTATCTTAATTAAGGTTTTCTTGATAACTGATTCTCTTGACTGGACAGAAAGAAAAGCAACGAAAAAAACTCGACATTGGCCATGGGTTCAGTTTAACAAATAAGTCACGTCAGCACACCAATGTGATAAATGCGTCTAAGAGTTTTAAGAGATACGTTTACTATATATTTGCTGTTATGCAAGAATAAAATTTAAAATAATCCAAGAAAGATCGCATTTTCGATTTTTATCTCAAAATGTCGATGACTGATCCAACATATTTGTAACAAGTAGGGCTTAAGAACAGTACGTAATACATACGTATTCATTCGTGTTCCATCACGAGCAGACATCGTCTCAAGAACGCGGAAATGTGTACGTTTTATTTATTACTTGCACTACAGTACAAGTGTTTACATCACAATTATCATGCAAATCATTAAGTAACTATTTGCTTCACAAAAGAAAGCATTGCCAGCGTGCATGTGCACATTATAATTTCAAGCTATAGTTTGTCACAACTCTGATGTCAGTTAAGAGTAATTCTGATCCGGTTCGACTTCACTAATGGCTACTACTACATAGATCGATCAAAAGTTACGAGTCGCGAAACTAAAACAATCAGAAGATCAAAAGTTACGAAGGAACCTTAAACAAACAGTTGTATGAAGTAATACTTTACACTTTTAAGTTTCGTTCTTTTCAATTCATCACATTATGAAGTCAAAACACGGAGAGATCGAAAGTTTGAGGGAGACTTTGACAATCAGTCGTGTAATGTAATGCGCTGTTATACTTAACACTTTTAATTTTCATTCGTTTCATGCAATTGCACTATAAAGTTAAAACATGAAGAGATCAAAAGTTCCGAGGGAAAGCAATCAGTTGAATAAAGTAATACTTTACACTTTGAAATTTCATTTTATATATTAAAACACGTAGCGGTTGGAAGCTATTTGACTTTAATTCCACCCCGTTGTAAGTCTTGTGCACCTTATACGCGGTTACATCGAGTGTGTTATCCAAAATTGACACACAGTTTTCTTCTTACATGTGTGCCATGTAAATCTTTATGAGAAATATTTGACCTCAGTACTGAGAAATCCATCGCAGTAGACGGGGCTCAAAATGGCAGGATAATTTATAGTATGGGTTTTTATTAGTTTCTTGTCGCACGTATATCTAAGTTTCAAAAAGGAAGTAAAAACACGTAGATAGTAAACACTAGATTCAAATAGGTTTACAAGCTTGTAGTTAATTATCAAATATTTTGTTAGATTTTAGATACAGCATCGCCCGAAAAGGAAACAGACGTTGTATCATCTTCCGACTCTTCAGACTCTGAATATGAGGGTCCTTTTCGTTTGCATTACTTTTGCACAATACTGTACAGTTATCTAGTAGCAGTGGCCTATTATGAGTTTTTAATAACCGCTGAAATATTGCAAGTAAAAGGAGCAAAGTAATTTTTTGTAAGAGTAATTATTATAAGCTACATGCACTAACTGAAGGAAGTCAAGGCAAGATTCACTGATGTACTTAAAACCGAAAGAGTCCCAGGCCATATTGCAGAACGCTCGTTTACACATTAAAAACACTGCATCCTAGTCACTTTGAAAGGTAAATTTTTTCTTGTTTTTCTTTTGCTTTAATGAGGAAACGTGTCGTACTTCATTTGATACTAACGCAAAGGTAAACTGAGGAGGGAAAACTTTTAGTCAAGTTAGCTACAACAATTGAAACTCACCCATTCTTATTTTCAAGTTGTCTCCGAGTTTAAGACTGCGCAATATCTTTAATGCCTCGAATACGTCGAATAATGATACGACAAACGTTACATGTTTGGCAAAATAGTGTATTCTTTATTTGTGAAATTTCAATAATTATGAAAAATGAATTAAACAAATTTTATTATAAGAATTAATATCTTCGCGCCTTTCTTTCGTTAAAGAATTGAAGTTTTGGTCATGTGTTCAAAGGAGGCGTACTAACAAGTGTCGATGCGAAAAGAAAGACAGGGACCCCGTTTTGAATTTCTCTTTTGAAATAATGCAATTATTATTCAAATAAGGAGGCCGCCTTTGTTCAGTTAGTTTTTCATCCAGGGACTTGCTTTCTAGGCGACCGCTTCCTTACTGACCTCTGACATGGTTTCAGCTTCAAAACCAATTCCGCGGATATTAAAAATTCAGAGTGACAAATAAACCAAAATATTTCTTACTCCAATGATCGAGTCCCTCTTTTACTGATTATACTTTCGGAGGCCGTGCGAAAGAAATGACTTGCTGGAAAGATTCAAAAGGAAAAGTCAAAGAGGTCCGGACTGAGTATCTCTATGCTCTGTTAAAATAAAAATAGATAAAAAAAAGTTTTCGTTTCGTTTTAGCGTAAGAAAATACGTTTAACTAAGCTGTTAAGGAGATCTTTAGGAAGGTTAACGTATTTCCAGGAGTGAAGTCTCTTGTAGGTCTTCCGGTCTATCTGAAATTACACAAAAACTACTTATAGAACCCGTTTTGTGGGGTCTTTTGTTTGCATCCGATGGTTGATGCAAAACTTATTAGCTCACGGAAGTTTGCTTTTTGATTTAATTTTAATAAATGATTTTGTTTGGGGTTTTACATTACGTTTCGAACTCACAAAAGAAACAATCAAGAGCTTATTTCAACTTTAATACATCAACCTCGTTAACTGACACTTTCTGACTGATGTGTTGGTGCAAGACTAATTTTATTGACTGAAGAGTGAATGTTTTGGGCTATGAACTGCAAGGAGCCGCATTCCTGAATTGATAAGGAAGTTAAACCTGATATTTACAGTGCTGTAACCCTTTTCGTGAAAAAGTGTTGTTCAAAGATCGACGCAGTTAGCTGAAACTAGTGAGTTCCATTACCAATTTGGTGACATTCATTTTGAGCGGTGAGTTTAATTACTGAGAACTGCGGATCGCGAAAAAAACATTTAGGGTTTAACGACTACAATAGACAGTCACAGTAGAATCCCAACTTCTCGAACCAATTTTCGTTTTCCTTGGATATTACTTCTCTGTTATTTTACCTCCGATAAGTTCGTTGCAGATCCTTCATTTACTTCATTAACTGCTAAGCCTTCCTAACTGCTAAGGCATCTTATTAACTGCTAAAGCATCTTATGTTTCGAAAACTTTTATGCAATTTGAGGGCAACTCTAAGAAAACTTGGCAAACGATTAATGAACTTACATCTCGCCGTAAAAGCAATGAGACTGTGAAAGAACTAAAAGTAAATGACGTTGCAATCAATAATTCTAGTGAAATTTCAAATACTTTTAATGACTATTTTTCAACAATCGGGCCCAGACTTGCCAATGAAATAGTTCCAATAGGTCAAAATGATGATTCGAACTACACTAACTTTATCACTTGTAACAACAATGCATTCCATTTCTGTCTAGCAGTAATATTGTTTTTTTCATCTGAACAAATTATCTTGATCTAAGGCAACAGGTCTTGATAACATTTCTGCTAGATTAATCCGTGAATGTGCTGATCTTATGTCGGCCTTTTTACGTGACGTCTTTAACAAGTCTTTGACTTTTGGTATATTTCCTGACGATTGGAAATGTGCTAGAGTTACTCCGTTGTTTAAGCAGGGTGAGCGATCTGATCTAAATAATTATCGACCAATTTCAGTCATTCCAGTAATTGCTTAGGTATTCGAGAGGATCGTGTATGACCAGCTTTATAGCTTTCTAACTAAAGAGGACGTAATTTCTTAACAACAGTCGGGCTTTCGCTCATTGCATTCAACTGTTAATGCTCTATTAGAAGCTACCGATAGTTGGGCGTTTAATATCGATCGCGGAAATGTTAATGCTGTAGTTTTTCTAGATTTAAAAAAAGCGTTCGATACTGTTGATCATGAAATTCTTTTAACTAAAATGAACATTTACGTAGTTCAAGGAGTAGCTCTTGACTGGTTCAACTCATATTTAACTAGCCGTACACAACGATGTCCCCAGTGTTAATGGTTCTCTTTCTCAAACCTGTTCGCTTAAATGTGGGGTACCTCAAGGAACAATCCTAGGTCTTGCCCAACTGCTTATCATCATGTCAGCCTAGGATGTATGCTGATGACACCCACATCACATATGCGGGAGCTGATCTGAGCTCTATACAGTCTTATCTAAATCACGATTTGAGTAATTTAAATAAGCTTAAATAAATGGCTTACTTCTAACAAACTTACTTTAAACGCGACTAAAACTGAATTAATGTTGATTGGTTCCAGACAAAGATTGAGTACCCTTCCAGATACACTTGAGCTCTCAATTAATAATGTTCCAATAAATCGTGTCTCCTCAGTCATATCGCTCGGTGTGTTGATCGACGAAAACCTAACTTGGCATACCCATATTGATAAATTGTCTAAAAAGATTACATCTGGCCGATCTGGGATTGGTGCCATAAAACGAGTTAGGCCTCTTGTTCCACCAGCTACGCTGCTTTATATATACAGTGCCCTAATTCAACCTCATTTTGACTACTGCAAAATTGTCTAGGGTAATTGCGGAAAAACTTTGTCGGACAGGCTACAAAAGCTTCAGAACCGCGCCGCTCGCGTGTTAACTTCCTCTAGTTATGATACTGATGCCAAAGATCTAATACGACGACTGGATTGGAAAGATTTGTGTACCCAGCGTGAAATTCAAAAAGCATTAATGGTATATAAATCTTTAAATGGCTTGGTTCCTGAATACCTATCGTCTAAATTTCAAAAACGTAATGGAATGCACTATTCTCTTAGGGATTCCGAAAACAAACTGGTTGTACCTCATCCACGAACTAACTATATGAAAAATAGCTTTAGTTACAGTGGTGCAACTCTCTAGAACAGCCTACCCTGCAATCGCAGGATGATAGAAGCAAAGTTAGACACGGCATTCATGGAAAACAGGATTAGTTTAATATTTGAATTAGGATTTACTACTTCCATTTTAAGTAAATTAGTATTTAGCATGGACTGTTGATTAATAGTTTATTTGTATTAATTTTTATTATAACTTTAAATGCTAGTATTACCTGATGATTTTTAACCGTGTGTAAAGAAATGTTAAATAAATAAATAAATTTAAAGGCTAGGAATAATCATGAAAAAGTTAAAAACTAATGATTCTAGTTCTACCATGCAATATATAAGTCGTCTTGTCTATTTTTGTATTATTCTGAATTTCAGTGGTATTTGTTTTGGTGTCACATGCAAGAAAGCGAATTGCAAATTTTATATTCAATAATTTTGCAAGGGCATGATGTTGTTCTTGCCACTATTTTTTGAGCACTGACAGTATGTTGTATTTCAAAATGAAAACGCAAAATGTTTGTTAGGTTTTATGGCATCAAAATAACTTTGTTCGCACTAGTATTACGTTCTTCCTAATTTACATGCAATCCATGTTTTATTAACATAAAGGTTATTATATTCATGTGTGGTTTAGTCGCCATCAAAGCACCATTTTTCTTTCTATGACAGGGAGTTCGGAGGCTATAATGGCGCCAGCCTCGGGGGAAAGGAATGCGAACGGAAACAAATACGTGGTAGCCGTGATGCCTTCCCGCAGCCCTAATCGGCGATGTTTAGTGTTCATTTTGGTTGTTGTTGCTCTGGTTGCGATAGCAGTCCTCCTTGCAACATTAATTCCAATTTACGTGAAGAGCAGTAGAAAGGATAAAAGCAATCATGGTAAGCTAATTATGAAGAATTCCCATAAACGCCTTATGGGTTTTAGTTGATCTTTTGCTGATCTCTGCCATGTCGTATTGGTTTATCTGTATTATCAGTTTCGATCTCTTTGCAAAAAAAAACACAGTCTTTTGTGACAAAATTGAAAAGGTGGAAAGGTTTTTGTCTGTCTTATTTCAATGAAAGAGATATAAGAGAAACTTTCCACTGATTTTTGTTAAAAGGACTTGTAGATGTGTAGTGTGTACCCATAACGCCAAATTAAATTCTGAAAATTGATTACGCTTTTAATTTATGCTTAAAAGTTCGTTGCTAGCTCGTCTCTTCTTAGGGTGATTCCGTTCCCCTTAAAAGGACTTTTTTAACTGAATCTCCGGAACAAAGCAAAAGAGTCACCAAAAAACGAACGAGTGTTCTCTAGGAGTGGGTTCCAGAAACCTCTCTTTCAACAGTCCTAACATCCAAGTGAGAACAAGTTGTGCCAATAAATGATTTGTTACGTTTCTCCTAGAACAATTTTCAGAGCGACAAGATGATGATTTTCTGACCAACAGCAGCCAAAGATCAGCAGTTATTGGTCTTTCGACCAGTCTACAGCACCATCCATCAGGTTGGCATTATTTAAATAGATAATAACACTGATAAACAGAATTTAGATCTTAGACATGCTGGATTTCCGTGTAAAAATAACAACAAGGAATTATATGCCTTTTTATCAGTAAAACGTTTTTACGCGTTACGACATCACTGAAAAACTATCACCGATAATCCCCCAATTTCAGAGTGAAAATGCCAATGCCTTGGTGGCCTGTTTTAGGCGATTGGTTAATTGGAAAGCAGCGCTACGAACAAGCACAGAAGGAAGAGCGGAAATAAAACGAGGGTTCCTAAGTCGCGATCGAAAAGGCAGTTCGTCCCCTCGCCGAAAGCCCCATTCATTTTTACCACTTGCTTTTCTTCATGTTAATTGATATCGAACCGATATCCCGTCAGTTGGGCATGCACAGTCCAGCTACAAATTGAAGAATTTATGAAAAAACTAATGCTTGATAACTGTTAACTTCAAAACTATCTTCAACATTTTTAAAACATTGCAATTTTTGGATTAGGCTAAGGTTGCTTCATAAACCACCATCAAGTACAATACACAAAACTTAACCTGATATACCTCACGCTCTTTGATGTATTCAATTGTAGAGCCCATCATCGGTATCTCGACTTCAAAACAAGAGGAAGGTACGTCGATGCGGTCTAAACATACTTCGTCAACTGAAATGATGCCAGCCTCCGATGTCATTCGTACTACATCAACTACATTCACATCAGCAATGTCATCTGGCTTTGGACGATCATCAGAGAAACAAAGTAATTCTGATTCTGTTCCTGTCAGCAGAACAAGATCAACAGCAAAACCCAGTGTTACGTCAAGTGTAATCCATTCATCTGCCTCAGGTTTGCTATTCTTTTATAACTGAGAATTACTGATTAAAAATCGAAACTCTTTGATTTACCCTCCAGTATACATTTCGCTTTTGAATAAAACATAACTGATAACTAGTATTAACAATGCTTTGCGAAGTTCTGATTGCATAAAATCTAGAAAACTGGGTAATCAGGAATATTGATATGAATTCGCCCGGGATGATATTTGAACTGTGAGATAGAACTGTCATTAAACGCCAGCCAGGTATGCGCTTTCTGTTGTTATGCAGTATATAGTAGACAGTTAGGCCCTATAGCTCGCTAACATTCGAGGGAACATTCAATAGAATAAATAACAGGAACAACGACCCTAGGCCCAAAAACAATAATAACGGCCTACACTAGAGGACCAGTAGAATTACAAGCTTGCGAGAGCTGCTACATACTAGTTATGCAACGCTTTCGAGTGGTATACTATGGAATATCCCACGAGTCACTTGTATTTTCTCGGTATACACACGAGCCTTTAGGCGAGTGTGTATACCGAGAAAATACAAGTGACAAGTGGGATATTCCATAGTATACCACGAGAAAGTGTTGTGTAACTATTTTATACCATGCCATAGAAAATACGCTTACTAAATTTCGTCGAGAATACAGTCGCAGCGCACTATGGGAAGGTTGGGTTGAATACCGTCGAATATACAACGGCTTTCCTGTATTCTGATTGGCTGTATTTTCTATGGCATGGTATAAACAACTGTATCAAACCCGGCCATTTTACTTGTATGAAGTAGTAAGTCGCGCAAAGTAATGTGTTTTGTTTGGACATTTACAAACATTAACAATATTAACATAAAAAAAACATACAAAATAGTAACATCATCAACGAGAACGAAAAATGATAATAATAAAAAAATACACTTAACATAGGAAGTAAAAGTACAAATTACAATAGTACATGTAGCTATCTAAACCAAAAATACTCAAAAATACATATGACTGAAGTCACTAGACTGTAAATTACGACGAAATATTTACAAGAAAGGAAAACAATAATTTGGATCCATTTTATTTGAACATAAAAAGCCCAATGAAATGCCAATACCTCGATATAAAAACAATGCTCTTTTTCTCCCAAAAACTATTACGCTTGTCACACCAAAACAACTTAAAAGCTGTATCTTTTGGAGCGGTACATAACTATTAAGCTTATAACTCTAAAGAAGAGGCGTACCCGCCCTCCATCTCAAGTGTAACAGTTCTGTCAATTATTTTGTTTATCTACTTCTGGCAAGATTTAGTAACTTACGATTTCCACACACATTTGATAGCTAACGCAATACCTAGTAATACCCTGTAACATTTTTAGACACTATACATTAATTGACAGTGAATTTTATCTTCTCTGCGAGTTTAGTCATTGGTTAGTCAATCATTTGTGCTTCATTTCTCTAAAGGATCAGGCAAGAACGTTAGCCTTTCACCCACTATAGCAGCAACAGCCTCTGGTGGAGCTACGGTTTTATCACCAATTAAAGCGGTGTCATCTACAGTGATTACAAATCAGAATATCAGCAAGACACTAGAGGTGGATTCTTTCTCCAGTATAAGCATTGATAACTTTGTCACTAGCACAGCATCAAAAGTGGTAGCAGCAGCCTCGTCAGTGGCAAACTTAGTGCGAAACACAGGTAAGGAACATTTTGTTGCATAATTCCCAGGTTAAGACATTGGTAACCTACTCAGCCAGTATGCAAAGGACTAAAAAAAACCATGTATCTGTTAGCTTAGGTTTTTTCTCATAATATGCATCATCATGATTTTACGGTTAGTGCATCAAAAGGTCCGTGTTTGGGTCGTGGCCATGACCAGAGTAACAGTCACTGTTATGTCCTCTTACTTTACAGACTTTTTCCACCCAGAAACTCATTATCCGAACTAGGCACCTGCAACCTGTTACGTCAAACTGTCAGAACACTAGTGGTTACCTGGTTCTTTTGATCGTTAGAATCGGCATGTCCTTGGGATTCAGTGAAATCAATCAAATATGAATAGGTGAAGCTTTTGCTTCAAGGTATGTTTTGGTGGGAAGAGGTAGGAAAAGGAAGGGTAGGGAGGAGAAGCCGGTGGTGTTGTTGAGAAGAAGGAGGGACGGAATTGGACATCTAAATGGAAAGAAAAAGGTGCTTTTATGTTTATTTAGTCTAAGAAGTACTTTGATGTGGTGCTGAGCGTTCAAATATTTAAAAACTTGGACAATGTTAGAACAGTGAAAGGATAAAAGACCCTTAGACAGCATGCTTTGGAATCCCACCTATTACACTTTAATTTTAAGTAACCAAGCAAGACTTCCACATCTTTTCTGACAGCTCTGCGATTCTGCATTCTGATCCTTTTTCATATCATTAATTTCAGAAGCCAAATGGTCTCGATGGAGTCCATGGAGTCACTGCACAAAAACATGTGGAACTGGAGGACGACATCGCACAAGAACATGTGTCGCTATAAATCAGGATTCAGTTTTCGCTCCTATTGCTTGTGCAGGACAATCCATACAGAACAAGACATGCGCAGAATGGGACTGTCCAGGTTTGAAAGAATTTCATATTCTTCACTTTTTTTTCGATTTTTCCGAGTGAAGTGGGTAAAAGGTGGGGTGGGTTCCACCGGGGATTCGCTAAGTGGTTCACTTATGGATGAGATCATAGAAGAAGACAAGACATTTTCTTTCAATTATGTCCGCTGTGCACAAATTATTTTCAAATATAATGAATAAGATGTTAATACATGTTTTAATTACAAGCTAAATTTACAAATCAGTGTCCCGAATCTCATAAAGAGGAAATTACTATTAGAACCGGTGCAAATTGGCTGGTTAACATGTAATTGCACACGTTAATTTTGTCTCTCAGATTGCAACAGGGAATGCATTAAAGGAACATTAAATGATGAATGCAATGCTTGTACATGTGATGAACACGTGCTTACTGGTCGAATTCTTGGTGAGACAAATGTTCCATTGTCGGAAGCTAACATTTCATTGGCGGAGTCACCGTACAGAGTTTTGGCTCAAACAAACATCAGCGGCTTTTTTACCGCTTTCAATGTCTGCGCAGACGCCCAGCAGGAGCTGTTCATAGCCAAAACGGGTTTTGTTCCTACCAAAAAGAACGCCACTGTGTTGACACCCACAACTGCTAATGTCTTTGCCATGCTGGAAATTGCCGGTAAGCTAAATTTATGGACGCATTCCTTTGGGGTGATCCAGATCAGAATCAATGATCCAAGATAACTGGATCAGGCTGCATCAAAGAAACCGATCAATCCTCGCCCAGAGTGGATTCATTGGCTCCTTTGATGCTTTATGACCTGAGGAATCTTGGATCATTGATACTGAAACAGATCATCCCCCAAAAATATCAGGAATCGAATGTCTTCAAAAGGGTATAAATAACTGGGGAGATAAAAGTGCCAATTTCGTTGTTAAGTTATTCTTCCTGATTTGGTTTTCTGATTCAAGGAAATACCGAGTGATACAAAAAAAGAATTAACTTACTGAGGAATGAATATTTATTAATTCAGTGATTTCAACTCAACAAACCAAAGAACAAAATAAACGGACAATTATAATGGCTGGAGGAACGAGCGAGTACGATCGAATGCATACGTTGCATGGACAAATTTTGTGTAATACATAGATAAAATGTGGTATTCATTAAAAGTGACATGCACGCATTAATCACTCGTCATTTATAAATTAAAGCATCAAACTTAGTAATGCACCTTATTTAAAACAATTTTTGACTATATATATATGTATGTTAAATTTTTCAGTTCCTCCATTTGTAACAGTCCACCCAGAAAGTAAGATGAGGATGCCTGGACAGAGTGTCACATTTTGTTGTGATGGGAAAGGAAACCCTCCACCAGAAATTGAATGGTACTGAAAACATTATTACATTTGGGTCACAAAAGAAGATTTAATTTAAGGAAAGAATTATCATTCTGATCTGATGTCACCTTCATATATACGGAGAGTCGTCTGTGCCAGTGGTGTCCGTATTAAAGATGTTCCACTGTATACATTTGCGATATGTAGACTTTGCCTTTGTATCGTTCCGAACAAGCTACGTTGTAGCTTAATGGTATCCATTTACCAAAAAAGCAAATTACTCCTTATATTTTGACGCGAAAGTATAAATTCTACACCTGTGAAAATATAAACCTTGTCTCCCCCAGCACCGCGTTTGACGTGGCAGTAAGGCACCAGAAAAAGTGAAAAAGTTAATTATGTTGTGCGTAATTTAAA